>NC_074715.1:13307625-13638875 GCF_947242115.1 Biomphalaria glabrata
CTTTCCCAACCGGTCCAGACAAGTGATAGGATCATTCCATGTTGAGAAAGCTAAAAGCATGAAATCGCTCTTATTAAAAACAACTGGTAAAAATATTTCTAATCACACAGATTTATTATTGTTAGTCTAGATCTATTACATGACTGATCCAAACTAATTGATACAAATATGCTTAATATAAGTTTTTTTTTTTTTGTTTTTTTGACAAAAGTATTTTTTATATTTTGTTCTAGTTTAGTAAAAAAAAAAATTTTTTCCAGAAAATTTCATGGTTCAGACAAAGATGTCTGTCTGTCAGATTTGAAAAAAGGAAAATTAGAGATTGTGGTAACAACATTTGAAACCTACAGAGACAACTTGGTAAGTTGAGTGAATGAACTATACTGACCTCTAGGTGGATATTATATTTAGGACAAATTTAATTTCCATGACTTACTGGTGTTTGAACTGTAATTTATGTTTTTGTACTATCTGTTTTAGTTTGCTATTCAAAGGATCCCATTAAAAAAGGAGTATCTACAAGGAGAAACTGAACAAGACAATTATAGGGGTTCACCACATTATGTTTCATTAATTTCTTTTGAGTGTTCTTGCCTTTTCTCACTATTAATGAAAATATTACACTCGAGGGGAAGTTCCTATGTTTAAAAAAAAACAACTAATTATGCAGAGGGGAACATGGTGTTTTATTCAATTTATGTTCATTGTTTCTGTAGGTGTCATTAAATCAAATAGAATGGGAAGCTGTATTTGTTGATGAAGTTCACAAAATCAAAGTAAGTGATACTAAATATATGTAATCTATATATATTAAAAGAAAAGTAGCAGTCAAGGTATGCTGACATTTTTATATAATTTGCTCTCAAAATTTAATTTCTAAAATGTTAATGTTTTTAAGGGTGTCAAGTCACAGGTGACGCTGGCATTGAAAGAAATTAACACACCATGTCGCTTTGGTCTGACTGGAACAGTGCTACAGAATAATTTGACAGAGTTGTGGAGTTTGTTGGATTGGTAAGCAGATGAGCTAGCTTCTTTTACATACTTGGATTGATAGATTTCATTCAAATACATAAATTTTAAAAATGATTGTCGGTTTTAAGCTTGACAAAATATATAGGTCATAACTGTGTCTTCAATCCTATAATCTTCTGAATTGAATATAATGCCTTATATGGCAAGCTTAGAGGAGGACAGTGTAAGTGCTATAAAGATCAACTCAAGCGCAATTTTTCCCTCACTGGCATATAGGAAAGTAGCTGACAGCAGATGACCTCTGAAAGAGACAGTTGGAGAGCTCTCACAAAGGCTGTGGAACAAACATTTGAGACTCAAAGGAAAGCCATTATTGAAGACAGGCATAAAAGACAAAAAAAACAACAACGGTTTTGTCTGCACGAAATGTGGGAAAATATGCAGGCTGCAACTGGATTTGTGTAGTTGTGTGAAGCACTGCACTCATCTTTAATCTTCAGAATTGAAGACATTGCTATTATTGTATTTAGGTGTACTTGCTTCATTCAGAGGTTACCAACTTAGTCCTCACTCCAACATTTTGTTTCCTTGTGTAGAAGGTCAAGGTTTGACTACATTCATTTTTTTTCCTGATTGTTAAGAGTTCAACAGAATTCTCCCACTCCTGTCTGCAGTTTGCTATTTTGTTCAGTTTCCTGCCCACCTCAGATTTGTTAAATCTTCTCTTTCTGCCTTCCACTTTTATAACACTGTTCTTAGACAACTTGTAGTAATATTGTTATTATTACTTTTAGATATTAGATTAAATATTGCTGATTTAGCTCCAGCTTTTTATTATTGTAATATAAATTCTGTCGCAATAGGTCTCACTAATTAATTTACTTAGATCTCAATGTATTTTTTTTAATGGCCTGTTTATGCTGGTAAGAATTTATAATATATTACCAATGTATTCATTATTCCCAGGGCTCAGCCAGGTGTTTTAGGAACTCTGCCACAATTTGAGAATGATTTTATTGATGTGATTGAACTGGGACAGAGACAGGACGCCACTAAGAGGGAACTGGCTCAAGCACGAAAACGTAATGGAAACAAAATTTATAATCTTTTAGATTTTCAGAAAATTAAGCTAGTAACAAAAAACAGGCTGCGTACATTATCTTTTTATGCAGTGATTGGCTGGTGGAGTGCTTAACTTTCTTACCAAATGTTCTGGGTTTGAGTCTTGGTGATGTTCCTGTTCCACCAAGCTATGATGGACTGGACCGCTGTCGTTTGGTGAGGAGGATAAAAGGGCTTGATTGTTGTGTAATCCTTGTACATCTCTTTTGTTTGCAAAGCACATTCATACCATGTTGTCAGGCCTGTAGCGTTGAAAAGATATATAGCATTGATGATCATAACCTAGTTTTCTTCAAACCTTTAAATGAGTGAACACTTTTGTATTTTGTAGCAATTATTTAACATTTTAAGACATGCATTCCATTTCTTTTTTTTTTTTTTAAACCTTTAAATAATTAGTTGTGTAATATTTAATGGATTACTTTACAATATCATTAATATTTTATTATCATCATTGTATCTTGTATATTTATAATATTGTTAAACAATCAATCAATCCACCTTTGTTTCCACAGAGAAAGATAAATTTGCCAAAATACGTAAAACTTTAATGCTGAGAAGAACCAAAGCTTTGATAGCTGATCAGTTACCTACCAAAGGTAGGTAGTCTGACTGTTAGAGATAGTCTGAGGACTTGGTAGTGCTGTATTTATTTCATAGTTATGTTATCTTCCAGTGAGTATTATTTATGAGATTTTTGGTCTCCTCCAGAGAATCAGTATTGATGTTTAATGATAATAATAATCTTTATTATCCATAAGGAAATTTGTCTTACAATTTGCACATTACACCAAACAAAACATTAGAACTATAGAAAACAAAATATACATTCACACCAGACTCACTCATAATTTAGATGTGAAAAGTTAATATCACATAGTTTCTATTTGATGATTTGATTGCCAGGGGAACAAAAGAGTGTTTGTGTCTGTTTGTCTTTGCTATCAGTGTCTTGTATCTCTTTTGTGATGGTAAAATCATAAACTCCTGACCCAAAGGGTGATTTTTTATTTCTAGAATCTTTTTAGCTTTTTTATGGATATAATAGTGCTGTAATTACAAGAAATGATATTGTTTGTGTTATTTATGCTTGAGAGTTGTCTGTCTCTTCCTGTGGTTTATAATATTATGTATCTATTGTTCTAGATGACATGGTTGTGTTGTGTAAACTAACAGACTTCCAGGTCAGCATCTACAAAGCTATATTGGGCCATCCAGACATGTATCTCATCTTACATTCAGACGAGCCTTGCGACTGTGACAGTGGCAAATCAAGAGCCTCCTGCTGTTACAAGGTAATTGTGAATACTTCATCTTGTAGCGGTTAAGGTATAACAAAAGTTTTCATCACATACCTAATCAAAATATCATTAGTAAGTAAAAAAAAAGTAAAGTTCCCCTTTCAGACCTCTCAGAAGAGGAAAAATTGCAACTTTTTGAAAGCCTTTTGTGTGTGTTTTGTAGTTTTTTTTTAAATGAGTCACATTTGGTGAAAAAATGGCCAATTGAAAATCTGTAATTATTTTTCTAAATTACAATAGTATCATAGTTTTCTATCACTTGAGTAATTATATTCCAGGAAAGAAAACATATATAAGCTGCTTGTTATGCTGAAAACATCTCTTATTTAAAAAAGTTGACTTGTATCTAGAAAGTTTACATTGGCCTTTGCTGGAACTGAGGTGATCCATCTTTTTGGAGTTTTCTACCTTTAAAGCTGTTACCTCATTGAAATATACTTAGATATTAGGAAATCTCTTAGAATCTTCTTTGATCACAGAGTTCTTGGGCTTGGTTCCAAATCTGTACCAATCAAGCTAAGTAAAGTTCTCCTCTCACACCTTGCAGCCTATGGAAAGGTCATCTGTTTCTGTATTCCAGAGTTAACTAATGTCAGGTACCCATCAAAATTGGGTGGAATAAGATGCGCCCTAAAGATCCTGAAATTAAAAATACCAGTCTTCACCAAGATTTGAACCCTGGACCCCCATGGTTGGAAGCCAATCGCTTTACCACTTAGCCACTGTGACTCTATCAAGCTAAGACAACGTGTAAGTCTAGTATCTTCCATTGATTATATTCCTTACAATATTTTATTGTTTTTTTGACTTTAGAGAGCTTCAGATGGGACAAAGATTTGGTCAATGATATTCTCATTCATGCATCTGCTACTGAAGGCAGCCAATCATATTGCTCTCTTGATTCCCAACAACAACAAGCTGAATGACAAACAGGCAAGATTAGCGATGAGTGTTTGTGAGCTGGCCTTCAGAGATCATCCTCACTTTGTGGAACAGACAAGCACAGCGTCTTTCAGAACACTTTCAGATGCAAAGTATTGTGGGAAAATTAAAGTTAGTAAACCTTCTATATCAATTATATTGTACTATTTACTTTAGTAAATAATTGTAAACAATTTACCTTGTAGAACTATCATAGTTATTGAAACACAATGTTGTTTAGCATAAAAATGATCTCTTTCTATTGTATTCTTTAGATCCTAGAAGGTCTTTTGTCAGTATTTGAACAGAATCATGACAAAGTTTTGATTTTCTCTTATTCTACAAAGGTATAGAACTTATTTATAAGAACATTTTGTTTCGTTGTAAATGTTATTTGAACTTTTCTCTGTCCCCTTCAATAGAGAAGGAAAAAATCATGTTTAAAATACATTTTTATGCATTTACAGCTTCTGGATATTCTTGAGCAATATATCATCGCAAAAGGTCATGAGTACCGGAGAATTGATGGGAAGGTCAGCAGTCTGTGCCGCAGGAACATTGTGATCCAGTTCAATAAAGATCCAAACTTATTCCTGTGCCTGATATCCACCAAGTAATTACAGTCACTGTTTGGTTACAAAGTGTGCTATCACAATGTTTACTTAAGCAAGAAATAGGAATGACAATTATTTGACACTTCATCTTTTTAATTGTGAATCTCAAACAATTACTTTAATTAATTTCTGAGCTTAAAAAAAAAAAGTTCTATGTAGCCAACTTTCTGCTCACTAACAATTGTGAATAATTTTGCATTAACGCAGTGACATTATCAGGACTATCTTATTGTTTGAATTGAGTCTTATTTCTTAAAGAGTTTTCTATGTTTAAATTAGGGCTGGAGGACTTGGTCTGAACATGACTGCTGCTAATAGAGTCATTATATTTGACCCAAACTGGAATCCAAGTCATGATCTTCAGGCTCAGGACAGGTGAGTTCTTAGGTTATGGTGCTAAGCACTTACTGCAGCTAATCAGCTTAGCATTTTATCATTTAACTTATTCCTCACTTTATGAGACTATCATCATATTATAGCATACTCTGGAGTCATGGAGAGTCACTAAATAAATAAGAAAAAACTCCAGACCTTTGTTAACAGAAGCCTATGCTGGATATTGTGTTTGTTCATTAGAATCTATGGATCTGTTTTTCTTTTTAGCCTTATTAAATTCTGCACTTTTGCAATAAATTCATTTGGTAAAGAATTCTAGTTGCGCATTTCTTTAATATTCAGACAAATTGGTCTCTATATCAACTCTTTGTATATTAATGTTTCCTTGGTACCTTGAACATGAAAATATAAAGGTCACAAATGAAAAATGATTGTGGTTTGGGAAGTTTATTTTCAAATAGAAACAAAAATGAATAGCTTTATTTATAATTTGTTGTTTTTTTGGTCTTCACCAGGGCTTATCGTTTAGGTCAGTGCAGAGATGTTCAGGTGTTCAGACTTGTATCTGCAGGAACCATAGAAGAAAATATTTATCTAAGACAGATTTATAAACAGGTGAAATAATTGACTGCATCTTTAAAAGAATAAATTTAAAAAATTGTCATTCCAACTAAAATTTTTAATGAAAAATGTTTTTTTTATTTCCACACCAGCAACTGGATGAAGTTGTCATTGGTACAGGGAATGCTCGCAGATATTTCAATGGCATCCAAGGAGACAAAGAAAATCCAGGAGAACTCTTTGGTATTAAAAACATGTTTAGTCTTAGGCCAGAAAATTCGTCATTGACATTGGATATTTTCAAAGTAAACATTATTTTGAGTTTTTCTTAATTCATTGTTGTTTTATTTTATAGGGGTGGTCAGAATTTAGCAACCACAGAAGTATTTGCATTGCATTTTACTTCTTGAGAAATGATCTTTTCCCTTTGCAACTTCTGATGTGGCTAAAGAGGCAAATCCTTGAGGTCACAGGCTGGGCATCTGTCATCTCGAGGCGCTGTTGCACTTTCCCCCTTCTTTTACTTCTGTTGTGTATCTGCAACCCTGGACCCTTCCTTTATGCTTGCCCTCTTTGTGGATCTATCCAGTGTTTCTTTTTCCCAACTGTTAGAATCAATTTTTAAGAGCTTTATGTCATGTTCGCCTACGTCAGTATACCTCAAAAGTAGGTGACCAGCGGCTTTCCTACCTTCTGTTAGATCACCATACAGAATTATACAATTTAGAAAACTGTTAAAAATGGGCTTCAAATTTAATTCAACAAATTATTATGTGTCCCACAGAGAAATGAAAAAATAGAGAAAGCATTAGCTGGCTATGACATCACTAAGTATATACCTTCCAAAGAGGAGCTGTCTCAGCAGCAGGAAGAGGATTCAGACGATACTGAGGTGGAGGAAATATCTTTTGATTCTGAGGCTGAGAAGAAGGAGGAAGAGTTATTTTATAAAAACTTGTTTGGGTCTAGAGGTAACAAGGTTTACAGAATTTGTTATTAGGTTGTTGTTATTTTTTTAAAACTAGAAACATTGCTGCTAAAGATGTAACTTGCTCTCTCCTGATAGTTTCTATGCCCCAGGAGGATTTGCTGAGAGAAAAAAATAGAGCAACGAAGTGTAACAAATCTAGCGATGTCATTTCTGACTTCTAGACTTTATTGACTCAGATTTTCTTTCCCCAGAGAAAACTAGCTCCATGATCTTCCGTTAAATCAAAACTTGACTGCAAATGTCAAGTTTGGGCAAATGTTAAAAAAAAAAAATCTATTTGAAAATAATTTTTGTTTATTACCTGGCTATCCTTTTATTTTTAATGTGAATATTATTATTTGCATATATTCAAATTAAAATTTTAAAATTTGACTTGTTCTTTCACATGTTATTAGTTCTGCTTTTCTTACTCTATTTAAAAGCTCTTGTAGGTCCTCACATCAAGCCATGGGGCATACAATTTTTTATTTTTTTTAAAGATAGAATTTCAGTTTTTCTCTGTTAACTTTTTTTTAATCATTGTATTAGTCTTGTGATCTATGAATTCAACATCTACAGATACCAGCACTTTCCAAACATCCCCTGTTCAAGCTTCAATACCAGAAACTAGTCCAGGCAAACAAGGGTCAGTGGATCTTGTAGCAGATGAGAGTGATGAAGAATTTTCCCTGATTCCTAAACTACACAGCACCAAGGTCACTCCCGCTAGGTCAACTGAACAAAGAAGTCTGCAAGCTTTGTCTGGACATCATGACCTATTGAGTAAGCTAAGTAAATGTCCTGAGACTTCTGTGCCCGTGTCTCACCAGATAATCTGTGAGCAAGCAGCAGATGGGGATTATTCAACAAACCATGATGAGGATTTAAAGCAGGATCAAAGTTCCTCAAGAAACACTTTGCGTATTCATACAGGTTTGCAAGATCCTACAAGGTCCTCTAGGTCCACCAGTAAGATTAAAACTGTGGCTAAGAAGCCTATGAGTGGATCTTCAAAAGAAGGAAAACAAAAGTTTACTTCCATAAAGTCTGTTCTGAGTAAGTTTTCCTCTTGCACTAGTGTTGTGACGTGTCAGGGGACACTGCTGTTATTGTGTTGTCAGTTATCATGTCAAATATTCATTCAGCAATATGAATGTCATGTCTATATTGTGTAGATGTGTAATTGTAGTTCCACTGATCTACATTCTGCTAGTTTGAAGTTCACCTTGTAATATTTGTGAACACCTTATATGAGGCGATAACAACTTCAGCAAAGATTTAATTGTGTTTAATTGTCTTGAAGATTGTATCCACTTGAACAAGCCATTTGATACAATAACTAATGATACAATAACTAATGATACAATAACTAATGATACAATGGGCTGTTCAAAACTTCCTTAAAATTAAAAAGGATAATGTTAATGATGTGACAAAAACTGAGTGGCTGACAAAATATCTTCTCTAATGCACCACTTATATTGATTTTCTAAACAAGACGCTCAATGAGGATAATATTTGTTCCTTGATCTATTAATTTACATAATATATTCATAGTTAATCAAAGCCATTGTCCTAATTATGCATTCTAGAAATAATTACTTGAACACTCTAACTCGCTAGTTCATTGTAGATTATTCTAGATTTAAACTCCCTTGTGAGTGTTGTTTACTTATGGAATTATCGCACTTCAAAGTGTTATAAAATTTACTTAGAAGAATAGTTTTTATCATCTTATCTCGTGTTCTGAGCTACAGGAGACCAATAGTGTGCTTCTTTGTTGAGCAGTTTATTATATTCTGCCTGACTTTAGAATTTTGCTAATCGTTATAAATCATTTTAGTGTCAAAATAATTTGGTCTTCATTGTGTTAGCACTAGTCTATATAGTCTTAAAATTAAATAAAAAATGTGATTACATCCTGTGATTAGAGAATTTTTAGAAGTATTTAATTTGTAATGTTTAAATTCTAATTATTTGAAAGAAAAGAATGGAGCGCTTCATACTTTGAAAAACAATCAAGTTGTTGGCTCTAGTCGTGCAGAAGATCACATGACCCGCTGTGCCATAGAAGATGTCTTTTTAAAACATATCAACACCCAAGTTCCTGCTGTGCAGTGTGAGCCCTATTCCCAGGTAAACTCTCCTTGTCACTTTTCAGTATTTTTGTGAAAACACACCCAGAGTTCCATAATGCTTACAGATCTAATGGCATGATAGTGAAGAATGACAATTTCTCCCAAGTTTTCTTTTAAAAATTTTAAAAACTATTTCTAACTATTCTCCGATTCCTTCAGAAATTTTTGGTTTCTTCTCTAAGTTTTAACTATTTTCAACTATAGTGAATAAGCCGCTCTCTCTTATCATTAGAACCTATATAAATTAAATGAATGACCATTTTGCTAAGTATCATTTTACAATTTTCCATTTATTATCATTGCCTTTTTTTTTTGCTCATATTTGTTGGAAATATCTTGGGTGCATTATGTGATACTAATAAGAATGATGGAAAACAAAGGAAGAAACAATTTTGTTTTCAAAAGATAGTGATTTGTTAGTCATACATGATGTTAAGTGATTTGTTAGTCAGACATGATGTTAAGTGATTTGTTAGTCATACATGATGTTAATTAGGTGACTTTTTTTAATAAGCTAATGATACTTTTCACGAGTTCCATGTTAAGTGATGCAACCATGGTGTAATTGGCATATTCATGAGAGTGGAAACTATTTCTAGAAATTTTCTTTACATTGTTTTGCTGATTTTATATTTGAAAGCCTATTCATTTCTTGATAGTTTTCTCTTTCTCTGGAATGTTTCCTGCTTGCTGCTACTTCTCACAAATGCCTGTAGTTTGTTTACATGTATTTAACCCAAGTAGTTGACATTTCTTTTGTTGCATGGCTCAATGAAGCATGAAGAGCCCAAGAAAAGGTCCAGGAAAAATAACAAAGTCACAAAGGAAACAAAGCCTGATGTCAATCGCAAGAGAACAATCCAAAAGGGTCATGTGACTGTTATTGTTGGCCAAACACCTAATGCCATCCTCAGGTAATAGAAGCTCACTGGTCTTTTACTATTTTATGTTTTTGTTATTTACATTACAGGGGGTGCGGTGGCTGAGTGGTTAAGCACTTGGCTTCTGAACCTGGGGTCCTAGGTTCAAATCTCAATGAAGACTGGGATTTTGAATTTTCAGGGTGCCCCTGAGTCCACCCAACCCACCATGGGCAAGGTATAGGGGGTTGGTCATTGTGCTGGCCACATGACTCCCTGCTCGTTATCCTTTGGCTAAAGAAATAGATGACCTTAACATCATCTGGCCCCATAGAGTGCAATGTCTGAAAGGAGAACTTTACTTGACTATTTACACTAGAAAGTTGTTGTTTTCTCTGACTTGAGACTTAATTCTGTCTGTATTGGAATAAGTTCTTGTCCAGTCCTATTATTATGTCTCACTTTCACCCTAGCCTTTGGACTTTATATTATTTCTGATTGCTCTCAGATTTCTCACTTGAGTTTTGTCTTCTGTCCATTGAATGCAGGCAGCAGTGGTCAATGCTGTGCAAATCAAGAGGTGTAGATTCTCATGAACTGGCCAGATATATCTTACAATCCACACAACAAGACAGACTGAACATTCTACATGAATTTTATCAACAGCAATTCCCAGATCTTGAAGACACTGTGAGTGAACTGTATAAAACAGGTATTTATCTGCACTTACTTATTGAAAATAATATCTTGAAATGAAAAAAAAATGTTTTTAGGAATTGTTAAAAACTGTCTAGTGTAGAGATGAAAGAATCACATAAAATTAGAATAAAACTGTTTAGGAATTTGAGGATGTCTCTATGTCCATCTCATTGTTTTGTACTATAGCTTATTGCCTGTTGAAGTCACCAAACTGTCAAAGTAAGTCACTTTCTGACACCAACACTCTATTTAAATGAGGTCAACTTCATACATCTAATATATAAAGTAGAATGTAAGGGGTATGTATGTATGTCCCACATAGAAATCAAAACTGTTTGACCATTCTTGACTTGATAAAACTTTGCATAAATGTTCCTTAGATTATGGCGGACACTGTAGTGTATGTTTAATGTCCTCTCAACCGGTAAAGGGTGGGGGGGTGCTAAAATTTTTTAAAATTCCTAAATTTATCTCTATTAAAGAATAAAACTTTTTACCTAATAGGGTAAACCCGTTTTCACAGTATCTGATATTAAAATGTCAGGTAAACGGATAAACACATTTTCACACTCTACTTTATTTTCAAGGCAAAATAAAAAAAAGTATGTTAAGGGAACTCTCGCCATGTTTGACATAGATCTAGATCTAAATTCAATCCACTAGATCAGTAATACCCATGCTAAGGCCTGCTGGCTGCGGGTCATATCTATTTATAAACAAACTTTCCTGGGAGTGAATTGGAAATAAGATTTAAACTTAATTAAGATAAAACATGACAGAATTATAAACCTAGATCTTCACATGGCTAACACCTACTGATTTAACTCATATATTAATGTATAAGATCTTCTCTTCAAAGCACAACTGCTCTACAGACTCTTAGGTTAAATATGAAAAATTATGTTTTTTTTGGAAACACTGTCTTTATATCATATTGCTTCTATTTCAGAAACTATAGGTGGTGAAATTGAAAACAAGACCAATTATTTTTCAGACAAAAATAAAACTAGTCATCAAGAAGGCATTTCTCTGATAGACTCATCCCAAGAAATGCCAGCAATGCTACTGGATATGAGCACATTAGCTTCAGAGTCACAAGGTCCACTTCCTCAGCCTGCAGCTCAAGAAAGTGTCAGTGCCAGTGTGGCAGTAAAAACAAAAGTCAGACAATCTAAAACCTTAACTGGCAGTCAGACAAGAAAAGGTAGGGGGCGTGCCACCCAAAGTGCATCCAAACATGGAAACACACATAAGAGCTCATTTGTCAAAGAAACTTGCCTCCATGCTGCCATGGATGTCTCGGTAAACCCTGCAGGAAAACAAATTGCTGTTAGAGCATCTAACTCTAAAGTATCTGAAGATACGTTAACAAAACAGTCTTGTGACGACCCATTCCCACATACATTTGAAAAGTCTAGAAATAGTGAAAAGACATTAAATAAACAAAGATGTAATGTTGCCAAAGTATTGGATGACATTTTCCAAAGTTCAGATGATGAATCAGAAAAGCAAAAATCATTTGATGAAAAAATGAATCAGCATTTAGCATCTCCAGGAAAAGACACAAAATCTATTTCACATTTAAATGACAGTTGCCACTCATTAGATTTCTTAAGCAAGCATTCCCAAGAAAATGAATTTGAGTTTTTGATTCAGAGGAAATGTAAAAGTAAGAATAAGGAGGAACATTACAGTACTACTGAAAAAAAAGAAACAAACTTACAGTTACTGCATTTAAATGACAGTTGCAGCTCACTAGATTTCCTAAGCAAGAATTCCCAAGGAACCGATGCCTCCAAGAGAACTTGTAAGACAAAGTCTTTTGAAAAGCATGAGAGTTGTGACATTAAGAAATTGAAAACAAGTTTCCAAAGAACTGAATCTTATCTTGATGTTGATGATCTTGATGACTTTAACTTTGACAAGATGACTGCCACACCATTGGATGGATCTGAAAGCTTATTTTAAACCTTGTATATGCAAATAAATGTACATACACACAGACATATATGCAAATAAATGTATATACACACAGACATATATGCAAATAAATGTATATACACACAGACATAATTGCAAATAAATGTATATACACACACAGACATATACATATTGTTATAAACCTGGTGGTGGCACAGAGAGGGGTAGTGGTGTGAGTGTAGTCAGCCGACGCAAATCGCCCCAGGCCAGCGCTAGACGAGCGGTCAACCGTGACGAGTTACGACGATCGGCCGAGACGAGTTAACAACATGAAGGTTCGAGTAGGATCGGCGTCGTGAACAGAGCTCATTAGCGTCACGAGGGTTGTAGTCATCTGACCACCTAGAAACGTCGAGCGGCGTTCTGTCCGGTTCTAGAAGGCCAGTAGGGACCCTATATAAAGAGCGGAGGTGTCGCAGTCAAGACGGTTCAGAAAGCGGGTTCACGACAGGAGTTCAGAACACGGTCGACTACAGCACAGTTCAACGGTGTGGTTCTGTACAGAGCATTACGACGGTTCAGTGCGGAGTACTGTCAAGTACAGTTGAGACGAACGGCGTCTTGATCTTGGTCTGTGATCGAGTCCGACACAACGAGCCCAAGTGTGTGAAGTCAGTCCTGAACTGTTGAACCCAGTGCAAGCCCGGAACAAGACGGAGAGACCAGTGCAAGACTTGATACGGCGGAACGGTGTTATCGGAGAGATATTTGTTATCGCAGAGCTATTTGTACTGTTCTACGTGCTGCCAATTGTACAGTATTGGCTGTTATTTATGGACATTAAACCTTTACGTTATTTTGGAGCCCTGACTTGTCAAGTTCTTTAAGTTGGTGGTGTATGGTGCAGTTTGCAGAGAGCCTGGATAGTGAGATTCGTAACAACACTGGTGTCAGAAGTGGGATCGGATCGGAATCGGATTGGATCGGATCTACTATGGCTCGTCTGAAACTGCTGTACGAACTTGAATTTAGAGAACTGAAGGAAGAACTCCGTGATCGAGATCTGAAAACGAGCGGAAATAAAGAAACCTTACAAGCACGCCTCCGAGAATGTATAGTTGAAGAAGAGGAAGATCCAGACACGTATCTGTTTGAAGTCGCACCAGATTTTGGAGAGTTCATTCGGGCTATGAGTGTGACACTGAAAAAGTCCAACGAAGAGATCTGTACCAAGCTTGAAAAGATGTATACCTCAGTGAAGGAAGTGACGAGCCCCGTGGTGAAAACGATGGACGTGGTGGAAGAAACCCTGTACGACCAAAGAGACTTGAAAGATAAAGGAGCTGCGCCATCGTTAAACAATGAACTACTAGCCACCCAAAGCTTTGAAGAAATATGCAGTGACAACGGCAATGCTGATGAATGTGGTGCTGCCTGTCAATCTGAAAACAGGGAGTACAGACCTGTGGAGCCGAAAGAGACAGATGAAGAGACAATGGAAGCTGCCCATAGTTCGAACGAAGCTTGTGATGCAGCTGTACCTGATATGAGCACCTCAAACAGCAAGGCATATCAAGTGAATGTTTGCTCCGCGTCCAAGCATTTTGCTGAGGAACGTTTGCAAGTTGCAAGTGGCGTACGAAGGTGGGACCCTACTGACGCTTGCCCAGATTCTAAGACCAGCGAGAGAAGCCCTGATGGTGACCATAAGAACCCAATGAAATCTGACGAAGCTGTTGAGGGACATTTGCAAGCTAAGAGATACCAGCCAGGTCCGTACCCAACAGCCGTTGGTCCAGCTGCCAAGACTGGAGAGGAAAGTCCTGAAGGTGGTGAAGAGAATCCAAGGAAGCTTGACGTTGAAGTTGATGGACATTCGCACGATGAAAGTCATCGACCGGGTCTGAAACCAACAGGCGATTGGCCCGATACTGAGACGAGAGAGAGAGGCCCTGATGGTGGTGAAGAAAGCCGAATGGAGCCTGAAGCCGAAGACGAGGGACCTTTGCACGAGGAGTGTTACCAACCTGCCCCACAAGCATGCCCTCCAGACAAGGCTGACGATGATGACCTGTCCCACAATTCCCTGTCCTGTGAATTTGAAGCCCATCCCAGTCCTTCTTCGCAAAGCCCTATGAAACCACCTCTTTGGTCAACAATCTTGGTAATCCCTGCCCTTACATCCTATACCTCTCCATGTGTCAAGTGGCTGTCCTCAGTACCGACCGACAAGAGAGCGATGCAACCACAACGTCACTGCAACAAGAGGACGATCAACTGGAGGAAAAGAAGAAGGCGGCGTTTGCGTAGTCCAAAGTGCATGGTGATCCTACCAAGAAATAACTGCAGCCACATGAAGACCAACTGGCGGAGAAGAAGAAGAATGCTACTTTTGTTGAGTGCAACATGGATGACGATGCGACAACGACATCGATGCAACCAGATGAAGGCTAACTGGAGGAGAAGAAGAAAACGTTTTCTGAATTCAACGTGGATGGCGATGAAAGCACGACGGCAAAGCAACCAGGTTAAGGCCAACTGGAGGAAGAGAAGGAAGCGACCATTGCTGACTGCAACATGGATGGCTCCATCAAGCTCAAGAGGCAAGCCAACTGCCACTGATCGCCCCCCGCCTGCAGCGATGAAACTTTACAGCCAATGTCATGATGTTGATTCTGTCCGGGACGGACAGATCTAAGGAGGGGGCAGTGTTATAAACCTGGTGGTGGCACAGAGAGGGGTAGTGGTGTGAGTGTAGTCAGCCGACGCAAATCGCCCCAGGCCAGCGCTAGACGAGCGGTCAACCGTGACGAGTTACGACGATCGGCCGAGACGAGTTAACAACATGAAGGTTCGAGTAGGATCGGCGTCGTGAACAGAGCTCATTAGCGTCACGAGGGTTGTAGTCATCTGACCACCTAGAAACGTCGAGCGGCGTTCTGTCCGGTTCTAGAAGGCCAGTAGGGACCCTATATAAAGAGCGGAGGTGTCGCAGTCAAGACGGTTCAGAAAGCGGGTTCACGACAGGAGTTCAGAACACGGTCGACTACAGCACAGTTCAACGGTGTGGTTCTGTACAGAGCATTACGACGGTTCAGTGCGGAGTACTGTCAAGTACAGTTGAGACGAACGGCGTCTTGATCTTGGTCTGTGATCGAGTCCGACACAACGAGCCCAAGTGTGTGAAGTCAGTCCTGAACTGTTGAACCCAGTGCAAGCCCGGAACAAGACGGAGAGACCAGTGCAAGACTTGATACGGCGGAACGGTGTTATCGGAGAGATATTTGTTATCGCAGAGCTATTTGTACTGTTCTACGTGCTGCCAATTGTACAGTATTGGCTGTTATTTATGGACATTAAACCTTTACGTTATTTTGGAGCCCTGACTTGTCAAGTTCTTTAAGTTGGTGGTGTATGGTGCAGTTTGCAGAGAGCCTGGATAGTGAGATTCGTAACAATATATATACACAATATACATATATATACACATGTGTACATTTCTATGCCATCCCAAATTTTCATGTTCAAAGCATTGCTAAAAAAAAAAACATTTTTAATATCTATTTTTAACAACAAAACTTGTGATGGGAGATAATTATATAATTTACATATTATTATTATTATTTTTTTTTTAATAATTAAAGGAAATTTTTATTTAAGCTTACTCATTCTCACATTTTTATCAAAAAGACAAAGATACTGTTTGAACTTTTTTGTATTATTATATTTCAATAGCACAAAGTATCCCCTTACAATCAATAAGTGTCCATGTAGAATTTATAATACATATTTCAAGCTCTTTACAGTTTGTATTGTTCTTCAACTTTTAGCTGATGTAAAGATGTGTACATAACTCTATGTATATTCCACATTTTGAGTGACAGTGAAGCATATTATAAATATAAACTTAGGTCTTTCAAATGTACTTTATCTGAACTATGACCTTTTCTTTATACAATGGAATGATGGAGAAAGAAGTGTTTCTTACAGGAGTTAGCCTCTCTGCACTTGTACATTCCAAATAAAACAAACAAGAAAATATTCAGTTTTGAACACAATATGATCTTAATGTTACATCTTCAAGCAATACACTGAAAAGAATGCTATGTAGAAACTGAATAGAATGTTATGTAGAAACTGAATCGAATGTTATGTAGGAACTGAATAGAATGTTATGTAGAAACATTATGAAAACCTTTCAGTGGAAGTAAAATCTAACTCTTGTATATGTAAAGACTTTTACATTGGCTATGTATAACTAGATCTGTTATACAAAGTTATGTTTTTAGACTATATATAGGCTTATATTTCTATACATATTTGATGCAAGGTTTAATTGTGTACCAGAGTTGTTATTGAAACTTCTCACCTCTCTCCGATGTCTAACTTTCTTTAAGCCTACCAGCTTCAACACTAGATAAATGACAAGCCTACACATTGTGACCTTTAACCTATCCCTGACTTTACCTTCATTCCATGACTAAACCACCAGAGATGAAGAATTGGGAGCTAATGAGAAGCCCAGTGACACCTTAGGAACACTTATTGCCCCACGCTTCTGTCTGAAAGTTTCTCAATGATCAAGACCATTCTGTATTAGGGTTACACCATGTATCTTTCCTAAGTCAATAATTGATTAATTTTAAATAAATGTTTAAAGTTTCAACTTGATCCAAGAATGGGTCTGGGAGAAATAACATGTACAATTATCTAAGGAGATGAAATCCTACATATTTAGCTGCCTTTAGCCATAGGTGCGAATACTGGAGAATTAATTTCCCTTGTTGTTATCAAACAAAATAATTAATGATCAGTAATTAATGGTCTCATTGGTTAAATTTTTTTTATTGATTCATGTCATGTCTATGCTAAAGAATAATTGTGCAAATTTTCAACTTTATCCCAGAATGGGTTTGTGAAAAATAATTTGTTACAAACTTTTTATGAGGCAGAGTGAGTTGATATAAGCTTTGTAATAAGCTTGAAATTGTCTCTTGTTATATTGAACAGTATTTTTACTTATCTACTTACATTATTGTAATTCTCTGCTCAGGAGAAATGGCATGGTGGACTTCAGGCTACCAGATCTCTATTAAATCTCCACATCAAGGCCTCAAAAAAAAAAAGTTACTTTTCTAGAGCATTACAGTGACCCTATTGCAGCCAATTTCACTCTTCATTCTAAGCCTATCCAAGTTCCACCACTATTGACATTTTCAAATTGCATAACTCTGACCCACGCGAGCAGAAGTCTCCTGGATCTCTACCACCAGACCAGTGCGAAATACACTGTGACCTTTAACCACTCCCCCCCCAATCCTCACATAACCTAGCTCCAACACCAGTCTCATAACAAATGCATTATAATGTGAAAACATTTTTATTAGCCTATTTGATGTTCATTCTGTTATTGTTTTACTTTATGGTATACACGTTTTTATTGTTATGGTGCATTTACATTGATGTTTTAAAACAAAAATTTATGTCTAAACAGTTTTTAACTTGTTTTCAATCTTAGAGATTTATTGTGGGAGGTGAATTGGTCCCTTGGTGTGACTGATGTTGTAATGTTTGGCTATTGCCTGTTGTTATATCATGCTTATATCTGGGATTATATATGACTCGTTCTTCAACTGAAAATCTTGTGATTTGTTCTGCAAAAAAGACTTAGTCAATTATATTTAGAAGAAAAAAAATCGTGTCTTGTAAATTAGAGACATTTCTGCAAAAGAGAAGAAACATTCGTAATAATGTTTCTAATGCCTACAAAATTAAAGAAGGAAAAAGATGATTCTGCCCAATTTCTAGATTGAGTGTTTAACCCATGTAAAACAACAGTAACATATAGTGGGATAAGAATAACAGAAATGTGTTCAAATTTGTGCACATAATTTAAAATCTTACAGATGCTATGTTTGAATATAGTCAGATCTAATTGAAATATTCATATTAAATAAATATACTCCACATTTAGTAACAAAAAATTAAAAAAAAAAGATAAATAAATTTGAAGCATTGTATCTGATGTATAGGTTTAGGAGATTATCGTGGATCTTAAAAAAAATCCACCAAAAATTTCTTGTTGTCTCCCTTGATAGGTAAATACATGTGGTACTTTTAACGAACTTAGTAAAACATACTAATGATACCGACACATCTGTAGCAACAAATAAATATTAACAACAACAACAACAAAAAGGCTCTAATCGGAATTTGGCCACTAAAGATTGCTCCATGCTACAACGACAACCTAATCGGGGGGTAGAGCTTCGGAGTGTCGGCACGATGGTTCCGAGTTCGAACCATGCCCGCTTCTCTCCCGTGCCCGCTTCTCTCCCTTGCTGTCAGGACGCAATGATCTTCATTTCTGAAGGAAATTTCTAAAGATAAAACAGCAAAAAAAATGAGTCCCAATCCAAATGTTTTCAATGTTGTCTCCTCTCGCCATGTCTCTAGGCTCTCCCTCCCCTGTACCTGTTGCCCCATCCTGCCGATCCCTGGAGCTTCACGTTTGGCTGTACTGGTTGTGTCCAGGTGATCTGTGAACTGACACACAATGTTCGTCATTGGACGACTTGGTCACGCCTCACCGAACACACGCATTTTCCCAAATTAAAAGTCAGTTGCACAACTATTGGCCAGACGTCACCATCAATCATTCAGACTACCAGCGGTCACACACTAGCTAGGAAATGTTAGGCTAATTCAACACAGCACACCACCTGTGGTGAATGAGCCCTAAATATATATTCGGAATATATATATATATATATATATATATATATATATATATATATATACAATTTTTATAATTATACTATACTATTCTATATAAATGTTTGAGGACTCAACCGTAGGAGGAGAGCATACTTCCCATTGTCAGCCTACTTAGGCTATAGCTGTACACATAGTAAACAATAATAAGGCTTGTCTTCGAAGTATTTTCCGTGGCTACGCAGCCCCAGCTGTGACCTACATATTTTGCCACAACCAAGGCAAGCATAACCATTGTCCACCTGTGGCCGATAAAGATTTTCTTTTCGCCGTCATAGAGAATAATGAGAGGCCCCTAAATGGTTATTTGTACACAAAATAAAAAGAACATTCCCATTTCATGCTTATAGGGAAGTTGATGTAACGATCTGTTTCTGTGGCCCGCGATTAACGAGGCTGCCGTGTTGCCAGCACAACGACCAACCGCCTTTACCGCGTAAGGTACCTATTAGAGCTGGGTGGACTCAGACCCCGAAATTTAAAATCCCGTTCTTCACTAGCATTCGAACATGGGACGTCCCGGTTCGGAAGCCAAGCACTTTACCACTCAGCCACCGTGCCTCACACCAAAGAAAACCTAACACACACACACACACAAACAAAAAAACATGGTTGTGATTACAACGTATAAGGAACAATGCCGAAGGGCCTCTGTACCACGACGGTTTGGACACATGTATCAAATATAGATCCCATTCGACACTCTAAGCGAAAAGTACATAGACCCAATTTAAACATAATGGAATACACTGTTGGTGTAGATTATATCCTTCACTATAGCATCATATAATGTAGTATAGTCAAGACACTACTTTAAATAAACAAACAGAATAACTTTTATTATTCCCTTGGCAATGTAATTAGTTTAAAAAAATCAAATGTGTATACATTTCACTTTGAAATAATTAAATGCCTCTGCTAAATACAACATATTTGTAACCATAAGTTCACATTTGCTACTATTAGATAACACTTTATTGCTAGTCAAAAGGTGGGATGTGGGTGGAAACTAGTTAAAAGACACAAGTCAAAAGCTTAATTGAATCATTTATTTCAACCTAAAATTGTGCACATATAAACATGCATGGAAAGCTAAGATAATAGAGCTTCTAGCTAGTAACGCTTATGTCGGGGGTTTGATCTTCATAATGACCAATTTTGTTCTCTACATTTCACAATCTTATGTGAACATAAAGTAGGATTTGATATTTAAAAAAAATACAACTTGTTTTAAGTAGACCTATCGTCATCTTTCTGAGTTCTTTTACTGGAGTTTGAGATCTTTGTAAGAGATCATTGTTGTCTGACCAAAGGATGTGAAAGAACCTACGAAGGCAGCTGTTGATGAAATGGCTTTTTAAATCTGTTCTCGGCTTCATATAGCAAAATTTGAATTTCTACATGGCTATTAGACAGATAGTTAAATAACAGAAAATATGAAGGATAAAAATGTAGATAAAGGCTCGGGGTTGTTTTTGTTTGTTTGCTTATTTGAGGCTAGAAAACACAAATCTTTGGTTGTGGGAGAGATGAAAGACAAATAGTAGATCACAAGAAATACTACTACTATTTATATCATGTACTCAGTGGCGTAGGAAACATGAGGGTGAAGGGGGCAGGGGCTCACTGCGCCCAGGCAAATTTCCGGACGAATCGATTTGTTAAAATTAAAAAAAAAAAGTGTTAAGTGGTATCATCATGGTCTTGAACCCGTCCCACTGGGCCCTTGTTTCCCCACTTCCAGCACTCATCCTTCAACTCGAAGAAAATGCCTTTATATAGTGCAAATTTAATTTTAAGAATTCAGGTTGTGATATTAAGTATAAAATGTCAGACTATGTGATATGCGATTATGGACTGTCGTCATAAATGAATCAAGTTTAACCCATGCCAGCTGCCATACCCTGTCGTCCTGGGGGAGGGGGAATAACTATTATTTATACTAAACCACTTAATTATGTTATTCATGATAAGTTAATGTTAGGTATTCAGAGATTTATATTTGAATCGGCAGTGTGGCTACAAAATCACTTTTGTGCTATATCGTAATGAGGCCAGATTTCGGTCACTATTTGGGTTTCTTAAAGAAAATAATTGACCAGGTAGGCCTACTAAGTCAGTGAAAGTTGTGATGAAGCCAGGTAATTAAATGAAAGTTTAAGGGAGTGATGTCACTGATCACGGACCAACTGGTTTGATTGAATGTCCATCAATCACAGTCTTGTTTAAAATTTCAGTACACGCTTGGTTAGATCCAACACTGAATCTTTCTATTGGGATCCGTTTCTTTTGTTATTTAACAGTGAATTCATGAAATGTTTCAACAAAATGTTTGATCTCGAGTGAGAATAGTAAGGTGTGAATGATTTCTTCAAGTGAAATACTTATTGTTGACTTGTTCCTGTTTATTTCTTAAATTATAAATGATATAACCATAGAAACAAGATTCGTTACTTAAAAAAAAAAGAGTTCCAACACATTTCTATTACTTTGTTATTGTTTCGTTTCTATGGATAAGGAAACACAACGAAATGTAAGTTGTTGTTTTTTGTGTTCAAATTTGAAACTAAACATTAAGGCTACTAAGGTATTGTCTTCGATTTCAAACACTAAGTAGGAGTGCGGTATTTCACGTGAATACGCAGACCCATTTGTGACCTGCTTATTTTGCCACACATCTGATGCAGACAAAGTCGTTGTCCACCTATTTGTCGTCCGAGCCTCTTTATGGCAAGGGTTTTGAGACCCTAAGCGCCTAAAGAGTTAAAGATAGATCAAAGCCTATCTTGTTCTATAATTTTTTTAGTTACCACAGATCAAGGCTGGCTATCCCTCCATAACAGAATAGTTAGCGGTATAAATTATACAAGGTGAAAAATATCACAAATAACGAGATGTATTTTTAATATTAACTTTTGAATATTTTTAAAGTCAATAGTGGTAATTAAATTAATTTTGTTTGAAATAGCATTGATATATATATATATATATATATATATATATATATATATATATATATATTTATTTATTTATATTTATATATTGCTTGTTTAAGTTTTTAGTCTGTGTAACTAGTTTAGCAGATTAAGTAGTTTATATTTGTTATATTTTTTTTTACTCTTAATAATTGGCATTTTTCTGGGTGGGAAGACATGCTCCAATCTGATTCCTATTTATACTATAAAACAGGACTTTATTATAATGCGGTAGTATACATGTGCGATTTGAATGAAACACATACTACCAAACACCAAACTGTACTTAATCTATTAGATACATGTTGTGCTGCTGGTAGTTCTATTAGTCATACAAAGAAGTCAGTGCAGGTCCGGAGGAGCGCCACCTACATCTTGTCAGACTCTGTTGCCTTCCCATGGACAGAACACCCCCAGGACAACCACTAGTCCCTATGCTGTGTTGGTGTCGCAGAATTTATACAAACCAGGGGAAACTATACAAGGTTAGTAGATAGTATTGTAAAGAACAGCGGTAAATTACGATGTAGTTAGCCAAGCCACCACAGAATTATCTCATCAAAAGTACTAAAACCAAAACAACTGGCATCGATTGTCTGCTTCAAATGAGGCACAGATTACTGTGAAGCAGAAATAGTAGGGAAGCATTCAAGAGACATTTTAATGGTAGAAAGTATTCTTTTGAAGTATAGGCCTATATTTTATTGTTTAGCTAATAATATACTAATAACCAGTGGACCATAATCATTAAGATAAATCATTAAAACAAATCAGTTTAGACCAGTAACTTATTCCCACGTCACAGGTTGTGACGTTGCAGGTAAGTGTTGAGGCCTTCTATACCGAATAGTCTGGGTCAGACTGTACCAGCGCTACTCTGGAACGTGAAAAGGATGAAGACGTCTGCTCGAAGTCACTCAATGGACTCTACTATGTTTTGTGTTCTATTTTGTGGATTTTTTTTTTTTAATTTAAAAAGTCCTTGTAATTACAGTTCATCTCTCATAAGGATCAAGAAAACAGTCTTAGACTGATGTGGCAGGTCTGCCTGTTTCTAGGAATGTTAAATATTATAATTATTATTATTTTAATGACTTATCAGGCTTCTGATATATATTTGTGAGTCTTATTGATTGTATTCGATGTTTGCTTTACTAGTGATGCTAAGAGTCTTATTGATTGTATTCGATGTTTGCTATACTAGTGATGCTAAGAGTCTTATTGAGTGTATTCGATGTTTGCTATACTAGTGATGCTAAGAGTCTTATTGAGTGTATTCGATGTTTGCTATACTAGTGATGCTAAGAGTCTTATTGAGTGTATTCGATGTTTACTTTACTAGTGATGCTAAGAGTCTTATTGAGTGTATTCGATGTTTGCTATACTAGTGATGCTAAGAGTCTTATTGAGTATATTCGATGTTTACTTTACTAGTGATGCTAAGAGTCTTATTGAGTGTATTCGATGTTTACTTTACTAGTGATGCTAAGAGTCTTATTGAGTGTATTCGATGTTTGCTTTACTAGTGATGCTAAGAGTCTTATTGAGTGTATTCGATGTTTGCTTTACTAGTGATGCTAAGAGTCTTATTGAGTGTATTCGATGTTTGCTTTACTAGTGATGCTAAGAGTCTTATTGAGTGTATTCGATGTTTGCTTTACTAGTGATGCTAAGAGTCTTATTGAGTGTATTCGATGTTTGCTTTACTAGTGATGCTAAGAGTCTTATTGAGTGTATTCGATGTTTGCTTTACTAGAGATGCTAAGAGTCTTATTGAGTGTATTCGATGTTTGCTTTACTAGTGATGCTAAGAGTCTTATTGAGTGTATTCGATGTTTGCTTTACTAGTGATGCTAAGAGTCTTATTGAGTGTATTCGATGTTTGCTTTACTAGTGATGCTAAGAGTCTTATTGAGTGTATTCGATGTTTGCTTTTACTAGTGATGCTAAGAGTCTTATTGAGTGTATTCGATGTTTGCTTTACTAGTGATGCTAAGAGTCTTATTGAGTGTATTCGATGTTTGCTTTACTAGTGATGCTAAGAGTCTTATTGAGTGTATTCGATGTTTGCTTTACTAGTGATGCTAAGAGTCTTATTGAGTGTATTCGATGTTTGCTTTACTAGTGATGCTAAGAGTCTTATTGAGTGTATTCGATGTTTGCTTTACTAGTGATGCTAAGAGTCTTATTGAGTGTATTCGATGTTTACTTTACTAGTGATGCTAAGAGTGTTATTGAGTGTATTCGATGTTTGCTTTACTAGTGATGCTAAGAGTCTTATTGAGTGTATTCGATGTTTGCTTTACTAGTGATGCTAAGAGTCTTATTGAGTGTATTCGATGTTTGCTTTACTAGTGATGCTAAGAGTCTTATTGAGTGTATTCGATGTTTGCTTTACTAGTGATGCTAAGAGTCTTATTGAGTGTATTCGATGTTTGCTTTACTAGTGATGCTAAGAGTCTTATTGAGTGTATTCGATGTTTGCTTTACTAGTGATGCTAAGAGTCTTATTGAGTGTATTCGATGTTTACTTTACTAGTGATGCTAAGAGTCTTATTGAGTGTATTCGATGTTTACTTTACTAGTGATGCTAAGAGTCTTATTGAGTGTATTCGATGTTTGCTTTACTAGTGATGCTAAGAGTCTTATTGAGTGTATTCGATGTTTGCTTTACTAGTGATGCTAAGAGTCTTATTGAGTGTATTCGATGTTTGCTTTACTAGTGATGCTAAGAGTCTTATTGAGTGTATTCGATGTTTGCTTTACTAGTGATGCTAAGAGTCTTATTGAGTGTATTCGATGTTTACTTTACTAGTGATGCTAAGAGTCTTATTGAGTGTATTCGATGTTTGCTTTACTAGTGATGCTAAGAGTCTTATTGAGTGTATTCGATGTTTGCTTTACTAGTGATGCTAAGAGTCTTATTGAGTGTATTCGATGTTTGCTTTACTAGTGATGCTAAGAGTCTTATTGAGTGTATTCGATGTTTGCTTTACTAGTGATGCTAAGAGTCTTATTGAGTGTATTCGATGTTTGCTTTACTAGTGATGCTAAGAGTCTTATTGAGTGTATTCGATGTTTGCTATACTAGTGATGCTAAGAGTCTTATTGAGTGTATTCGATGTTTACTTTACTAGTGATGCTAAGAGTCTTATTGAGTGTATTCGATGTTTGCTTTACTAGTGATGCTAAGAGTCTTATTGAGTGTATTCGATGTTTGCTTTACTAGTGATGCTAAGAGTCTTATTGAGTGTATTCGATGTTTGCTTTACTAGTGATGCTAAGAGTCTTATTGAGTGTATTCGACGTTTACTTTACTAGTGATGCTAAGAGTCTTATTGAGTGTATTCGATGTTTACTTTACTAGTGATGCTAAGAGTCTTATTGAGTGTATTCGATGTTTGCTTTACTAGTGATGCTAAGAGTCTTATTGAGTGTATTCGATGTTTACTTTACTAGTGATGCTAAGAGTCTTATTGAGTGTATTCGATGTTTGCTTTACTAGTGATGCTAAGAGTCTCATTGAGTGTATTCGATGTTTACTTTACTAGTGATGCTAAGAGTCTTATTGAGTGTATTCGATGTTTGCTTTACTAGTGATGCTAAGACTCTTATTGAGTGTATTCGATGTTTACTTTACTAGTGATGCTAAGAGTGTTATTGAGTGTATTCGATGTTTACTTTACTAGTGATGCTAAGACTCTTATTGAGTGTATTCGATGTTTACTTTACTAGTGATGCTAAGACTCTTATTGAGTGTATTCGATGTTTACTTTACTAGAGATGCTAAGACTCTTATTGAGTGTATTCGATGTTTGCTTTACTAGTGATGCTAAGACTCTTATTGAGTGTATTCGATGTTTACTTTACTAGAGATGCTAAGACTCTTATTGAGTGTATTCGATGTTTACTTTACTAGAGATGCTAAGACTCTTATTGAGTGTATTCGATGTTTGCTTTACTAGTGATGCTAAGACTCTTATTGAGTGTATTCGATGTTTACTTTACTAGTGATGCTAAGACTCTTATTGAGTGTATTCGATGTTTACTTTACTAGAGATGCTAAGACTCTTATTGAGTGTATTCGATGTTTACTTTACTAGTGATGCTAAGAGTCTTATTGAGTGTATTCGATGTTTGCTTTACTAGTGATGCTAAGACTCTTATTGAGTGTATTCGATGTTTACTTTACTAGTGATGCTAAGACTCTTATTGAGTGTATTCGATGTTTACTTTACTAGTGATGCTAAGACTCTTATTGAGTGTATTCGATGTTTACTTTACTAGAGATGCTAAGAGTCTTATTGAGTGTATTCGATGTTTACTTTACTAGTGATGCTAAGAGTCTTATTGAGTGTATTCGATGTTTGCTATACTAGTGATGCTAAGAGTCTTATTGAGTGTATTCGATGTTTACTTTACTAGTGATGCTAAGAGTCTTATTGAGTGTATTCGATGTTTACTTTACTAGTGATGCTAAGACTCTTATTGAGTGTATTCGATGTTTACTTTACTAGAGATGCTAAGACTCTTATTGAGTGTATTCGATGTTTACTTTACTAGTGATGCTAAGAGTCTTATTGAGTGTATTCGATGTTTGCTTTACTAGTGATGCTAAGACTCTTATTGAGTGTATTCGATGTTTACTTTACTAGTGATGCTAAGACTCTTATTGAGTGTATTCGATGTTTACTTTACTAGTGATGCTAAGACTCTTATTGAGTGTATTCGATGTTTACTTTACTAGAGATGCTAAGAGTCTTATTGAGTGTATTCGATGTTTACTTTACTAGTGATGCTAAGAGTCTTATTGAGTGTATTCGATGTTTGCTATACTAGTGATGCTAAGAGTCTTATTGAGTGTATTCGATGTTTACTTTACTAGTGATGCTAAGACTCTTATTGAGTGTATTCGATGTTTACTTTACTAGTGATGCTAAGACTCTTATTGAGTGTATTCGATGTTTACTTTACTAGAGATGCTAAGAGTCTTATTGAGTGTATTCGATGTTTGCTTTACTAGTGATGCTAAGACTCTTATTGAGTGTATTCGATGTTTACTTTACTAGAGATGCTAAGACTCTTATTGAGTGTATTCGATGTTTGCTTTACTAGTGATGCTAAGACTCTTATTGAGTGTATTCGATGTTTACTTTACTAGTGATGCTAAGAGTCTTATTGAGTGTATTCGATGTTTGCTATACTAGTGATGCTAAGAGTCTTATTGAGTGTATTCGATGTTTACTTTACTAGTGATGCTAAGACTCTTATTGAGTGTATTCGATGTTTACTTTACTAGTGATGCTAAGACTCTTATTGAGTGTATTCGATGTTTACTTTACTAGAGATGCTAAGAGTCTTATTGAGTGTATTCGATGTTTGCTTTACTAGTGATGCTAAGACTCTTATTGAGTGTATTCGATGTTTACTTTACTAGAGATGCTAAGACTCTTATTGAGTGTATTCGATGTTTGCTTTACTAGTGATGCTAAGACTCTTATTGAGTGTATTCGATGTTTACTTTACTAGTGATGCTAAGACTCTTATTGAGTGTATTCGATGTTTACTTTACTAGTGATGCTAAGAGGACTTTGTCAGACGATACTTAAAGGATTCTTAGTTCAAGCTCGAAGGATTGACCCACGTGACCCTAGAAGTAAACAAGATCCCATTGGAAAGTTTACTTTGGTTCCTGGTGCTCGCTACGAGTGTGGAAATGTAAGTTTCGGATTTATATCTGAATATATATATAAGGTTATACTCTAAATATTTATCATGAAGTCATCGACTAATGCGAAAGACTGTTATTGTAACGAAATCTTTCACAATCCTCAGAATGAGAGTACGCTGACACACAGTTCACCTTACAATGGGACCTCCATTCGTTTCAACTGGACGGCGCCGGACACACCACAAGGGCATCTACAAATATTGTAAGATATTCAAAGAATAAATAAAATAAGCAAATACATGTTAAGAGAGAAGACTAGTGCATTTCTTTCATAAGACACTTTGGATGTGTGTTTGTGTGTGTGTTTTATGTTGCATTTTAAAAAATCATTCTGGGTATTTTGAAATATGTTTTTTTTCCGCTACTTAGGAGTGTGTGTTTGTAATTGTATATATGTGTGTGTGTGTGTTTGAGAGTGTGTCTCTGGGCACCACTGCTGACACTTTCAGACCAGGCCTAGTTCTAGTTCTGCCCATTCTTTTAGAGCATAAATATCATTCACCATACAGCCTTAATCTGCCTCTATTTGTCTGGGTCTGGTAAGTTCCCCTCTTTAGTCTGCTTCTCTCTTCATTGCCAGGTTCCTACTCCTTAGTCTGTCTCACTATGTCTAACTTAGAAAATCCTTATCATTTTCTGTCTCTTTTTGGATAGCATGGTCACTCCTTTTCTCAGCCTCTATTTGTCTGTGAACCACTTGTCTGTGAACCACTTGTCTGTGAGCCACTTGTCTGTGAACCACTTGTCTGTGAACCACTTGTCTGTGAACCACTTGTCTGTGAACCACTTGTCTGTGAACCACTTGTCTGTGAGCCACTTGTCTGTGAGCCACTTGTCTGTGAACCACTTGTCTGTGAGCCACTTGTCTGTGAACCACTTGTCTGTGAACCACTTGTCTGTGAGCCACTTGTCTGTGAACCACTTGTCTGTGAACCACTTGTCTGTGAGCCACTTGTCTGTGAACCACTTGTCTGTGAACCACTTGTCTGTGAGCCACTTGTCTGTGAACCACTTGTCTGTGAACCACTTGTCTGTGAACCACTTGTCTGTGAACCACTTGTCTGTAAGCCAATTGTCTGTGAATCAGATCTGTGAAAAATGTGTCTGTGAATCAGATCTGTGAGCCACTTGTCTGTGAGTCACTTGTCTGTAAGCCACTTGTCTGTGAATCAGATCTATGAAAAATGTGTCTGTGAATCAGATCTGTGAACCAGTTGTCTGTGAACCACTTGTTGGTGAACCAGTTGTCTGTGAACCACTTGTGGGTGAACCAGTTGTATGTGAACCACTTGTGGGTGAACCAGTTGTCTGTGAACCACTTGTGGGTGAACCAGTTGTCGTGTTCCCTACAGAATATTGTTTCAACTTACAAGTATTTGTGAATATCTTGTCTCTGTTTCTCAGTGCGACCATTGTCCTCAAGTTTGATACATTCTGGAGCAAACTCACTTCCGTGGTCATCCAGGACTCTACGGCCCAGCCTCTGTCAAGCAGCCCAAATGACCTTCGGACACCATTCATCCAGCCCTGTGAGTCTGACCGCCCAACATCCCCTGCCCCTGTAACCACAACGCTGGCTACCACGTCGCTATTTGTCGTAGCGGATGCGAACAGCACACACAACCAAACTGAGCAGACAACTGCTCTGTCACTGACCACAGTCGCGGAATCTTCCACCATGCAGCAGTGGACGACAATGACGTCATTTGTGACAGCCACACAGATCAAGCTGACCAATAAAACAGCAGCTCTGCAGCCACCGGACTGGTCAAAATCGACTGCTTCAGAAGTCAGTTTTTAATGTTTATTTTTTTTAAAAATGATTTCATGATATAGCCCATGGGCGTAGCCAGGATTTTTTTTCGGGGGGGGGGGGGTTTGGGGGGGGGTAATTTTTTTCTCACCCCCCCCCGGGAAAAAAAATTATATCTATTTATGTGTGTGTGTGTGTGTGTGTGTACATAATCTTTATTACATTCTGACCCTTCATTCTTTCGGAAGACGTTTATTGTGCCCTAGAATAGGTTCTTCCATGAGTTAGTGAAAAAATTGTAGATTCCCCGACATTACTAGCAAAGGGGTCTGGGGGAGCGCCAGGAGCTGCCCAGCGCGGGGCGAAGCCCCGCCGCCAAGCACTATTTCTGGTATTGAAAACCAACAAAATGCATATTCTGAGGTATCTACAATGCATTTTCCTGCTATTAAAAAGTTTTATTTCAAAAACCTAATGTGCTATTCTTACTGACTTAGACCCTCCCACGCCGTTCGGAGCATTTGACGTCAAGCAGTTTCCATAAAAATCTGTCACTGGTAATGTCTGAAGCCTCTTCCCACCTACCATGAGGACCTCCATGAATTAGTGGCGTCAAGTTGTACTAGGATATCATTGCAACTCTTCTTATGCGTAATTCATTTTGTCGGAGAACATGTCCCGCAAACCTCATGCGTCGTTCTCTCACAATCTTACTAAGGGGTCGACTCCCAGTTCGGCATAGGATTTCCTTGATTTAGATCGGATCTCTATAACGGACTCCTGAACTCTGTCTTATCCATCTTTGTTGAGCTATATTTAGTGTTTTTCGATTTCGGTAGATGACTATTCACTGCAGTTTATTAATGGAGCCCTGCCACTGGTAAAAATGTGTAACCTCTCTTGAATACGCTCTTGGAATTAAGTGACTGTAGTTTGCTTTAGATTTTATATCGAAAAGAGAAGTTTTATCGTCAAAATCTTCTGTTGGGGGTTTTCCACCTCAAAATGCTCTGTAGGGGGATCTTACTCAAAACCATCTGGAGGGGTTTTAAACTTTAAAAAAAAAAGCCATCTGTAGAAGAAACTCAAAACCCCCGATTGGCTTGGCTACGCTCAAATAATTTTAGTGTGTAATTTGCTTTTTTTTTATATTGAAGATGTATTTTTAGCACCAAACCCCTCTGAATGGGGGTTTAAACTCAAAACCCCTTTCGGCAACGCTCATAGCATTTTGAGTGCGTAATTTGCTTTTTTTCTTACACTGAAGATGGCGGGGGGTTTAAACTCAAAACCCCTTTGACTACGCTCATAGATTTTAGAGTTAGTAATTTTCTTTTATTTATATTGAAGAGGTACTTTTTAGCTTCAAACTCCACTGGAGGGGAGTTTAAACTCAAAACCCCATAGACTACACTCATAACATTTTTAGTGTATAATTTGCTTTTTTTTTATTATTAAAAAGAGGTATTTTTTACCTTCAAACCCCACTGAAGTGGGGTTTAAACTCAAAACTGAGTCAAAACCCATTTAGCTATGCTCATAACATTTTGAGTGCGTAATTAGCTTTTTTTTATATTTAAGAGGGGGTTTATCGTAAATTTTAGACGGGGTTTTAAAATCAAAATCTTCCTTAACTGTGCTCTTGGAATTAGGGGATTTTCGTTTGCATTTTTTTTTGTTTTGTTTTATAGAAGAGGGGGAGTTAACTGCAAAAACCCCAGGTAGGGGGTTTAAAACTCAAAACCCCTGGTAGGGGGTTTTAAACTCAAAACCCCTAGTAAGGGTTTTTAAACTCGAACTGCTCTGGTAGGCGTTTTAAACTCGAACCCCCCTGGTAGGGGTTTTTAAACTCGAACCCCCCTGGTAGGGGTTTTTAAACTCGAACCCCCCTGGTAGGGGGTTTTAAACTCAAAACCCCTTTGGTTGTGCTAGGGCAAGTGATGGTTTAGTATTAAAATCTCACCTAAAATAAACAAAATCAAAGCAAAAAATCAGTCACTCAATTCCGACTCCCCCAAGGGGGGGGGGGTATTTCATTTCGGGGGGGGTTTGAACCCCAAGAACCCCCCCCCTGGCTACGCCCATGATATAGCCTACATGTTTTAGTTTATAAATTTTTAATATTCGTTGTACATCATTTAAGCAAAAAACAAAAAAAAAACTTAACATAGAAAAAGAAGAGAAAGCGAAATGTGGAAATGTGAAAATGATATAAGGTTATCTAATGAAAAATAAAGAAAATAAAAAGATGAAAATATGGAAAGATTTTGAAATAGATAGACCAAACAAGTGAGGGACACAATAGTGAATGATCCCTGTTGCCAACTCAGAGGCCTAATTTAAAAATATTTGTAAAGAGAAAGCTTAGAAATTGGATTTCACAGTGTTGACTACCACAGGAACAAGTACAGTACAAAAACCTTCTTTATACAGCTTATAGAGCGATTAGCTTGCTCTTAATAACTAATGAATGATATATAGATTTTTAAAAAAAATGAACATTTTTAACCCGCCCGCCCCACACCCCCGATAAAACCTGGATAAGCGAATGTATAAATCTACTAGAATTTATAAGACAGTACGCAGAATGTTCCTGAAAGTGTATAAGTTTATAAAACTCTTGAATGAACAGGGCCTACGCGGAAATACCGGAAGACGTGTCTGTTTAAGATAAAGATTGTCTAGACCTCAAGCCAAATTTAAATCAATTTTTCATTATGTTTTATTAAAATGATATCAGTCACACTAGAGTTTTCCCAGTGTGGCCAATTAGCTAGAAAACCTTATTCTTTTGCCAAAGATATACATCAGCTGTCAAATTTCTAGGAAAATCGTTAGAGCCGTTTTCGATATCGGTGTTCACCCAGGATTTTTGTTGTTTTTTTGAGCCGACGAATTTGCTAGCTGAATAGAGGAATAGTAAAAATTACCAGGTAACTTTTAAAATAGACGACATAGCTTATCAATCCTTACTACATTCTGTAAACCAGGAATTCCAAAAAGCTTTTTATAGTTTTCTCCCTTCGATCCTAATCTCCAATGTGATCCGTAATCACAACACAAGGATCAATAAAGCAGTCTTAGTCTTAGTCTTAGTAAGTATATTTCAGTTCAATTGAAGTGTTTTTCCTTGACTAGCTGCATGCATACTTTCTATTACATTTGTATTTAGGGTACGTTAGAAGAAGCCAAGTGTGGTCAAGACAGAGGTTGTTTCATTGGCTGCAACAGCAAGTCATGTGATTTCATCGTCATGTGGTCCAACCTCGGGGACTACTTTTGGTTCTACATCAAGGCGCGGCGTCTTCCGGGTGCAAATGGTCAATACATCGCTCTGGCCTTCTCGTCTGACCAAACCATGGTAAATGTGATATTTGAAAGTCATTTGGAATTTACATCCAACCTTCAACGTTTACAATCACAATGATTAATTGTACAGCTAAATGGATAAGTTGGAGCGTATCTGGTAATATCTCGAAATGATTAATTGTAAAGCTAAATGGATAAGCCGGAGCTTATCTGGTAATATCTCGCAATGATTAATTGTAAAGCTAAATGGATAAGTTGGAGCTTATCTGGTCATATCTCTCAATTGATTAATTGTAAGGCTAAATGGATAAGCGGAGCTTATCTGGTCATATCTCTCAAATGATTAATTGTAAAGCTAAATGGATAAGCCGGAGCTTATCTGGTCATATCTCTCAAATGATTAATTGTAAAGCTAAATGGATAAGCCGGAGCTTATCTGGTCATATCTCTCAAATGATTAATTGTAAAGCTAAATGGATACGCCGGAGCTTATCTGGTCATATCTCGCAATGATTAATTGTAAAGCTAAATGGATAAGCCGGAGCTTATCTGGTCATATCTCTCAAATGATTAATTGTAAAGCTAAATGGATAAGCCGGAGCTTATCTGGTCATATCTCGCAATGATTAATTGTACAGCTAAATGGATAAGCGTGGAGCTTATCTGGTCATATCTCGCAATGATTAATTGTACAGCTAAATGGATAAGTGTGGAGCTTATCTGGTCATATCTCGCAATGACTAATTGTACAGCTAAATGGTAAGCGTGGAGCTTATCTGGTCATATCTTGCAATGATTAATTGTAAAGCTAAATGGATAAGCGTTGAGCTTATCTGGTCATATCTTGCAATGACTCACCTAGGGACACGTGTAAAATGTAATAATTTTCTTTTAACAAAGCTTATATTAACTCACTTTGTCTGTCTGGTAAAAATTTTGTACACGTTATTTCTCCGACACCCGATTTCGAATCAAAATTTGCACAATCTTTTCTTTCACCTGATAACACAAGAATCAATAAAACAAATTAACCAATTAGTTTATTAGCTATTGGTAATTAATTATTTTGTTTAGTATCTCGAACAAGGGAAAGAAATTATACTTGAATGAAGTAGTGGTATAAGCTGAATTAGTCCCCTTTATAGAGACTTAGTGAACACATCAATACGACGAAACTATAGAAACAATACATAGCAATACAATCTTCTATGTCCAAAAGAACTACTAACAGAGTGGTTAAAATGTCGGCTTGAGGAGGATTTAGCCATGAGTTCGAATTGAGGTGGTCCGCCCCCCCTTTTTTTTAAATAAATGCTTATCTTGCATCATTCTACAAGACTAACATTAATTTAATGCCCCCTCTCTCTCTCTCTCTCTCTAAACCGAACAATAAATACTCCATTTCTTCATTATCACCATGGAAACACACACACACTCCATAACTATGAGTTGCCTGAATCAGCCAGGGAAACAAAGGACTTAGCAGAGTTTAAGTCACTGATTAACGTGCATGACTAGATTGACACATGAAATGCTTAGGACGTAAGGGGCCTCATTCACCAATCGTAAACAAACAACACTTAGCCACGTGGTTCTCTATCTCTTCTATACAAATTACGCAATCCATAAAGGCTGTCACGTGATACGTTTTTTTTTCATTGTTTTATCAATATTATCACGTGGCTAAATGTTGTTTTGTTTACGATTCGTGAATTAGGTCCATTATCATCTCTTTTGGAGTAACGTCTGTAATATATAAGATAAGATATGATGAGATAAGATAAGATAGGCATATAATAGGTCTCTGGTGTAGGATTGAATTGAAAGCTGCTGGTGTGAAACTATTTCATAATTAACGTATCATTTGACTGTTTCCCAGGGTTCGGACAGTGTAGTGGACTGTATACAGGACGGCGACCAGCTATCCGTCCACGTGTCCTACAACACACGATATGGAAACACAGTGATGACACATTTGGTCAGTGATACATTCGCATTCGTGTGTAGTTTACTGGTAGTTAATTATTTTGTTTGATACCAACAAGGGAAATTAATCGTTCAGTATGCACATATTTGGTTAAATCTGTAGGGTTTCGTTCCCTTAGATAATTGTGCTAATTGTTTTAATTATTTTGTTTGATATTGAAAAAGGAAAATAACTTTTACATTATTTAGAGATGTAAATGTGGAGTTCTTTCCCCTAGATAAGCTTTGTTTTGTTTTTTAACATATTTTTTTTACTTGCTAGTTTTGCAATGAAAGAAAAAAAAAATCATAAAACTTTTATTGTGATCAGTCATTCTGAATTAAATATTCTTTATTGCTGCAGAATAAAGTTATGTTAAATCAGGCAAGTGTGAAAAATCCTGGCGATGATCTCCTGTATTGCCAATTTGCACGTAAGAAAATTGTGGAGGAAAACAAAGCCCACGATTTATCCACAGATGTGTATCTCATGTTAGCTCAGGGGTCTTTGCTCGCTGGTAAGTTTAATGGAGATGGCACTCTCTTAAATAATAATAATGGTAATGTCTTCGACTCCCTAAATTAAAGATGAATGCATTGTTTCACATGACTGCACAAATCTAGTTGTGACCTGCATATTTTGTCACCAGGGGTCTATTACGGTTTACTTTTGTATCTTCTGCGCCTGTCTTCGACAAGGGCTTTTCTTTGGGCCTCAAATGTGTGTCCCGCGGCGTTCGTGAGAGCTCTCCAACTGACTCTTTCAGAGACCATCTGCTGCCAGCTACTTTCCACTATGCCAGTGACGGCGAAATGGCGCTTGAATCGATCATTATGGCGCTTCCTGTGTGCACCTCTGTTACCTCTGTTATACTCAAATAATAATCAATACAATTTAAAATGTAAACTACTTATACATTTACCAATTTACATTTACTTATACCAATAGATACATTATTTTCTTCAATATAATTATTGTTTCTTTATTATTATTATGGCATCTGTTAATGTTTTAAAATGCAGAAATTAACAATACGCATAATCATAATAGATAAACAGACTAGATACTTTGTTATATATATGTTCAAGAAGCTAAGAGTTTCCTTGACCTAGTACACAGTCTACGAGCGTGTTAATGTGATAGTCAAGGATGAGCACGTCACTCATTTCTGATTTGGAAGGGAGGGAGAAGGGGGAAATCGAAAAGTATAAAAAATAAAAATATATATATTTTATCGAACTTAGTTACATGACTGATTTCGTACACATAAAGATGTCGCTTTCAATAGAATGCCGAGGCAAAGCAGGAGATGAAGAAAAGAATGGCTGCTATAGAATGTCAGTAGTTCGCACCTCGCCCGTAACATATGTATACACATATAACATTGACCTGTCCTGTATAAGCCGTCCCCAAAACACTCAACAAAGTTTAGTTCATCTAACCATACTGATGAGCTCTGCTCCACACCACAAGAAACTCCTCTTTTGCCAGCTTAACCTTTGTGTGCATCTGCAATTATTGGTTATATCCAGGGTTAACATAGACAACAAACAATGAACAAGTCAAGAAAACATAAAGAAACTAGAACCAATACAAATAGAGCAGTGAGATTTATAACAAAAGAATATTTCAATTTGATTAGAGTAACACCACTAGTAAAATCACTAAACATCATTCAACATGTGTGTATGCCCCCGAATAGAAATTAAAACCGTTTGATCAATCTTGATAAAACTGAGATCATAGTAGAGACCGTATCATATGTTTAATGTCCCAACCACAACCGCGGCCGCGGGTCATATCCGGCTACTAGTACATACTAAAGCATAACTTAGAAATAAAAAAACAAAACCAAGTAAAATACTCAGAAAAACACAAAGAGACATTTCTTATTCCATAGTCGTACAAGTGCTTCTTCTTACAATAATGCCATTAGAGAATGAAATGGGTTGCCTGAATCAGCCAGGAAAACCAACGACTTGGTTGAGTTTAAATCGTTGATTAAAATGCATGACTAGATTGACACATGACGTAGGACGTAATTATCTTCTTTTGTTGCAGTAACGTCTGTAATCTATACGATAAGAAGAAGATATTAACACTCCCCACCCCCTTATTCTCTCCATGTTTTACTAATTCAATAACTTCTTGAAAGTTGACACCCTATGACTTGCTTTACTTCATATATATCTCTTGATGACATTAAAAAAAAAAACAACTTCCAGGCGTGAAACAAGAACACAGCCGAGTGCCAGTAGTCTCTGGTCGACGACTTGATCTCAGGACATACGACGTGTCACGCCAGCTCCAGACTCCAAGTATTCTCATCAAGGCACACGGTGAGTTTTTTGTTTTCTTCTTGGCGTTTAAAGGGCACGATTTCCTGGACTTGGGTTTACACTAGGTGATAAACTATCCTTTGACATACTTTGGAAGCCTGTCTGTAGTGGAAAAAAAATAAAAAAACAAGCACAATAAAAAAAAAACAAAGCTTATATTAAGTGTATCAATTTGTTTGAATCAGTAATGTAATTTAATTAGCAAACGACAATCTATAAAAGGGAGTAATTCAGCTTATACCACCACTTCAGTCAATTACTATTTCTTTCCTTTTTTTTTGAGATACCAAACAAAGTTATTTATAGCAATAGTTAGTTAGGTAATTGGTTAATTTTTATTTTATTGATTCTTGTGTTGTCTGGTAAAAGAAATAATTGTGCGAAATTTTTAGCTTTTTATGAGATAGGATGTCGGAGAAATAACGTGTATAAACTTTTGGACAGACAGACAGACAGACAGATATAAACTTTGTAAAAAAGGTAGAGAAAACTGTCGAGCACTATTTCTATGAGATGTGCCGCTTGTGAAAGCACATTTAAAGGGAAATAATTCATGTTAAATTATTAGTCAAATTTTAGTTTCTTTGTTGTCTCCCTCTGCTAAAAAAAATTGTAACCTATTTTATCGGTGATCTTATTTTTTTTATATCTACTTTTTTTTTTCTTTGTCATAGCTAAAAGAAAAACTAATTTTAAAAGACGTGACTATCTAACACTATTTGTTTTATTGCTCACCGCTGTAAACTATAATCTGAAATTGGCTTCTAAAATAATAATGTTTTAAAATAATGAATCCAGGAGTAGCAATACATATCTAACTACCTGTGTTCTAATGTTATGTTTCAGCTTGTTTGATGCTGTTTGCCTGGTTGTTCTGTGCCAGCATCGGCACAGTCATGGCCAGGTTTTATAAACCACTGTGGCCAAAAACAAAAATCTGCGGACGTAAAGTGTGGTATACAGTAAGTTGTCAGTTTTTATTGGCTGCATCCTACCATAAGTAAAGTAACCCCTTTCAGTCCTTGCGATCTATAGGGGCAGTTGATGTAAAGGTCATCTGTTTCTGTGGCCGATGGTTAATAAGGGCATCATGTGGCCAGCACAACGACCAACGCACTTTTCAGAGAGATTCGAACTCGGGACCTATCGGTTGGGAAGAGTAGCGCTTTACCACTCAGCCACTGCGCTTCCTATGCCATTGTCTCCTCTAAATTAGATCCAAAACTTATTTATAACTTTTTAAATATCTAAGGAGGGAAACACTAACCTTGACAACATTAAAGTATAGATTCCCCCCACCCACCCCCCGTTTTTTTTTCTTTTTAAAATGTGTGTTTTTCTAAATGTAAGCAGACAACATTTTGCACTGGTTCCTCCTGATGTGTACTTGACGATAGGCTTTTTGTTTTGTTTGTGACGAGTCAATGAACTTTAATGAGTCAGCCCTGAGGGCGAAATACTCTCTTCACGGATACTTACATTTTTCTACCATTTGAACATTTGTTTTGTTTTGTTTTTATTATTTTTGAACATAGGCGTCACCCACCAAATTTTTGAGGTAAAAGTAGAAACTGTAGAGGAAACACCATCATTTTCCTTCTCTGGAGGCCGTTTGGATGTCTGTAGCCTGGAATAGAATCTCTTTCCATGACAGACCCATCCATTCTTAAATGTTGTCTTCCAACCGATTTTTCTGTCTGTCTCTTCTTCTTCTTTCCCTGAAGGGAAGTCTTTGCTAGCCCCGAGGACCTTGTGATATGGCCATAAAGTTTTAGTTTGCGGTTTTCTTTTTCTTTTTTTCTTTTCTTTATTTGTTTACACTGGTAAGCAGTTTGAATATCAGACCATTATGTTGGTTGTTATATGATCACACCACATCACCGCTTTTGAAACATACTTTAAATTTATATTGTTTTTATATTTACTTACTTTTCTATTTGGAGAATACAGGAGACTTACAAAGTTTTATACTATCTTCTTTCCCTAAACAAAGGTCCATAGACTGTGCATGCTGATTGCTGGTATATTGACTATCATTGCCTTTGTGCTCATCTTTTATGAAGTTCAAGGACTAAGTGAAGTAAGTTTAATTCATATCCAGGTCAAAGGTTATATAGATATGTGAACTTTTATCTATCGGTATCATTCCAATATTCACTCTCTAGCTCCTTAACCTATACCTATGCTTAAAAGTATTTTTTTAGTCTAGCCCTTTAAGAAGCCCCACCATTCTAGACCTTAAGCTTAACTGTTACCCGTTAGCCACGCCCAATCTATCCCTTCCATTTCAATCAAATGTTTCTTTTTTTTTTTAATTCTAAATTCCTAGGCACCTAACTCCTCTTAGATATAAACTAAAAGCACCTTCCTTTTCGCTTATAGAGATCATTATCAATTTATTTCCCAAAGCCCAGAGGTGTGGTGTTAATATGATGTTATCTATAAGACGTAACACAAGTTGATGTTTTTTGTCTGTACAGATCAGCATTCTACGTCTGAAGAAGCTGCACCCGGTGGTTGGGATAGCCACAACATGTTTGGTCATTCTGCAGGTAGTTATGTGGACATATAGGCTAATAGAACAGACTAGTAGTTTATATGCAAATGAAGTGAAGGAACAAACTTTGAATCCCTTTGAAGGTTTTACAATACTATAATGACAAGGGATACGTTAGTTTATGTTTTAATAAATTCTATCTGTCTCTCCAACCCCATCTGTATATATAATTCTCTACGTCGCCCAACCCTGTGAGACACCACGCACGCATGTCGACTCTCTAACCCTAGATGAAAAAGTCGTGGAAAAATAACTTTTTTTTTCTGCAAGTTGGACTAGAGTTATCCCACATAACTTTCGCGGCGACTGAGAGCGCGGCTCTGAAAAAAAAGAGGGGGGGGGGGGAGAACAAGTAATTTTTTATATGTATATATAATTCTCTACGTTGCCCAACCATGCCTCCCTCCCACCTGCACCCGCGCCCTCCTTAGCGCGACACTAAATAGCGGCGTATGTTACGCCGCGGGTCGGCTAGTCCAATAAATATGACTAGGATCAACATAAACCAATGTATTTCCTTATTAAATTTTGTCTGTAATTAATAGAACAGTTTTATATACTATCTCAAAGTAGAAGTATTGTAAGAACCAAGTCTTAGTACATAGACTTGTTAATCATATCATCAAGAAAAAACTATTCAATTCCTAAAACTGTTGTCTACGTGCGCTAAATGGTATACTATATTATAAAATGTTAGATAGATGGACGCGTCTGTTATATATTTGAGAAGGAATAGGAAGTCCCAGAACTATCGCTTATTAATAAGATAATGTAAGATAATATCTTGTTAGATAGACTTTTACATTTAAAACTTTACTCTAAGAAAGAAAGTGATGTCTCTAAATCTATAGGCTACTGACATTACGGGATAAGTAAATGACAAGTTCTCTTTAATTATAAATCCATGAGGGGTGTATGAAGTCTGAAGTATCAAATGAACCATATAGGCCTAAGGTTAAAGGTTATCGAACTCTATGTTTGCCTAAACCTGATCGTGAGTCTCTAATTGAATGTCTAATTTTATAGTAAGTTCTTAGTGTTTGTCATCAGTGTCACGTGTCATTGGTTCTGGCTGAATGGTATCTAGGTCAAGCAGGAGTAAGATCAAATGAAAATAACATTTCTGGGTTACTTCTATTTACTGGGTCACGAGATAAAAGGTTTGGGGGGTATAATTAGGCGACAGAAGGAGAGGGGTGATTTTGAAATGGGTGAAAATGTGAAAGCAGTGCCGCTGAGTCAATGTGAAGAAAGGCGTAGAATTTACTTTTAAGTCTGCGTGTGTGTGTGTGTGTGAGTGTGTGTGTGTGTGTGTTGAGGGGGTACACAGAGGGCAAATCAGTGTGTCTAGGTGGATCACATGTTTTGGTGTCAGGAAGGTCAAGGGCCGACATTTTTGTTTGTCCTTATAGAAATGATCTCAGCTCCTAATGTTTTAGAAGCTAGATCTAGGTGTTTTTTTTTTCTTTTATGTCTATCCATATCCATCTATTTATAGAATTCTCTTCATGGCTCAACAGTTTGGACACCAAGATATAAAGAATTAGAGAATGGAATGGGTTGCCTGAGTCAGCCAGGAAAACCAATGACTTGGCAGAATTTAAGGCATTGGTTAACATGCATGACAACACTGACCTAGAAACACGCGTAGGACGGGATTCTTTGAAGTAACGTCTGTATTTTATAAGAGAAGAAGAGAAAACACTGAAGACTATGTGAACTCAAGAGACATAGTGCACCAGCGTCTAGTCTAGAGAAAACAATCCATGTAGGCCTAGTCATGATATTTTTTTTTTCTTTATCGCTTCCATAATTAAGTTGGAAAGGTTCACTTCAATCAGTCTTATTCTTGTGAGATGGACAGCGCATTTCTCAATACAGTTGGTCCATTTAAAATTTTTTTTTGGAGGGGGGGGGGGGAGAGCATCATCGTTTAAAAGCCTACGTTTAAGCTGTGAATGAAACATATAAGAAAGCTTATTGAAATATACTTTTGTTATTTTTTTATGTGAACATGTGTTGCGCCCCTTTATTGTTGATGTGACCTTGGCATTTTATATCCCCATTAGGTGATCCTCCGAAATACATTTCTTTAGTCGGGAATTAATAAACCAATTCAAGTTACTAAATGAAAGTGAAAAGTACATCATAGTACATCATAGTACACCATATTGCATCATAGTGCATCATAGTATATCATAGTACATATTTAATCATGGTGATGATGAGGGCAGCTTTGGGATTTGAACCAGCACCTCAGAATTTAAACATACCGTTCCTTTCCCGCCCACCCTTTTGTAAATCCATTAGCTAAGACCTATTTTTCCCGAGCTTTGGAACAGGAGTATTATTTTTTTTTCTTAGTTATTCTGCTGCCAGTGCTTGCCAACATCATCGGAGATGTTTTCACAAGATCTAGATCAAGTAGTTAATCTTCAACTTTATTTGCTTTCATTTTGTGTAGCTTACGGAGGCCTCGTGACCCAAACATTTTTTATTTTAATTTCGATCTGCGTGTGCTGTGAAAATTCGGTAATTTTTTTCGTTTTTAAACATGTTAACTGTGTCAACGCCACACCCATTACTTCCCCCCCCCTCCTAAAAAGTTGTTCTTGCATTGTGCGTGTGCCATGTTCCTATAGTATGAATTTTGAGTCTAGGTCTAATGTCTTTTATGGACAAGTGGGGGCAGGCTATATAGTAGAAGGTTCCCGCGCTGCTTTAAGCCACTCAGCAAACGCGACTCAGTTCGAGTCGAAAGTTGAATTTAAAAAAATCTAGTCTACATCGGGACTGGAATTCGAGTCCCCTAGTTAAGTAACTAAGCTGTAAGTCCCATTATAAGTCTGCCTCGATAGAGAACAACATCGGACAGATAAGTTAACTTAAGACTATTTTGTGTTAATTGTTAGTTATTTTTTGTTTGTTTTGTAGCTGATGAAGGCCTCGTGACCCAGACGTCCCTTGTTTAATTTGGTCCGGCAGGGTTACATATATGCATGTTTTTCGCATTATAAGTCTGGTCTTCATTTTTTGTACTAGTGATATGCCTCCCCCCCCCCCTTTTTATCATTAGTTCCTGCCTCTTTCTGACACAAAATGTCCGCCCATGCTACTATCAACACACTTTCTCTCAACAGGTACTGATGGGCCTGTTCCGACCCAGTTCCACTTCGGTGAACAGACCTGTGTTCAACTATGGCCACTGGCTACTCGGAATTGTGACACACGTGGCGACAGGTAAAGCAAGGTGACAGACCCCTGGTGACACACCCCTCCAGAGACCACTCCTTGCTACACACACTCAGTGTTGTATACAAGCTTAGATTTTTCAGTCCGTGTTAGTCCTTGACCCCTAAAGCCTGTCATGAGCAGTGTCATTTATTTTTCCTCCCCCTCTTTTTTTTTGTCACTCTAGGAAACGTGTTTTTTTTTTCCACCTGTAACTTTTCTTTCAATTCGGCCTAGATCTAGATTTATGACTTATCACCTGGTGACTTCTTCGTTCCCAGGACAATAGAAGCGTACACTATTTTTTTAATGATTTGTTAGCAGGAATTATATTCTAACGCTAAAGAAAGAATGTGTTGTTTTATTTTATGTGTTAACTCTTTCTCTTCGTAATTATTTTTCCACGTTTCGATGGGATTCTTCATTTTGCCCATTACTATTTCACTCCCCTGTTATGATTAAGCTTCAATAGCTTTGTCGTTTGTTATCAGAAATTGTTTTATTTGGTCCAGAATTAAAGCAGAATGCAAGCTTTTGTATAGGCCTATAACACAAAATGAAGTTTATAAAATTAAACATTAATTTAATTTAATGAGGTCAAATCGAGGATGATATCGTCAATTAGGAGAGAAAGAGTTAAGGCAGGGCACGAAGATATGCCTAGGGCTTACACACTACACACAAGTCGATTTAAATTCTCTTAGTCGCAGATCTCTGACGAAACTGAATAGAAGCAAGTCTTTAAATACCACCTCTTGCCTCCCTTTCTGGCAACGACCAAACTATTACTAGGCCTTAGTTTGTATATAATGATAATCTGACTCATAAAACGAAGACAACCGTATAACTATAAACAATAATATAATATTACTAGGCCTCTTTTGTTGATGATTTCTTCTTAATTTCTTAGTGGTAAGCGTTTCCATCACAGCGGTTTCAGTGTTCGAGCCTGCTGTCATCCTCTGCCGTCATGTAAGAGGTTTGGGTCACGATGTAAATCTCCGTCATCGAAGTTACTTTTTGACACCGCCATCAGTAACGTACCTGGCCACCCTTCTGATCACAAACAGGATACTGAACAGGAATGTCCTTCAGTGACAAATTCTAAATAGTTAACACGATGTCTCGTTGTCATCTTGAATTAACTTTCAGGTTTTTGTTTTAGGACCTAGAAGTTGCCATCTGAAAAGATGAAGCAGTATTTCATCAGACATTATCATTGTTAAATATACACCTCCCAATACATTTCAGGTATCCATTGGAGATTGCTCCGAGTTGATGTAAGTTATCAATTATAGAGCGCGCCCTCTAAAGAATGTCAGGTACCCTTGGGAGTACCCTCATGTGTCAGACACCCGCACGTTAGAGAGAATCCACAAAATTCATCAAATTCCATGACCAGTTGTTATCCCGAAGCTAAATCTGAGAGCTCTGCCACGCATATTAATTTATTCCTGCTGATATAGTGTTATTTGCTTAACCAAATCTAAACGCGAAGTATAAAACAGTTTATATGTAAACTAGAAAAAAATATTTCAAAAGCTAAAAACTATAATAATATTTCTGAATTGATGTTAGCAGCTATTTTTAGCACACCACGCAATTTAGAAAAGTATGACGTAATGATCCCTAATACTTCCTCCTTGCAGTGTTCAATATTGTGATTGGTTGCGGTCTTCAGAAGGCAGCCGTCCACTTCACGATTGTCTACCTTGTGTATGCCTTCGCCATCTATCAAATAGTGGTCATCGTCGTCCTGGAGATCATCTTCTGTAACATCAGAGTCAATGGTAAGTAACTGAGGTAGCCAGGTGAGAGGAAGGGTTAGGGGTTTGACTGGATAAAAGAATAAGGGATGGACTCTGTTTGGTCTTGAGATATTCTGGCAGAATTTGAAGCCCTCTAGCACCCCAACGAAAGTATGTGGGAGGAGATAGCAAGACCGGACAGCATGGAGACAGACTGTTCGTGCTGATACGAGCCTTGCCAAGAGCAAAAGAAACGAAGATGCCTTGGTCAAGAGAAAGAAAAAGAAAGCTGCCCTATCAGCTGACAGCTTACATGCACGAACTAGGGCAAACTCTACCGCTCCTGAATTGGCTTGATTAGTCACTCCAGATTCTGCCCCGTTTCAAGACGCCATTGTCTTCTGGATCGTTTCAATACAAAACCATTGTCTTTTGGATGGTATGAAGCCATATATCACTCCCACACCTTTCAAATAAATTAAAAAAAAATCTCGTTATTTCCTGTAAGTCACAGGAAAGGTGTTAGAGCAGTGGTTCCCAAACTTTTTTGTCTCGTAGACCCCTTGCCATGTTTTCTGGCTTTCGGTAGACCCCCTGCTTAACTTGCAAATTTTTGCAAATTCATCAACATTTTATTTAAACAAATTCTATCTGTATTGAGTTGAAAAGGGAAAAAGTGATTGAAAGCTACATATTAAGATATAGAGATCGATCATTTTTATTGACCAAATTCAAATTTAAGCCAATAAAATAACAATATTTATTGATGGAATCTCCAAACACACTATACATTTTTTTTTGTAGGTTTATCATTCGTTGCTTTGAATATTATGTTTCAGATAGGAATGTGTTGCTTTATGAAGTAGTGCTTCAGACACTAAATATAAATTAATTAATAATTTGCCTTAATTATCATTGTTAAAGTTTTTGCAAAGAACAGTTTCTCGTTTTTTTTCTTGATCTTTCACGTCTGGCACAAATATTGAGTCCGCGAAGATTTTCTCACTAACAAGAGAAGGGGCAAAGGCGAGCAACTGTCGCCTAAGCCAGGAAGCTTCAAACATGAAGGGCTCATTAGCCTTGGCTGGCTACCCCCCTAGCAGAAGTAAAACTGAATTCAAAACTCGTCTGCCTTAGAAATATACTCAAACATGGGAAAGGTTAGGTGGGTCAACCCTAAGGAAAAATAAGGAGCCGGCGACCTTAATGCAGTTTGCACCACACATCACTACACCCTGTCAGAGCCTGTGACGCCGCTGATCCCAAACTGTTTATGTCGTTTGCAAAGAATTATATAAGAAGCTTTTAATTTTTTAACTCATGCCACCGAAGTGACCTTGAACTGTATTGCTGCTTAAAGAAATTCTATTCATAATGATGTAGGTTTGTGCAAAACAGTTTTTAAAACTACAACGGCTGGTAAAAATCTATCTATGGTGTTTTGCGTATTTTGCTTTAAAAAAAAAAGTAAAGTTTCCCTTTCACACCTTGTGATGATGTTAAGGTCATCTGGTGTTGTTGTTGTTTGTTTATTTTTGGCCAACGGTTAACTAGCTGGGTGTCATACGGGCAGCACAACGACCAAATGCCTTGACTTTCTTAACTTAAGTCAGGTTCCCATTAGAGTTGGGTAGACTCGGGAGCCCTTAAAATCCTGAAATTCAAAATTCAATTAGAGTCTAACCCAGAAAACCAGGTTGGGAAGCCAAGCGCTTAACCACTATCACCGCGCTCCCTATTTTGTTATAAGTAAAAAGATATTGTAAGACGTCCACAAACCATCATCTTCTCTTTATGATGTTGAAGAGAGATTTTGAACTTTATCGTGGAATGTTCGAAAGTGTTTCAAATCTCTTTTATCTTTTTATCAGTGTGACATTTGTCTCAGATGATCCTCCAGCGCAATTAGTTTCATATATTCATAAAAAAGGCAATTGGCTTGTTTGACAAAGAAGGAATGAACAATTTTAACTAATCAACGCTATACAGTTTACATTGTTTTTGCTAAACATTACTTACATGTAGACAAAATTAAGTTATTTAAATAAATATTGAAATTAAATACAACAATTTTTCGTTTGAATAGCAGGATAGATATTTTCAGAATTAACTTAGGTACAAATTATATCTTAGTGTGAAGAACTACATTAATGGGATTTAAAAATTAAAGTCACGACCTGCTTAGATGAAATCTACTATCGTAGACCCCCGTGTACATCTCATAGACCCCCAATTTGTTTTTTCACTTTCGTAGACCCCTTGGAGGTCTTCATAGACCCCTGGGGGTCTATATAGACCACTTTGGGAATCACTGTGTTAGAGGGCAATTGAAATAGTTTTTCTCTACAATTACATTGCGTCCCTCCACGTTCAGAATGCCAGATATGGAAAATTTTTTAAATCTCTTTTTGTGTCAATTTGTACAAGGTCAAAAATACAGCCAAACCATAAATTGTTTTAACGTTGTTTTTTTTTTCCTTTTATTCGATATTTATTGTTCCACTCTGACAAACAGTTCGAATCTATTAATAGATTTAATAAGTTTTATGTATGGGAGGTAATTTGTAATTGTATCTGAGTCATCTGAGTATAATGAATGTGAAAAATGTACAAATGTAAAAAATGAAATGAGAAAATATTTAACCGGTTACAACGAAACAATATACAAAAGATCAGTTTATCTACACTTTTTGAAGAATGAATCTATAACATAAACAATCATGAAATTCAATGGTAAAAATGGGAGGCGCGGGGGCTGAATGGTAAAGCGCTTGGCTTCTGAACCGGGGGTCCCTAGTGATGACTGGGATTTTTAATTTCGGGATTATTAGACCGCCTCTGGGTCCACCCAGCTCTACCTGACATTTGTTGGTTAAAAATAAAGGTGGTTGGTGGTTGTGCTGTTAACTTCATGTTAAAAATAAAATAAAACAATAAACGTCGCGAGGCCTTCGCCCAGGGGCGTAGTGAGCAAAACGTGCGCAGGGGGCAAGGCACTTTATTGGCGCATTTTCAATGAACATCAAATAGAAATATTGGCTGCGCGTGGGGGGTGGTGGTGGCGCCCGGGGCATTGTGACCCGCCCCCCAACAACGCCTCTGCCTTCGTCTGCTTTGTTAGATAATGTAAACCTGCCTGCAGAACAAAAGCTGTCATTGTAATGAATAGCGGACGGAGGTCAGATATATGGCGCCCCGCTTTCACCCTCAAGACGCATACCGTTTGGTATCGATGTCATCCATTGTAAGAAACCACAAATAGGTCTAAGAGAAAGGATCTAACTCTAAACACTGACCCTGGTCAAAACGAATTTGAAGCCTTGACCCCTGGTTGGCTGGACAATAGACAATACCTAATGGCTATAATAACACGTGACATAAACGAAGGAAAGGGTTAACGCCTTATAAGGGAACGGGCTTGACGACTCACAATGGCGTGTACACGCGTGTGACAATGCTGGGTCTGGGTCACGCTTATTTAAATCATTAGGTAACTATTTTGACCACTACTCTTTTGTTGGACAGGGTGGAGGAGAAAAGGTATTCCTTAGAATTAAGTCACGTGACATGACGTTGGCGCTTGCACCCTTGACAATGTTCCTGTATCCGTGTATCGATACGACTTTGCGATCTATATTAAAGTTACAACCGAATCATAGAGGCATGGATGTGTATATATTTTGCTGAGTCAAACTGATTGGGAAGAGGGGGGGGGGAGATGTTGCTTTCCATTCCAAACAACAGTTTCACACGAGTCTTCAACTTGGGCTCAACTAGAGTAAACAAAAAAAAAACATTAAACTGATCCTGGGATTGAATAAGTTCAAAGGTCATAGTTAGATTTTGGTTGAAATATGAAAAACTTTTTTTTTTATACTTTGGCAATCTCTAGTTACATACGGAGGCCCATCTTCTGTGCAGACAATTTGTTTTTGTTTTTTTACGTTTTAAAATAAGTTTCGATTTTATCTTTATTTTGACATTCCGCCATGCAAGATGTTAATCTCTATCCCTAGTGTTGTAATGTATTTTATTTAGACGTTTTTCTGTCGTCACGGTATTTCCCTTTTTGTTTTCAAATTGTGTCCACAGTAAAGAAACAACAGTCGTATTCTATTTATGAGATGAGAAACACAATCTACTCCAGCACCAAAGATCTGCTGGAAGATGTCAACTCAGAGCCGCCTGTAAGTGTGGACCTGATGCACCGCTACCTCACCCCATTTCTACACTTACATTCAAACATGGTTACATTATACACAGACAACATGAGGATATGGTATCCTTACGGATAATAAAGATTATTATATATATATATATAATATATCTTCTCTGTCTCTCTCCCTCCATCCTCTCTTTCTCTATCTGCATCTCTCCCTCTCTGTATCTATCTTCCTCTATATATCTCTTTCCCTCTCTAAATCTCTTTTTTTCTATCTATATCTCCCCCTCTCTAGACCTCTCTTCCTCTATCTATATCTAGCTTCTATTTCTCTCCATCTCTGTATCTCTCTTCCTCTCTCTATCTCTCTTCCTCTCTCTTTCTATCTATCCTCATTTTTCCCCCTGAGCATCTTCATTCCTCTCCCACCTTCCTCCCTCACACCGCTTCCATCTTTAATCACCCCATTCTCTCTCTTTCCCTCTAAGTCTCTCCTACCTCTCTCTTGCCATCTCAATCCTTCCCTTCTTTCTCATCACCCATTCTCTCTCTCCCTCCCTCCTATCTAAACATATAGATTTCAGATCAGAAACGGTGACATTAAACTCTATTATATCCCATATAATATTTCTCCATAATTGTTTAAAGTGTGGGCAAGTTTCTTCATCAACAGGTTCACTGGATATACGAGGCCTTCAGTCTAAACGTTAAAACACAGATAACAATCTGGACAATCTTTATAAACATGAACAAGTGCAAAAATATTGAAAAGGTGCACTTGTCATGTGATAGTGTTTACTAGCAAGGATTGCTGGCCCTGACGAAGGCAGTTATATCCCTTACTAAGCTCCTCGGTTTTTTTTTTAATGTTTTTTTTTATTTATGAATCAATAGTTAAGAAAGAGAGGAACAAAAGAGGACATTCAAATTCATATTAAGATAAAGAGAAGTTTTTGTTTGTGACAATTTTACACATTCACTCATATTATTTTCTAGAAGTTTTGAAATAACGCAATTATTAGTATTGATATACTACGTATTTCAGTAAACCATATAGTTAATATGCATGACTGAATGCATGACGCGTAGGACGAAATCTTCTTCTTTTTTTTTTTTTTTGAAGTAACGTCTGTATTATATAAGATAAGATCTAAAAATATCGCTACGTCATTTGGTCTCTCTGTTTTATTCTGTTGATTAGGGGACATAACGAGGTCTTACAATTTAAAGTGTAAACAAAGAGAACATTACTGTAATTAACTTTTAGTATGAGAGTCCCCCATTAATCCTACTAGATTTCAGAGCGATTCAAAGCATATATGGATCTAGAGGCCAACGAATATTCTTTCTAGATATAAAAAATATAAATATATTTTTATCCTAACACTTAAAAAAAAAAAAGTAGACAGATTTCTATAAACACGTGACTTTTTTTTTTCTCACAGAGATCTTCTTTGCTGAAGTTTATACTTGGCACTCATATCCTGTTAATAGCGTCCATCACTACCACTGTCATCGCCATGATTGTCTTGATGCCGAGCAATGCAGTCTAAGAGATGAGATCTTTTTTTTTTTCTTCTTTTTTTTTTAAATAATCTATGAGATTTATTTTGTCAAATAATCCATTTTTAATGTATATGTGTGTGTGTGTATTCATATTACATATATAATTTATGCACAGTTCCCAGTCCATGTCCAAACCTCATTAAAGGCTTTATGTAGACCTCATTAAGGACTTTATGCAGACCTAATTAAGGACTTTATGCAGACCTCATTAAGGACTTTATGCAGACCTAATTACAGACTTGTCCAGGTAGTTCGTAACTTTATAAAATTTGAGTTAAACATCGTGAATAAAATCTTCTTGGGACTATGTTCGTAACTCCAATCGGGGGGGCTTGGCCTCTTTAGGGGCTTCTGCATTTGGACATTCGACATCATGACATATCAAGACACAGTATCGTGTTTCATGCAGAGCGTGTCTCAAGACTTGACTTAACTGCAGAATTAGTTTCAATTTAAATCACGCACTTGAATGTTTGTTGCACTGCTATATTCTATAACAGTCTAGATTTTACATGAATATTGTCTTACTATAATGTTCTCTTTTTTTCTTTCATATTAATTACGGAGAATTAAATTTAATAATAATTGAACATAAACATGACTTTATGAAATTTAAATAAACAAATTATAATATAAATAATATGTACTTTCTAGAAATCGGTGTATTAGATTTAGCATTATTTTGTAAAATAGCTTATTGAAAAGTTTCTGAAATACCCTTTAAATTTAGATTTAAAAAAAACAACAGCAAAAAAAAACAAAAAAAAAAACAACAACTATCAAATCCTTGGATACCACATGTCAAATCCATGTGACATACAGCCTGATACAGGCGTTTAGAATGTAAAGATAATCCACATGGTAAAGTCATTGATTACTTCATTTTACATTTATTTATTTTTATTTAAATTTATTAGTTATTATGTAACAATATTATTTTTTCTAATGGAACAAAAGAGCATATCAAATAAACACTTTTTTTTAACTGTAAAAGAGTTGGCAATATGTTTTTGTTTATAGAGAGATGAATGAAAGATTATAGAGACCTCTTTGTGAAGTTTACATTAAAATATTTAGTTATTTACTTATACATTGAACGTGAAACTTATCTAGTTGTTGAAGAATCCAGGAAGATTAGTCACCAGAAATTTGGGCACCGGTAAATTTGGCACTCGGAAATTTGAGCACCGGTTAATTGGGAACTTTTTGAAACAGTTGATAGGGTAACATGTAGAATTTGTAGCTCCAGACAGTCTACCTTCTCCATGAATGTTTACAACTTTAAACAAATCTCCAAAAAAGTTCAAAAACTTCTTTTTATTTCAAAACTTGATTTTATTCAAAAATATGTTCATGCGCTTAAATGTCCCACGTAGACATCTCTTATCCCTGTTGATATGTCTGGCTATATCGTAATAATCTTTATCTAATGTCCCACGTAGACTTCTCTAATCCCTGTTGAAATGTCTGTCGTAATAATCTTTATTTAATGTCCCACGTAGACATCTCCTATCCCTGTTGATATGTCTGGCTATATCGTAATAATCTTTATTTAATGTTCCACGTAGACATCTCTTATCCCTGTTGAAATTTCTGTCGTAATAATCTTTATTTTTTGAAGAAACGTGCAGAATAATAATTAAAATAAACGACGGAAAGACAGACAGACAGCAAAAACACTGGCGACGTTTCTTTTCTCGAAGGAGGGTCGGGGCGCTAAAACCCGTCACTAGTCCTGGTCTCTATATAGCCAGAGAGAAACATACAAAGTGTCTGTTGACGTGCATCACTCGGACTAACAGAAAAGAATTCATTAAAGCTGGCTAGGAACATCAAAAGCATTTTGAAACCAGGTCAAGGACAAAGCACGGGGTTTAAAAAACAAAACAAGGTAGCTAGATGAACGCTTTGTGTTGTGTGTGATTTACTTGGATACAGTAAGACGGATACACACCAATGTAAGCAGATAGTATTCATCTCTCCCCTACCGCCTTTTTTCTCTCTCTATCTGTATCTTCCCCCTCACTCTCTCTCTTCCTCTCTATCTTTCTCTCTCTGTATCATTCTTCTCTCTCTCTATCTCTCTCTTATCTCTCTCTCCCCCTCCCCGTATCTCTCTCTCCCTCCTCGTTCTATCTTAGTATAGTTTATTTTTCAAGATGTTTGAAATAGATTCTAGATTAAAAAGAGTTGGCAGTAGCACTTCAACTACGACCTAATCCACTCTACACCAACAACTGCTTGACGACCATGCCGTGCTGTACAGTTTACACCTAGTCAAGTTTAGAGGGGAACAATAAACAGCGAATTGTTGACAATGAGTAGTAGGGCCGGATCTACGACAGTGCGGACTTGGTGGCCGCCGAGGAAGGGGGGGGGGATAATGGAAGGCTTCCACATATTCAGAAATATAGAATTAAAAAATTACATATTAAATATAAGAAAAAAAAAACACTGATAAGTACTTTATTTCTTTATTCACAAATATGCCATGCTTTTAGACATTGATTAGTATTATCAATTGTGTTTTAATTATAGCATTCGACAGAAGGTAAGCCCCCCCCCCCCCCAACACACCTTTTCCACCAAAAACAAAATAAATCTGGCGATGTGTGTCAACTTGCTTAAATCCGGCTCTGAATGATAAGATTTTGTTTTATTGCTGATGTCTTACCGGAACTAATGAGCCCGTTTACCCAACTCGTCCAGTCGTTCTCGTAACATGGGAGTCCCCAACCCGGCCCTGATCCCTCATTTATTTGACAAGGACGTCACTTGAGGATGATGTCATAGTGTCCTGACATTTGTCTCTGTCAATAAAACAGGAAAGCAAAACAGATCTTAACACGCTCTAGTCGCCATGACTATGTAAAACTAAGGTACGAAGTGCAGGAACTTTTTTTTTTTCAACCTATCGAAACGTGTAGCCTTTTTAGTTTGTATTAATGCGCCTACTATGTTCTATTTAGATAGGCAGCCTGACTGGTTATAGTGCCTTTATATGTGCACTAATTATATGTTCCGAAAGTGACCTGAGCTGTAAAGAAATAATTTTAAAAAAACTCCATTTCTCTCTCTCTCTCTCTCTCTCTCTCTCTCTCTCTCTCTCTCTCTCTCTCTCACACACACACAGAGAGAGAGAGAGAGAGAGTAATAGACCATCTTTCAAAAGTGACATATTACAGCGCACATGCATATTTTGCGTGAATCGATTTTTTGACTTGCCTTCAATAACACCCTGCTGAACAGACACCATTCGTCATACAAGGCCTGAACACTGACCAGCAACGTCGCAACCTGTGGGCAGTAGAGACCTATTGCTCGTTACCACGTCGTACAGACAACCTGTGACGTGGCAACGAGCCATTGGTCTACACTGCCCACAGGTCGCGACGTTGCAGATCAGTGTTCAGGCCTTCTACGACGATTGGACTCTGTTGGACTCGAACTGGAGACCATTGTGAAGTCCGAGACACTGATCACTCTTTAATTTTAATGAATACAATAATACTTTAAAGTCTAGGGTTACACGAGTGATCAGCGTTGACCTTCAGACTTGGACGACTGTTTTCTTACATTAGGGACTTAAATGTATACCAGTTTTGGAGATTTAAGAACAAACAGATGAAGACGCTGGCGTAAAGAACAAACTCATGCTTTAAAAATGTTTTTACATGTTTCCAATGGCGTAGCTAGGGTGGGGGAGGAGGGGGGAGAATTTTGAAAATCCCTCCGCCCCCCCCCCCCACTTGAGGGGGCCCCCTAATGAGTGTTTTTACATACAAATTAAATATTACGCAAAATGCAAGGGCCCCCAAAGAGGCCTAACCTCTAGGGCCCCCAAATGATGTTAAATTCTTAGCTACGCCCCTGCATGTTTCTTATGTTCCTTGAGATTTGAGGACATAATTTCATCCTAGCGCATGTGGGATGAACCCACATAACGACAGTCCAGAGCACATACCACACTACCAGGCAGCCATTTTAAAACAACCATCATAGACAAACTTAACGTATAGTTATATATGTTTGTACTTGTGTGTAATCGCCAGCGTCTGTGAGTTTCAAAGGGCACTCCCCAAGCCTTACACTATTGTAACGCGTGTAGTACAAACATATTGGTGGGTGGTCGCGAGGTGTTTGCTTCGAATTGTTGACACGATTGTATGAGTTTAAATCCCAGAGAGTGTCATTCTCCGATAACCTTTCAGTGAGATTTAATTGTATTTCGACTTAGGACTAATAATTTGGATTCTAGACATTGTTTTTTTTTTTACATTTTAAACAAAAATATAGATACACGTGACTTTTGAGACATGGAGACTTCTTGTTTCTTTGAGTAAAAAAAATATTTTCATTTCGATAAAAAAAATAAATGAAAAAACAAATTGAAAGAAAAAGAAAAAAAAAACTCTTCAATTCGTACACATTTCAGTGCTTCACGCAGCGCATTAGTTTTGGGACCTTATTCATTCGTCACTATAAGGAAATAGGTCATATGACCCAGTAGGCGCGGTTTATGATAAATGAAGGACATGTGTTATTGGTAGTCTGCCACGAGAGTCTGTGTCAACAAGTAGCCAGTGTGTTGACTGGGTGTACATTTGACTTTGTTGGAGATCTATCTACCCCCGTTTTTTGAAGTTTTTTTTTTTAGAGAAAACACCTGTTTTATCTGTGATCTATTTTAGAGGTAAGTTAAAAAGTCATGCATATAATAATGACCACTTTTACTTGCTTAAATTTTTGCATGAAATGAATTAGAAAACAGCTAAATCTGTGTGCATTTCAAAATATAAATGTACTTAGGTTTTTTTTTTTTTTTTTTAAATTTAGATATGTATCTACACTTTCAGTATTCTAGATCTTAAAACCTTGGTACATAGTTTAATTTTGTTCAAACCATGAGATAGTGCAAATTTTATAGTGATTTTAGTAGCTGTGTTTTTTCACGTGCCTAGATAAGTTCAGTCACACATCCGTTGGGTCACCACACAAGATTAGTCGACCATCCTTCTCCATTCCTTGCCTTGAATAGAACCTCAGCAGCGTGCATTTTTTTAGTCTTCCCGTCGCTTTCACTGTCTGCCTCCTTTCCTGGTACTGTTACCTGAAGGAAGGTTTTGGCCCAAGACTCTTGGCGAGCCCCGAATACCTTGTAATATGATCATAAAGTTTTTTGTATTTTTTTCCTACACTAGTTAGCAGGTCATCATGGGGTCCAATCGCTGTAGTAGTAACCTTAGTCTCTAATTTCTTCGTTTGTAATGGGGTCCTTAAATGTGTGAGACCTAGGATCCTTCTGTAAGAATCTCAGTTCCATTGCTAAGTAAATCAACTTTTTATAATCAAATGGCACTTAGATCTTCTGTCCTTTAGACATTCGAGTGTTTGTCCTAAGGGCCAATCACATAATCAAATTTACTATTTAGCTTGCAAAGATTTGTGAAAATATTCAAAAAGAAATTAACCATCCCTAGATCTATCTCGTGAAATATTCATAGATTTGTTTTAACCAGCTCATTTGGTCAAAACTTATATCTTATGATTTAACAATTTAATATTCTACTGAATTAAAAAAAAAAAGCATCTTACACTGCTACATTGTTATTGTTTAACGTTAGATATGGTGGTATAAGACTTTGTGGACTGCCATGATTTTGTTACAGTACTATTTTGTTTAATTGAATTAGTACCTATTCCCCTATAACGTTGATATTTGTCAGTAGTGTCTGTTTAAAACTTTCCTCTCGATCCATTCTGTTGGACCATTAGGGCACCACACATATTTGTCGGGTCTTTCTCCATTCCTGTATATTGCTTTGGATAAAACCTCTTTCAATGTCAGGACCGTCCATTCTTTCATGTTGTCTTCCCATCGCTTTCTGTCTGCCTATTTTTTCCTGATACTGTTTCCCGAAGACCTTGTAATATGGCCATAAGCTGTTCATACATGGATAGCACTTTTTTTTTTGTATTTAAAAAAGTAAAACTCGCTTTCGAGACCAGATGTAAGATGTAGGTCAAACTTTGATGATTAAAAGCAGACGATCAGAAGTCCCAAACTAAAAACCTGGGACAACCTGTGACGCCATACGGTCAACACAGCGGAACTCCAAAGTGTGACTCTGACTAAACGCAGTGACTAAGCCATTCACGTTTTTTATATGGACACTATCCAAGAAATAGTTTTAGCACAACATACCACTTTTGTGGTTTTGCCATTGCTGAATTGACTTTTAAGCAGTGGTTTATTTCGATTTCGAATTATTTTACAAATATTAGATTTATATCTTACTACAACACATGGGCGTAGCCCCGGGGGGGGGGGGTTGGGGGAATTTTTGCTTCCCCCCCCCCCCGCAAAAATATATTTATATGTATGTATGTGTGTGTGTACATAATCTTTATTACATTCTGACCCTTCTATCTTTTGGAAGAAGTTTATTGTACCCTAGAATTTCTTCCTGGAGTTAGTGGAAAAATTGTAGACTCCCCGTCCTTGCCAGCAAGGGGGTCTGGGGGAGCGCTAGGAGCTCCCCCACCGTGGGGTGGAGCCCCACCGCTAAGCACTATTTCTGGTATTAAGAGCCAACAAAATGCATATTCTGAGGTATCTACAGTGCATTTTCCATCTATTAAAAAGTTTTATTTCAAAAACCTAATGTGCTGTTCTTACTGACTTAGACCCTCCCGCGCCGTTCGGGGCATTTGCCGTCAAGCTGATTCCTCAAAAATCTGTCACTGGTAATGTCTGAAGCGTCTTCCCACCTGCTCTGAGGACCTCCATGAATGTATGGCGCCAAGTTGTACTTAATAGGATGTCATCGCAACTCTTATTATGCGTAATTCATTTTGTCGGAGAACATGTCCCGCAAACCTCATGCGACGCTCTGTCACAATATTACTAAGGGGTCGATTCCTAGTTCGGCATAGGATTTCCTTGATTTAGACCCGATCTCTATAACTGACTCCAAAAATCTCTTAGCCATCTTTGTTGAGCCACATTTAGTGTTTTTTAATTTCGCTAATGACTATTCACTGCACTTTATTAATGGAGCACAGCCACTGGTAGAAATATGTAACCTCTCTTGAATACGCTCTTGGAATAGGTGACTGTAGTTTGCTTTAGATTTTATATCGAAAAGGGAAGTTTTATCGTCAAAATCATCTGTTGGGGGTTTTAAACTAAAAAAGCTGAGTTTTTTTTTTTTTTTTAAATTCAAAACCCCATTTAGCTACGGTCATAGAACTGTAGTTTGCTTTAGAATAATATTGACGATAGAGGTTCTTCACCTCAAAACGCTCTGTAAGGGATTTTAAACTCAAAACCATCTGGAGGGGTTTTAAACTTTAAAAAAAAAAAGCCATCTGTAGGAGAGGGTTTAATCTCAAACCTCAATTAGCTTGGCAACGCTCAAATAATTTTAGTGTGTAATTTGCTTTTTTTTTTAATTGAAGTATTTTTTTAGCATCAAACCCCTCTGAAGGGGGGTTTAAACTCAAAACCCTTTTGGCAAATCTCATAGCATTTTGAGTACGTAATTTGCTTTTTTTTTTACATTGAAGATGTATTTTTAAGCTTCTAACCCCGATGGCGGGGGGTTTAAATTCAAAACCCCTTTAGCTACGCTCATAGATTTTACATATGCTTTTTTTTATATTGAAAAGGTATATTTAGCTTCAAACTCCACTGGAGGGGAGTTCAAACTCAAAACCCCTTTGCCTACATTCATAGAATGTTGAGAGTATAATTTGCTTTGTTTGTAAACAAGTATAGGTGAATTAGCATATTTTCTTGTATTACTTTACCACCTGTTTGTTAATGAGATGAAAGTGAAGACAATGCGTCTAAGGATTCTAGGCGTATGCCAAGAATGTTTTTCGGCTGGTTTCAAGTGGTTGCCAATTTACTTGTTTTACTGATGGATGTTACCTCCAGTCACCCGAGCCTTGACTGCGACACCGAAGATGAAGCACCAGCTGCTGTGGGAGTCGCCCATTGAGAAAATGGTCCCTTTAAGTAACCAAGTGGAATCAATTCGGTTGCATATATATCACCCCACCGGAAGACCTTGTTTCGCTATAGGTACATCCATTTCATGTGGTTGAGTGGTAAAGGGATTGGCTTCGGAGCCGGAGGGTGCCTGGTTCGAAACCTGGTGAATACAGGGATTTGTAATCTCGGGATCTCTAGGGCAGCTCTGTTGGGTACCTGACATTAGTCGGGTAAAAGTAAAGGTGGTAGGTCGTTGTGCTGGCCACATGACGCCCTCGTTAACCGTGGGCCACAGAAACCGATGACCTTTACTAGACTCTAGATAATCTGCTTTGTGTGTTTTTTTTGTTTTTTTTTAAGTGAAGAGCGTCCTCCAGCTTACCTACAATTTGTGTAAGGGGGGGGGGGGGAAAGGAACTCTGACCTATTAGTTCCAGATATGTACTGGTATTTATCATATTTAAAACATTTGTTGAAACAAGGGATGAGGGGGGGGGGGGGGGAAAGAAAAGTGGGAAAAGTTCTTTCTATTTTTTTTATTTCCGAATCGTCTAGCGCCAAATAAGCTTTGCCAAAATTTCGTATTGCGTTGAGGTTGTCCAGAAAGGTTTTCCCGTTTTGTTTTTTAAGTTTTCTGAGGCCTTTATTTTATCGATTAGTTTGTTCTTAGATGTCAAACTATGAAATGTTGAACGATTTATGAATGTCGCTTATGCAACTAACAAAAAACATGTACACACACGCATGTACACTCACATACACATAATACGTGTAAACACATAACACGAGTAAACACATAACGCGTGTAAACACATACACATGAAAGACATACACAAGTATACACACAAAGTACACACACGCTCAACATTAGGGATTTCATCAACGCGTAAAGGTCTATATTACGGGGTAAAATGTAGTAGGCCTACGTTGTACTAACGCGGTGTGTGAGTGGGTGGTATGAGAATAACTTAAGTTTTCATACGGTTCACACATCCCCTCCCCTCTTTATATGACTATACTTATCGCAAGGGAGATAATGTCACAGGACAGCACATTGTGGATTTGTACGATAACAGTAATCTCTTCTTGGTTTATATTTTGACTTTTAAAAGAGCCTTACAATTTTTACATTAACACAGTTACAGAGTAAAAGTGAAAGCGATATGTAGAAACGCTAAGGGATAACATGTGACATAAATGGCAATAAAACAAAGATTTGTAGATAGTATTAAATAACCACTGCATGTGTCATGTGAAATTCTAAAAGAGATTAATTCAAGCTTGTGATAAAAATAATAATAATAATAATAATAATAATCTTTATTATCCGTATGGAAATTTGTCTTACAATTTGTGCATTACACCAAACCAAAAACATAACTATAAGAAACCAAAGTGTACATTCACACCAGACTCACTCATAATTTACACGTGACAAAGTTTATACCAGATTGTTCTTATTTAATGATTTGATTGCCAGGGGAACAAAAGAGTGTTTGTGTCTGTTTGTCTTTGCTATCGGTGTCTTGTATCTCTTTTTGTGATGGTAAAATCACAAAATCCTGACAATACAATACAAAGGGTTTATAAATTTTGATTAGACTGATAACAACAAGTGCAAGAACTCTCGTTAACCTTTTAAAGTGCATTGCTTCTAACCAATGCCTATATTATGAACACTGAAAACGTCAAAATAACAATACGCCTTAGGAAATCAATATATTAAGTCTGCAAGGGAGACAGTAAACGTTTAAAGATTGTACTTTTTAAAAAAAGCAAGTATATATGCACTGATTTGTTTCAAGAGTTAATAGCCCCCCCCCCCTCTCCAAATAAACATCGTTCCATTGATCAGCCTTCCATATTTTGTTTTAAATGATTTCCTGAACGAGCCTACTAAGAGAGGTAATGCAGGAGTGGACACACGCGAGCAGACGACCAAGTAGCCGTGAGTAAATAGCGTTGCATTGATACTGTTTCTTAAGATGTAGCCTTACACTAGATTTTCATGCATGACGTAAAGCTATATACTGCCAGCCTTTTTGGCGTATCCGGTGTACAGGTGTTTAGCTACATGTTGTAAAAATGGCATACAACTTTTGTTTACATTTTTAGAACTGCAGAATCAACTTTTATCAGGTATTCCATTTGTAGCACAGAATAATTTCAATATGGAAGACGCATAAGACTTTGACTCTATGACTTGTTTAACAAATGGGCAACTAACTAGGTGTAATATAGATTTGGTGCGAAGATTAGCTGCTACGCATTGGGATGCATGACTAGGTGAATGACGTGTAGGACGTAATCTTCTTTTTTGAAGTAACGTCTGTATTATATAAGATCTTGTTAAAATAATCTTATCTTATATAATACAGACGTTACTTCAAAAAAGATGATTACGTCCTACGCGTCATGCGTTTAGTCATGCATATTAACCAATGACTTAAATTCTGCCAAGTCACTGGTTTTCCTGGCTAGCTCAAGCAACCCATTCCATGCTCTAATAGCACTAGGGAAGAAGGAGTATTTGTACAAATTTGTCCTAGCATATGGGACGAGGAATGTGCCTTTATCTTTGTGTCTTTCAGAGTATTTTATTAAATTTTGTTTTTGTATTTGAAGATTATGGTTCAGTGTTTTATGTATGATTGCTACTTTACTTTTGAGCCTTCTGTCCTGAAGGCATTCTAAATTTAGTGATTTTACTAAAGGTGTTACTCTAGTCAAATGTGAATATTCGTTTGTTATGAATCTCACTGCTCTATTTTGTGTCTGTTCCAGTTTCTTAATGTTTTCTTGAGTTGAGGGGTCCCAAACGGAGGATGCATATTCTATTATTGACCCAACCAAGTTTAAATAACATTTTAGTTTTATGTTCTTATTTGATTTATAGAAATTTCTTTTAATAAATCCTAATGCTTTGTTAGATTTTTTTGTAGTTTCATCAATATGTGGATTCCATGACAGTTTTTCATTTATTATAACACCTAGGTATTTTGCGTTTTTAGTCTGTGTTACTGGTTTGCCATGAATAAGATAAGTGGAATTAATTTATTTTAGTTTTTTTGTTACTCTTAACAACTGACAATTTTCTGGGTGGAAAGACATGCTCCAATTTGATTCCCATTTCTGTAATTCATCTACTCTCTTTGTAAAATATCTGTCTTGTGTTGTTTTTATTGTTCTATATATTATGCAATCGTCTGCAAATAATCTGACTTTTGTTCCTGAACTAATGCAATTTGGTAAATCATTTATGTAAATTAAATAATAGCTCAATATTTAAAAAAAAAATTTAGTTGGCAATAATGAAGTTGAAATGAGCGTCCTTGACATTGTTCAGTTTATCACTTGCCCTTATAATGTGCTCAATCACCTAAAGGCGTTTGCATTCGTCTTTCATTAGTTCCTTACCATTCAAAAGTCTTCCGCGAGACGTCTTGGTCGTCACGGTCCACTATGTGACCAGCTTCTTAAATTACACGTGCTTGTAGTGTTTCACCTCTTTTGACCTTCATGTATTTTGTTTGAACGCTTGATACACGCACTTCTCTCTCCCCCCACACTAGCCCCATTCAGTACACAGACTGAAAGGCTTGAAACTGTGCAAGGGAACTAGTTCAATAGTGTTCACGCGAGGGTGGCGTGTCCCTTGAGAACACACATGTTGACCTTCAATTTGGCGACACGGAAAAAAAATTTCGTTAAAAATTTCCCATACGAGTTTTTAAGTGTATTTTAGATTATAAATTCCACATGAATAATAAATGAACGCCCTAAATCCAAAATGAGATGGCTCATCTTTACGCACATCACTTAACACGGCGCAGGTGGGGAAAAAAAGATACTGTATCGCGTCAGTAAAATTATAATAACTTTTTTCACCATATGTAAAGATTTGAGTAGGACTAATAATGGAATAGAACTAAGAATGTATTTAAGCAAGCTAGATCTACTATACATTTTTGACTTGCCTTACTCAATCCATTGAACTCCAAGTGGGGCATTGGGCCGCAACAGTGCTTCGACATCGGTTTTTGTTCTGGCCCGACATTTTGGTCTGCGTTCATCTATGCTTCTTATTTCTCTAATCTCGCTGTTTGCTTTGGTCTTCCAGCCTTTCTATTTCTCTGAGGGTCCAGTCCAGAGCGTATTTTGCTATATCACGACAAATTCACTGACCTAAATTCCTCATATTTGCTTTTTTTAAAAAAAATCCTAGCAACGTTGAACACATTCGGAAGCATCTAGAATTGTGACGTAATTTTTAGATTGCTACTTTTAGCCTAGGGAAATCTCCGGCCTCGTAGAGTGATGTCATGTAACACTAGATGCCTTTCTTTAGCATTCATATAATCATTTCACTTCTAGACCCATAGACAAGTCAACTATGATCATTAATGCTCCCAAATGTTGGCAAATTTCTAGCTACGCCACTGATACTTGCATCGTAGTTTAAGTTGTAAACGATTGTTACGTCTTTTTCTAATTATACACCAAAAGGAGAAAATTAAAAATTGGAGTTTATTTCAATTTGAATAAAATAATTTCACGTTAGCTTTAGAAGATCTTGCATGTTTTTTTTTTTTTTTTTTTTTTAAGGTTTTATTATGTGTGAGGTTGTGTAGCTGGCAGGCATCACTTGCTTTAAATTCATGTGTGCTCTCCCCTTTACTTTTGCAATAATAAATACACCTCGCTGTTAACTTAAGACAGAAAAGATTAGATTTTTGTAGATTTGGGGCGACTACCCTTGCAGCTTAAAGAGTTACGTACACAAATTCTATATAGGTCTGTAATCTGATCATTAACGGATAATAATATAATTTCATTATCCAGTATATGTATAGCATATATAGGTCTGTGGTTCCATTGTTTATTAAAAGCCATAGACTATATATATATATAGTCTATGTTAAAAACCAATCGCTCTACAAGTTTTAAAAAAAAAAATTGTTTTTCTTCTTAATAATTAAAGGGGAAGAACTTCGTCTGTTTTCGGCCTGTCACACCGATAATTCTCGAAACATGCGTCTTAGTTTCGATTTTATGGGGGTCAATCAGCGGGCTAGCTTGATGAATAGAGCGATAGCATGGTGCATAGTAAACTACGTATATTTCTGGGGGAGGGGGGAATACCGAACTATCTATTTAAATATTCGTTTATCATCGTTAGATCTACACGTTTCGAGATTCTTAATATCGTTCAGCTAAAATATGCTAAGCTGGAGTCCAAATAATATTGGTGAGTCGATATGAACTAAAGTAAAAATTGTTGCAGCACTTCTTATGGTATGAATGACAGGTATATGATTTGCTTGATTAAAACTGTGAAATTGTGAATTCTTCGGAATTCCACAGACTTGTAAAACCATTTGTACAAAGCTTATATCAACTCGGTATCTGGGGAAAGTTTGTACACGTTATTTCTCCCACATCCAATCTCGGATCAAGTTGAAATTTTACACAATTATTTCGTGTGCATGACAAAACAAGGATCAATAATAATAAAATTCATAAATAACAATAAAATTAACTATTGGTAATGAACTGTTGTTTGGTATCGAGCAAGAAGAAATCGTACTTGACAGATCTGATCGTATCAGTTGAAATATCAGGTGGCCGAGCCTCGCTCGGTTAAATAATTTCCTAAGTCATTTTGGGAATATTTTTGTAATTACGAAAATGAACGATCATATAAAGACTACAAATCTGAAGAGTTGCTTTAGTGTTCTGTTAGTTCTACGTGTAATTGTATATGGCGATTAAATATAAAGTCTCTTAAGTCCTTCTATAGTCTAGACAAACCACAGCTTACGTCCGTCTTATAGTTTTACAATACATCTTTTGTGTAAAACTATCGTATGTCTACTATTACTGGCTTAGAAGAAAGTCTTTGCAGTGTAACTTCTTAGATGGTTACGTTCAGACATTTAATTATGGAATTAGTATATTCATTATGTCTTTAGTACGAAACGTCAAGTGACGCAAACCTCTACGTTATAGGGTAAAACAAGCACTTTGTGACAAAGTAAAATGGCGCATTTTTTCTTAATAGACTTAAATCATTGCATTAGTTTTCTAAAGAAACGTTTCCGTGGGGCACCTCTGTTACGCCAAACAATATGCACGTTACCCATACGGGATACGTGCCTGTCCAGCCTGACTGTTAGACTATAAGAAGTTCATACCGGCTTTTGCCATCCATCCATCCCAGTGGTGCTACAGCACGAGGAGGGATATGGCCTGCTTATACACATCCCTCCTTTCAGATCTCACCTGGGCCTTCCATCTCCAAGCCCTAACTCCAAGCTTTTTACCGAGGTTTATAGTTAAATAAAAAGAGGCTGCAGCGTACGCAAACTCGTTGGCCGCTGGCTAGATATCTTGTTCAGTGTGAGCAATTAAGAAGTAGAGAAGCTGTGTTATGACCATTTCCTTTGTTTTGGTACGGGACAGTAGACACAAAGCACGAACACATTGTAATAATTCAACAGCAAAAAATAATAATAATAAAGCTTGTCTTCGATTCCGAAGATTAATGAGGAGTGCAGTATTTCCCGTGGCTACGCAGCCCCAGCTGTGACATACAAAATTTGCCACATCCAGGGCAAGCATAACCATTGTCAACCGGTGGTCGATTAAGATTTTCTTTTCGCGTCTGCCTCTGTTCTCGGCAGCAGATTTTCTTTGGTCTCAAATGTGTATCCGGGGCCTTTGAATAGAGGTAATTCTTTAAGTCCGTCAGTTACGCTGGACAGAGCGGTATCCTGTATGGAAGACGAACCTCAGACGAACGCATGCCAAAGGCAGTCTTTTTTTGGTGAGCTAAAAAAGTGGACGACGTAATACCGAAACGCTTAAAAGACAGGCGCCAACTTGCTTAGCTGAAATAGAACAGCTGAAGGTCACCAGCAAAATAAACAACAAAGTACAAGGTATCTACACCGCTCTAGGCAATTCAAGTGTTATCAATTTATAAAGCCTTCAAAACACAATAACTAATCATACATTGGCACATTTAATTTCATTACTTCTCTTTCATAGTTCAAATAATAAATCAATCTACAGTAAGATGGTGCGGAAATGTTTAATTAGGTCAAATGGTTCTTTAAAACTTGTTCTTGTTTGCAAAGAAATATTTTAGTGTATTGCGGTAAGCCTAGTGACGTAAGCTGCGTTTTTCCCGTTCACGTCACGGAAAATTTTCATTCATAAAACATTTTAGCCAAAATTAATTTTTCGATAATGAGCCATTTTCAAACAGATATAACGGTCGACCTCAAGTTTTCCCAATGTGGCCAATGAGTTGAGAATTTTTTTCTCACTAATATGCACGTACCTTGCAATTTTAAAGAAAATCGTTAGAGCCGTTTTCGAAATAAAATTTATATATATATATATATATATATATATTAAATATATATACAAGAATTGCTCGCTTAAGAGTATAGGATTAGTCCCCTCGAGGAGGCTTGAGCCCTGAGGGATGTTTGTTTTTTTTTAATTAAAAAAGCGAACACGGTAGCATTCACCCAGATACCCCCTTCTCTCTTCTTTCTCCTTTCTTTTCCAAACTAGTCCAGTCAAGTGATAAGATCAAAGCACATCGAGAAAGCATAAAATTGCGATAAACAATACGATTGGTAAAAACATTTTAACTTTTTTTAAAGTTTTTTTTTTTTTTAGTTTTCGTTTCGTTTTATATTTTTCACTTGAACAAGTTTCAGAATTTGACACTTTCTGTCCAGATCTTCCACTATCACACGATAAAACCATGGCCAGTATTTGTGTGTCCATCTTCATTTTGATGGCTGCTACTTTGTGCGCTGGGTACCCAGCAGGTGGGCCGTACTACTCCTGCAAAGGTCTTCTACCAGGGCATGGTGATGGGCCCAAGAAAACAGCTCCCCCCTATAGAATGAGTGTGAGTCAAGCTACGGTGGAATCTGGAGGCAGCACTTCCGGTAAGTTATCACACACGTGACATGACCGTCTTCACTGATCGTTTGTTGGTCTGCAGGTCCATCCATGCGTGACCGTTTCTTTGTACCCATCTCTTTGACTCTCACGCGCTGGATCAACGAATCTCTTCATTTCTCTTAATGTCTGCATTCTCCTAAGAATAAACTTAATTCATCCCCCCACCCCTCTTTCTAATTCATCCCCCCACCCCTCTTTCTCTCCCCCCCCCCCTTTTTTTTTTATAAATCATGTAAGGGCATTTCTGTGTTTCATATCCTTATGTTAGATGCTGACTGGATATCAAAATCGGCCCTGGCATTATCCCCACACCAATCGGCCCTCGTATTGTGTTTATCATCCCTCATGTGTAAGTATGTAGTTTAAGACTACATCATCATCATCATCAAACTCCATTTGAGTGAGGGCTTGAGAGGCTCAAATCCTCTCTTGCAAAAGCCCTGGACAGAAACACTGCTGTCTTGCGTAGTGCATAAATGTCGCCATACAGGTCGAGAATTTTGGGTTTCCCAGACCTGTCGAGACGGAGATCAGCAAGTCTGGGGCAGTCAAACAGAATATGAGGCACGGTTTCCTCTTCTTCCCCGGAGAGGGGGCACCGTGAATCAAAATGTGGCCATAGCCGCGTTTAAGACTACATAGAAGACTGGAACTCATGCACTCATGGTTATAATTTACTGCGACCAGTAAGGCAGCGTTTCTTGGGGGGGGGGGGGGGGGGGGTGCCACTAGTAAATGAGAAACACGGCTTCAGACTTCCGACAAGAGGAGGACATGTTGGGCAAGCATTTAGCTTGAAAGTGTGAACGACTTTCACTATGCTGTTGCTGTTTACAATCTAATTCCATCCATCCATTCCTTGGCGTTACAGCCCTTGGAGGGCTATGGCCTGCTTCAACACAGCCCTCCATTCAGATCTCTCCTGGGCCTTTTGTCTCCACGCTCTAACCCCAAGCTGTTGCAGATCTGCCCCCATATCAATCCATCGCATTCGGGGTCTGCCTTTGGGTCGCCTGCCTTTTGGTTTTTGCATGTATACAATTTTCGCTCCTCTGTTATCTGACATTGCAATCTAATTCACTGTTTCTTACTTTGCTGGTTTAAACACACGAATACTCTTGTTGTAACGGATTATTCGACAACGTTCACTGATCCCATTGTTTTTCTCTAGATGTTAATTATAATTAACCAATGCCTTCCCTTCTTTGAAAGTTAATAATGCACATTACTTTTGACATGTCATTTTTGTGTTTGACCAGTGACACTATCAAGCATAGATGTACCGTTCATGGGGTTCATGTGCGCTGCCAGTAAATACGAGGATGAAGCAAACAACACAGTAGGAGAGTTCTCACGAACAGATGATTATGTCAACATCACTCAGCTCGTCAATTGTTCAGTAAGTGACACTTGAATTCAGTATTTTAGTATCTAATAAAGATGATATCACTTCCTTTTTTCCTCTTCAGATTACTTTCACTTAGAATAACACACAAGACAAACCGGTTATCCCATCCACATTGAGCATTCAAAGTTATTGAGAAGCTGTATATAGTTCATGATCATTTACACTGTTCAATGAAATATATACGCAACAGTTTATCAATTATTAATTCAGAATTATGAGCATAATATAATACTGTTGAGCAGTCAAGGTTATTGAGAAGTTGCATATAGTTCATGATCAATGTTTTTTTTTTTAATTTTAAATAGGGTATTTTGCACAATTAATGAAAATGTGTTTTTTTTTCTTTAAATTTTCAAAATGTGTAACATTTTTGTGGTCAAATTAATCTTGCATTATCGGTTTGTAAAGGCCATTCAGATATTTTATTCAAAAATTTGCATTGTATCCGCCTCGTCCTCGCAAAACTTCTAACATACTTCAACTATAGAACTCTTGATATAAGCCAATGAAATACAAATACATGGACAATTTAATCTATTAAAGTTTGAAATAAAATAGTTTAAGAAATCGAATTATTATTAACTGTTTGTCTTCCACTTTGAACAAATAGGGCTCCACACCTTATACAGGGATCACCCACGTGAGCAGGAACCCTAAAAACACTGTAGTCTTTAACTGGTCAGTTCCTGACAGTGCAAGTAGTGGATCTGTTTTCAAAATCAGGTAAGTTGGTCATATGTCTGATATACAAAGTTAATGGTTCTCTGACGAGGGCATCACATCGAGGGCATTTGTGGAGATGTTTTTATTATCTTAACGAGACTTATGGTCTTTTTAAAAATGTTTGTCTGCCAAACTGTTTTGCTTGGTTAGAAAATAGTGAATTCAAAAAGTAAAAAGTTGCATATACACATTTTGAACGTGGGGGGAAAACTTTCTTGTATGTAAAGTGTGTAATTAAAAGAATTATTTAGCTTACTTAGGCTTTGTGTGTGTGTGCCATTTAATAGTTCACGTAACCCAAGGCTTCTTAGGCCCCCCCCCCCCACTTTTGTTTTGAAGTCGTGATTGTACAACTTGGTTTTTAAGTGTTGTGATGAATCTACAAGATTTCATTTCATTTGAGACTTTACAGTCTTTTAGAAGATATCATCCTACTCTGATCATCCTACTCTGATCATCCTACTCTGATCATCCTACTCTGATCATCCTACTCTGATCATCCTACTCTGATCATCCTACTCTGATCATCCTACTCTGATCATCCTACTCTGATCATCCTACTCTGATCATCCAACTCTGATCATCCTACTCTGATCATCCTACTCTGATCATCCTACTCTGATCATCCTACTCTGATCATCCTACTCTGATCATCCTACTCTGATCATCCGACTCTGATCATCCGACTCTGATCATCCGACTCTGATCATCCGACTCTGATCATCCTACTTCAAAATCCCAGTCTTCACTGAAATTCAAACCCAGACCCAGGGGCGTAACTAGGAATATTACTTCGTTTGGGGGCCCAGGAGCTTGACTTCTTTGGGGGCCCCTGCATTTTGCTTTATATTTAATTTTTAATGTAAAAAAAAAACACAATCGTTTGGGGTCCCCCTCAAGTGGGGGCCACCGAGAGATTTTAAAATTATCCCCCCTCTTCCCCCCAGCGTAGCTACGCTTCTGTCCAGACCCTTTAGTTCGTAAGCCAAGTGCCTTACCACTCAACCACCAAGTTTCCTCTCACATTATATCATCTGGAGGAAATGTTGAAAGCCAAAATGTTTGCGATAATAATTAGTACAAAAAAAAAAAGGGTCGTTCTGTTTTACGGCGAATGATTTTTGTTAGTTTCATAAATTAAATTGCAATCCTTATTTTTGTTTTGGCTGCCTTTGAAAGGCTTTGTCCTTTCTGTCCTCCATAGGACAGGCAGATGTCCTGTAACCCTATTCTTGTACAGCGTAAATAGATGTCCACAAGTCAATACATTGCTTTCTACTCTCCAGGTGTACCTTTGTTCAATCCTTCAACGTATACTGGATAGACTCCTTGGTGAATGTTACAGTCGACAATAAGATCAGTTCCAATGAAAACAGCAGCTCCGTACAGACCAGCACTTTGAGAAATCTGATTGCGTGCTTGTTGACAGTGTTCTATTGTTTTCTCTAGGCGTCAGTCTTGTGTGCTGCTCTGTAAGACTTGACCTGGAGATAAGTTTGAAACCAAAAATTTTGAAAGCATAACGTGCCTAGTCATTGTAGCGTCAAATGTAATTCTTCTTTGAGGCCTTATGAAATTTACTGTGACTCTATGACTGATTAGATGACTAGGTGACTATAGGACTAGGTGACTATAGGACTAGGTGACTATAGGACTACGTGACTATAGGACTACGTGACTATATGACTAGGTAACTATATGACTAGGTGACTATATGACTAGGTTAGGTGACTATATGACTAGGTAGGTGACTATATGGTTGTAGCTTGTTTCTGAGCTTGTTTTGAACATAAATATGTTTTTTTTTGTTTTTTTTTTGCGATTTGTTTTTGGGGGAAAGGGTGGGTTGATTCTTTCTTGAAAAAATAAAATTAATATAAACATCATAAATATGAGATCATTAAAGTTAGCGAGACAAAATTAGGATCTAAGTTAGTGAGACAAAATTAGGATCAAAGTTAGCGAGACAAAATTAGGATCAAAGTTAGCGAGACAAAATTAGGATCTAAGTTAGCGAGACAAAATTAGGATCTAAGTTAGCGAGACAAAATTAGGATCTAAGTTAGCGAGACAAAATTAGGATCTAAGTTAGCGAGACAAAATTAGGATCTAAGTTAGCGAGACAAAATTAGGATATAAGTTAGCGAGACAAAATTAGGATCAAAGTTAGCGAGACAAAATTAGGATCAAAGTTAGCGAGACAAAATTAGGATCAAAGTTAGCGAGACAAAATTAGGATCAAAGTTAGCGAGACAAAATTAGGATCAAAGTTAGCGAGACAAAATTAGGATCAAAGTTAGCGAGACAAAATTAGGATCAAAGTTAGCGAGACAAAATTAGGATCAAAGTTAGCGAGACAAAATTAGGATCAAAGTTAGCGAGACAAAATTAGGATCAAAGTTAGCGAGACAAAATTAGGATCGAAATTGGTAAGTTACCAAAATGTTCGCCATAGTAATTAAGGTACCGGCACATCATTTTCATTTATATTCTAAACATTCCAATTTTGTTGAACAACTTTGTAATTTTATGCTGGGATTTTTAAATATTTTCTATTGCCATAAGTTTAATCAATGATAGCAATTAGGATGCTTGTTTCTATTTTACATTACATTTTTAATTTTTTTTTTTCTAGTTCGAATTTTTATGTTCTCTGTATAACATTTTAAAATTTTATTTTCTTTTTTTGCCTTTTTAAATTCTAAATTTATTTTTGATGTAATAAGAAAGTTTTCAAATATTTTTTATAAAGGGTATAAAATAGTTTAAATTTAGTTTGGTATTCTTTTTTTTTAATGTTTGAAAGTTCAACTTCACTACAAATGTAATATGTACATGTATATATATATATATATATATATGTATGTATGTATTGTGCTAAACTTTTTGAATTCAGAATGTTGTCAGGTTTTATAAATCCTTGTAAATATTTTATTTTGAATAAAGTAAACATATGTGACATGTGAGTTCAACGTCTAACTTCTTGTTTGTGTTTGTTTTCAATGTCTAATTTCTTGTTTGTGTTTGTTTTCAATGTCTAACTTCTTGTTTGTGTTTGTTTTCAATGTCTAATTTCTTGTTTGTGTTTGTTTTCAATGTCTAATTTCTTGTTTGTATTTGTTTTCAACGTCTAACTTCTTGTTTGTGTTTGTTTTCAACGTCTAACTTCTTGTTTGTGTTTGTTTTCAATGTCTAACTTCTTGTTTGTGTTTGTTTTCAATGTCTAACTTCTTGTTTGTGTTTGTTTTCAACGTCTAACTTCTTGTTTGTGTTTGTTTTCAATGTCTAACTTCTTGTTTGTGTTTGTTTTCAACGTCTAACTTCTTGTTTGTATTTGTTTTCAATGTCTAACTTATTGTTTGTGTTTGTTTTCAACGTCTAACTTCTTGTTTGTGTTTGTTTTCAACGTCTAACTTCTTGTTTTTGTTTGTTTTCAACGTCTAACTTCTTGTTTGTGTTTGTTTTCAATGTCTAACTTCTTGTTTGTGTTTGTTTTCAATGTCTAACTTCTTGTTTGTGTTTGTTTTCAACGTCTAACTTCTTGTGTTTGTGTTTGTTTTCAACGTCTAACTTATTGTTTGTGTTTGTTTTCAACGTCTAACTTCTTGTTTGTGTTTGTTTTCAACGTCTAACTTCTTGTTTGTGTTTTTCAACATCTAACTTCTTGTTTGTGTTTGTTTTCAACGTCTAACTTCTTGTTTGTGTTTGTTTTCAACGTCTAATTTCTTGTTTGTGTTTGTTTTCAATGTCTAACTTCTTGTTTGTGTTTGTTTTCAACGTCTAACTTCTTGTTTGTGTTTGTTTTCAATGTCTAACTTCTTGTTTGTGTTTGTTTTCAACGTCCAACTTCTTGTTTGTGTTTGTTTTCAATGTCCAACTTCTTGTTTGTGTTTGTTTTCAACGTCCAACTTCTTGTTTGTGTTTGTTTTCAACGTCTAACTTCTTGTTTGTGTTTAACGGTACCAGAGTTCAATATGTTAACACTAAACCCTGAATTTAAAGAACCAATGTGTAATAGACTTCAGCTGGAGTTGTTCAAGTGATCTTTTCTGACCAGTGTCAACAAGTGGACTCCACTTCCCCAAGCTTTACCGGACAAACCAATTTTGTTTACAATAGTCTTCATGCCCTCAATATGCTGGTATGGTCTTTCTTTGGGTATGTCTGCACGACCATCACCTGTCCCCTTAACTCTTTCTCTCCTAAGTGACGATACCAGCGTTGATTCCACCAGAATGTGGTAAATAATTACGGAGAGAAAGAGTTAAGTCTGTTGGACCGTTATGGCATCACATTGGATCTGTGCATAGTCTTTCTCCATAGCTATATACGGTGGCGTAGCAAGGTGTACCCGTGGGCTCGGGTTCAAAAATATGTTGGTGGCTCCCCCCTCCCCTTCCAATAAGCCAAATTTAGTGTGTGACAAAAATATCGAGTAGGCCGTGTATCGGTACATAACCAAGACACTCCAATGTAACGTTCTTTGCAAGTCATGGCATTACGTTTGATTCAGCTATTATACCCTACAACTACTAAAGTCTTGAAACTCAACATTTTTTTTTTATTATTTTTTCCCATTATACAAATTTAGATTCCGAATACATCCCTGGTAGAAAAAAAAACGCACTATAATCTATTTCTATGTCCATCAGTTAACAGTAAATAAATGTAACATTGACTAAAATGTAATTGTTCTGGCCTTCTGAGTAGAAAAGTCAGACAGCAGTCGTGAATCTATTTCTAAAATTATGGTTGCTTCTTGTTTAATTGGGAAAAAAAAAACAGTAAGTGAAGCCTGTTATGTGTCATAGTTCTTCTAAAATAACTTTTTGTCAATCGGGACTTCGAGAATGGCCGCTCTGCTAAATGTTACTCTTCACGATGCAAAGTAAAGTAGCAATTATGCATAAAACACTTCACCATAATTTTCAAAAACAAAAAACAGAACCTAATAAAATAACTAGAAAGAAAAAAAAAAAGATTACGGTACATATTTATTTCCAAATGCTAGGCCAAATCTGTACAAATACTCCTCCTTCCCTAGTGCTATTAGAGCATAGAATGAGTTGCCTGAGTCAGCCAGTAAAATCAACGACTAGGTCTTCACCTTCAAATGGGACTGAAAATATTTAGAATAAGATACAATTTATAAATTATATTAAGTTATTATTATCTAAATTGAAACTTGAAGAGGGTAGGGACTTTCCACACAAAAATCTGCGCAGGACCTCCACTTGCTAGACTCCGGCACTAAGTCCAGCCCACCACTAGTAACAAGCCTTTACGCAAACATCATTTGATAATATTGACACAGTTAGTGTACACTAATTCAACGGGTGAGAGCCGAACTAGGTCACCAAAGGTCAATGAAAAATTTAAATAAAAGTTTCAAAACAGGTCAAGGGAAAGTACATAAAATGCAAATTAAGAACGTGTTTGAATATTTACTGTATAATCTACGTTCAAATCTAAATACATTGGGTTCAATCTCTCTCTCTCTTTCTCTCTCCCTCTCTCTCTCTCTTTCTCTCGTTCTCTCTCTCTTTCTCTCTCTGAGTTTCTCGAAGGAAGAAGAAAAGAACTTTCCTTCGTCAAATTCTTCTTATCTTATAAACTATAGAAGTTACTTAAAAAAAAGAAGATGATTACGTCCTATGCGTGTCTCTAGGTCAGTCTAGTCCTGCATGTTAACCAATGCCTTAAACTCTACAAAGAAACTCTGCCAAGTCACTGGTTTTCCAGGCTGACACAGGCAACCCATTCCATGCCCTTAATAGCACTACTTTCTTTCCTATGTTTTTGTTATAGCGAAGGTAAGGCTCAGCCCTAAATTATAACTCCTTTCTTCCCTGATGCTCTTAGAGCATGGAATGAGTTGCCTGAGCACATGGGCGTAGCCAGGATTTTTTTTTTTTTTGGGTGGGATGGACGTATATATATATATCTGTGTGTTTTTGTTTTGTACCCTTGAGTTATTGGAAAGACAGTTAAGGGATCTGGGAGAGCTCTGAGAACTTCCGCAGTTGGGTTCGGGGCGAAGCCCATGCACCAAGCGTTTTTTTTCCAGTATTTAAAACATAAAAAAAAAGCATATTCTGAGGTTATCTACAGTCAGGGCCGGTCCAGTCTACAGTATTCTATGGTATCCTACAGTATTCTACAGTGCATTGTCTTGCTACTCTTTTATTAAATCTCATTTTCACTGTACTTTATTAAAGGAGCCTAGCCACTGTCTGGTAAACAATGGCAGCCATAGTTTTCCGTTAGTATTTGGAAAGGGGGAGGGGGGGCAGGTAAGTTACGCTCATAAAATTTAGTAATTGTAGCTTTGCTTTTCCTTCTGTTGGAAGAGGGGGGGGGTAACCTCAAAACCCCTCTCGGCTACGCTCATGGAATTAAGCGATTGTAGTTTGCATTTGGATTTTTTATTGAAAAGTGGAGGGGGGCATTTTTAACTCAAACCCCTCCCCCCTTGCGCTGGGACACGTGATAGACTAACATTAAAATCTCACTCACAATCATAAAAATTAAAGCAAAAAAAAAAAAAAGAGTAAGAAAAAAATAAGTTTCAAAATTCCGCCCCCTCCCCAAATCCGTTTCATTTCAGCGAAGGGGTTGAGCTACGCCCATTCCTGAGCCAATGAGTATGACTTAGCATAGTTTAAGCCACTAATTAGCGTGTACGACTAGAATAAATGAACTTACGAGTACGAGAGGGACGCAATTTTCTTCTTCTTGGAAGGATCTTCTGTACTAAATAAGATGGACATTTCTTTGGGGGTGGGGGGGGGGGGATTCAGAGGACTCTGTGCACGGGATTCTCTACAGAGGACCAGATTTAAAAGAGACACACAAAAAAAAGTTAAATTTATTTATGTTGAGGTAAAAGTCAACAAATAATAAAGATGCTTACCCTAATTAGAATCCGTAGACACCCGAGACAAAAGCTTAAGTTATCAACACCGCAAAACAAAATACACTGATACACACAATCACACACACACAAACAAATATGTAGATTTGTTTGGAATGAGTCCATGATATTGGAATGCTCTCTCCCCCAACGCTCATAAATTACAAGCGAGGTGTTTGCAAAACGCACAATCAACATGTCTCTTGTTCATAGTTGGAGATGTCATAAATGAAATAAAACTTTTTTTGTAAAAAAAAAAATTGTTTCATTTTTTTAAAATTTTTTTTTTACAAAATTAAAACCCACACACACACAGATCATAAAACAACAATTTAAAACCCCAACCTAATGGACTCATATAATCATTGTTCTTTACATTAAAAAAAAACCCGAAAAGACATATCCAAAACATGTGTTGTTAACTTTTTGGTTGGTAATTGAGAGAAGGGGTTGTTGAGCGATCGGTTTACTTGAAATGTTATTACTTTAGTGAGTTCTTAAATGCCCAAAGCAACAGAGCGAACAGTATAAAAGAAGTCAATCCGGCCTTTTAGACCACAAAACTTTATTGCAGAAAGAAGGGCACAGTGCACGTCGTCAAAACTCACTACAAGCGGTCTCACTTCTTGTCGTCCGTTAATCGTCTGTCTCTCTATTTCTGTTCTCACTTTTTAATGTACTGTCGCGTCACTAAGGAAATACCCAATTAAACTCAACTTCTACGCGTTATAATGTTGAGTCATTACACATAGATGATCATGATAGATATGTATCATTATTTTTTATTTTTAGGTACATAATAAGATGAAAATATATAATGCAGCTACAGTATCTCACGTCAAAAATACCACGCAAAAACATCTTTGTCAAAACGACCACTGAGCCGAAACGACTTTTCCGAAAGGTCCTGCTTCGAATGCGGCTATACCCAAACACAGGAAGGCGACACCCTGGAGGAATACATTGTGTCCCAGGGAACTCAATGCCTAGTGTTGCTACACGCCCAGCAGATGGTGGCCTAAAGTGCGAGAATGCACGGATTTCTCTCTTATTTACTTCATTTATTAAAAAAAAAATTATTTCATCAGGTGTCGTCGGTCCTTGGTTTGTAGCTAAATTCAGCTAGCATAATTAAACCGATGTAAGAATATTCTATTTTTAACACAGAACTTTAAATAAACTAGAACAAACTTCTTGAAACTTTATATTAACAATATAGACAGATTCAACTTGAAAGTAGATGAATATAAAAACAATTGATATGATAATTAAAACAAGATATACATAGTTCGTCCATCGATGTTCGATTATGACAACTTTTATTATCCAGGGGGCTGAGGACTTTGCACTGGGTTATGCCTCCTCATGTGGCTGGTGAGACCTGTGTGAGCACGGGATGTTCGGCTGCACACTGGGCAGGTTATTCCAGCTGGAGCTAGTGTCGTGGGCCTTGTTTTTTTTCTTTGGCGCTTTTCTTCTGCCAGCGCTGTTCTCTTGTCCATCATGTAATCCTAATCAACCTGATCAACCTAATCAGCCTGATCAACCTGATCAACCTAATCAACTACCACACCTGTCCTTTAACTTTAAATTCACTTCAGTGACGTAAGACCACTTCATGGTTTCATCAGAAACTTCTCAGCCTTCACAACCAAAACATCCGCTCCCCTTTCCTCTAGACAAACACGGAAATACTCTCCATGACCATCGTGTAATCCTAATCAACCTGATCCATGCCCCAAGTGACATCATTACGTCAGGGACAACATTGCATCGTCACTAAGAAAGGACATGCCTGAACAGCTGCTTGACCAGGACATGAGTGACCCATGACTCATCAATCTTACAACGTTTTACTATTTAAAAATGGGTGAGAGGGGGGGGGGGGAGACAGCAATTGAGAGTGTTTGGAAGATTCTTTTTTTTTAATAATGGTATTTATGCCTACACCTGATGCCAGCATACGGCATGAAGTTATGCATCCTGTTTTAGATATATATCTGTAGTTTTAATTCCATTCATTATAATTTTGCAACAAAGCAATACAATTCGGTACAAGGCAGTCAAATAGAACAAACACAAATTCGAATATATGCGCAAAGAATTATTAAAAACAAACTAATCTTAAAATAAATTTAAAAAAAAAGGCTTGATCCACATTATTTTTATTTAAATTTTCCCCCTTGGGTTCTTTCTTCAGAAGTACGCGACATGACTTGGCGTGGGCGTGGTCTATGATGAATGAACGGGAAGGGGAAACAATCGCCTTAAGATGTGGCCTAATGGAGGGGAGAGAACTCTCGTCATGTCCAAACAGAGAAGGAGTATAAAGTGTGAGGAGACTTGCGACTTACTATCAAAGCAAGTACAAAGACAAAGAGAAACATTTTGAACTGTTCACTTAGAGACATCTTCTAATAGTAAGGTAATACATTCTTCTCTGCTGTTTTTTTTTTTTTACGAAACAGTTTATATACAGTTTATATACACACACTTTTAAATTACTCAGTTATTGATGTTCCCTTAATTTATTCTAATAAGAGAAATCACCATCAAAGACGTTTCGCTTTGGTGGAAAAATTGTAATTTAGGACCTGATGTATGATAGCAACTTTGTGCTTTGATGGAATAATTTTAATTTAGGACCTGATGTATGACCTTTAATCGTTTGCATAAACTATACTCTAAAAAAAAAGCATGTCAAGGAGAAGAATTGAAAATACTGTACAAAATATTAAATTTGTAACAATTGTTCACATACAAAAACATAATCCAATATAGAATTAAATAGGACCCAATCATACATTAACATCATGGTAACGGGTTAACAAACTGAAAGCAAACAAGAGTAATCTGTTCTTAGTTAACATTCACATTTTCAAGATCCCGTTCACGTTCCGCAATAAAATTCAGTTAGAGATACAAAAAGAAAGAAGGCGAAATGAACAAATGTGGTGGCGATCTTTTGGGAAACTAAAGGAAAACGTGAGAGAATCAAAAGTAAAAGATTGGGAGAGATTTTGACGCAGACAAACTCAACAATGTTAAAGGTCGCCATGTTGAAAGCTCACTGATAACCAACTAAATAATAAGAAATGTGAGGTACAAGCAAAACAGCTTTAGAAATGCTCTTGTACAGTGCTATCATAAAAACAAACAAAAACAAAACAAAAAATACTTTAAAAAAAATATCTAAAGGGGAAGAACTTCGCCCTTAAAACTAAATCTTTCAATAATGTACAAGTTATTTCCCCTATTCGATTTCAAACAAAATAATTAATGACCAATAATTAATTAATTGTAGTTGTTCTTTTTTAATTGATTCGTGTGTTTTTTTTTAGATAAAATAAATATTTTTTTAAAGTATCAAATTAATCGAAAAATGCGTGAGGGAGAAATAGCGTTTACAATTATTTAATGGGGCTAACCCCTGCAAATTTAGCCATATATATAAATACTGAAGGATTATTTTCCCTTGTTGGCATCAAACAAAATAATTAATAATTACCAATAATTAATTGACTAATTATTTTTTTTTTTATCAATTCATGTCTTGTCTATGCCAATGAATCATTGGGCGAAGTTTCAACTTGATCCGAGAATGGGTCTGGGAGAAATCACCTGTACATACCTTTTACCAGACAGACAGATAGACAGACAGACAGAGTAAGTTAATATAAGCTTTGTAAAAATGTGCACAGAAGTTATTAAAAGGTTTATTTAAAAATTCGCTTATCAACACTTCCGTATTCGGATGCACACAAGAAAAAAAACAACTTAATGTCTATAGATTGGCATACTTGTGTATACGATAATATATATATATATATATATACATAATAAAATAATATTCCCAAGATATACTAAGTACAAATCTCATTTTTTGGTGCATAATATATTCTATTAACTCAGTTGTCTACAATTTTAATAGAGTTGCAAATGGGTTGAGGAATGATTTCTATTTTCTATACCTCCCCCCCCCTTTTTTTTTTTCCACTTTCGGCAAAATTACCAGCGCTCTTTTGATTTCGATAAATTAGTCTCTTTTCAGAGCTGAAGTTCAAAGGTGAATGGGGCGTTGGGGTTTTAAGAATAAAGTTGGAGTTTGTGTCTCAGAAGAAACTAAAAGTAAAATTCCCCATTCAGAGCTTTTGATCCATAAGGCCGATGATGTAAAAAGTCATCTGTTTCTATGGTCCACGATTATCGAGGGTGACATTTCGCCAACACAACGAACAACCTCCATGACTTTTCCCCAACTAATGTCAGGTAACCAAAGATCCCAAAATTTAAAAAAATTCAAGGATTCGAATACGGTACTTGGCTCAGAAGCCAAGCGCTTTACCTCTCAGTCACCGCGCCTCGGAGAAGAAATTTCAATATCTTATTTTATCTTGTACATTACAGGCATTCTTTCGAAATAGAAATATTATTTTAAAAAAAAAAAATTTCGTTTAGACTATATTGAATGGGCGCCTCTGAGTCCACCCAGCTCTAATGGGAACCTACACTAGTAGGGGAAGACAAAGGTGGTTGGTAGTTGTGCTGGTTGTATGACAACCTCGCTAACCGTGGGCAACAGAAACAGTTAACCTTTACATCATCTGCCCCATAGATCTGAAAAGGGAACTTTACTTATATATTGAGTAAATTTAAAATAATGTGGTTCTTCAAATTTTTCTCACTTTCAGCAAGATACGCCCCTGCCTCGAAATACCTTTTTAAGAGTTGTTTTCCTATTTCTCGGCACGTTCTTGGGCTGGTGGTGCCGACACGAAACCTTCTCTCATTCCATAACCACCTCGTCACGTGATATCCGTACAACCCTTTTCCTTCTTCCCACGCCTTAACATTCCCCACCACCCAGACCACCACTACCCCCACTTTTCCCATACCCTCGGGTCCTCTGTTTACTGTCCTGTTCTAGCATGACACGTGACAGCAAAAGTTACCTTTGTGCGGTTGACCAGCGGTCACTACCTCAGCTGACCCGGCTCTCGACTGATACCGTTAGTCAAATACTGTTAGTCTGTACCAACAGTAGGAAGTTTGATGTCCATGTGAAAATAGAATCCTGAAAAAAAAGTGGATAGGGGTGGGTAGGAGGAGAGTTCGTGACGATTGGTCTTTGGGCCTTGGAGGACAAGCCCTAAAGGGTTCACCTCGCTAGATCAGTCTGGAGAGTTAAATGAAAGAAAAACCTTTTAACTCTTTTAACTCACATAATACTTGCTTCACCCACTCCCCCCTCATTTTATTTACTTTTTCATTTTATATATCGACTGATCACCATATTCACCTTCACCTATCCCTTACTCTGTTGAAACGCTGGGACACCACACAAGATCTGTAGACCGCCCATCTCCATTTATTTCTGTCTTTACTTTAAATTGTATTTATCTACTGATAGTAAAAACATGGATGATCGTTTGAATGCTGGGAATTCACTCTTGACACAAATAGTGATCTTTAGTTTTAAGAAACTAAATAAAACACAAATCCCATGATATTTTGACCTGGTATTAAAAAATAAGGAGCTGTAAATACGTTGCTCTCTCTCTTTCTCTCTCTCTCTCTCTCTCTCTCTCTCTCACACACACACGGTCTCTCTCTTTATTTTTATCGGTTTATGACATAAAATGCCATTGCACAAAATGTAAATTGTTTTTTTTCATTAATTACTTTACCTTTTCTATAACAATTATATTTCGAATAAAGATCTGATCAAGCAAATTTCAAATGGTAACTATAACATACATTCCACTGGAAACAAAATCTACATTTAATGTAATGTAGATTCCATGTTCAAATTTAAATTTGTGACTGCCAGATCACGAGTCTGACTATTATGAGGTCGAAGAGTGTAATAAATTTAATGATATTTTCAGCTAACTTTTTCCTCGAAAGTAAGTAAAGTTCCTTTTTCAGACCTTTTGATGTAAAGGTTATCTGTTTCTGTGGCACGCGGTTAAACAGGCTGTCATGTGGCCAGCTCAACGACAAACCTACAAGTGTGTCAGGTACTCATTAGGGCTGGGTGGACAGAGGCGCCCAAAACAAACGACATTTAAAAATCCCAGTCTCCAGGATTCGAACACGGAACCGCCGGTTCGGAAGCCAAGCGCCTGTCTCTTCTAAGAGATAGAAAAATAATTTAACAAAACCTTAAATTAAGATTACACTCAATGTTTAAAAAAAAAACACTTTTCCTGAAAATACATACACATTTTTTGTCTTTCCTTGCACCCATGCCCTAGGCCTACATACTGAAATGTTATGTTAATTTATTGTTTTTTTTTTTTTGTTTTTTTTTTTTGTTATGTTTTTTTTTGTTTAAAATATCTCTATTATTATGTAATTGCTTCAATACCAATTAAAAATAATTGATCAATTTACTTTTGACCAACAAAAAATTGAAAAAGTAACTCTCAAACTATACATATCCTAGCGACGAACAATTAACATTCATAATCAACGAACGTCGCCTATAATTATCTGGCTGTAAATACAACACTAAACATACACCAGAAATCCTGTAGAAAGAACTAGAACATCGAGAGTTTCTAAGATAAACTTTGGCGACATGCTCCTTCCTAATCTTTAGTCCTGTCAGAAATATAGTAAGACAATGAATGTTAAGAAAAATTTTAGACTTGCAATAGCTACTGTTCAGTTTGTAATACATCAAACTGTAGTGACCATAGCTAATGGTCAGTTTGTATTTCAGCAAACTGTACTGAACATAATGTCCAGTTTTTTTTAATTCATCAGAATGCACTGGCCATCTAATGTCCAGTTTGTTGCTCATCAAGCTTTACTGACCGTAATTAAGGTCCAGTTATACGGACCATAGTTGATGTACAGTTTTTTATGCATCAAACTTACTGATTATAAAATCATAGCTAATGTCCAGGCTTTAATCTAATCCATACGATATACATCATAACCGTCCTACTATGAGGGCGACCAACAAACTATTTTGTATTTAGAGGTATTATAGGTCTAGGGACCCCGTGCTGAAACATTCGTCCAACGAATGTACTCTAAATAAAACTAGGGGGAAAACTATTTTAACTCTTTCTCTCCTAATTGACGATATCATTGTTTGTTTGGCCCCATTATATTAAATTAATTTTTGGCTTTATAAACTTGAATTTGTGTTATATAAAAAGATAATTCATTCTCGAATAATTATATACCAAAAGTAACGTTTTCAGATTATCAAGAAAAATGTTATTGAAGTTTAATCATAAAAGAGTAGAATGGACAAATGTGAAAAAAAAAATTTTTTTAAATGTTAGAACGTGGAAAATAATTGCGGAAGTAAAAGAGTTAATTCCATTAGATTCAGTTGAATCACTTGTTGATATAAGACCAGCCTGAGACAACCACTAAATATAAGACCTCATTTATTTCCTTTCTTCTCTAATCTCTATGATGTTCTAGGCTATGTTTGAAGGGTTTCAAGACAAACACACATTACGCAGTGGCGTAGCTAGGGGTGGGAGAGGAGGGGGGAGAATGTGTAAATCCCCCCCCGGGTCCCACTTGAGAGGGCCCCCAAATGAGTGTTCAAAATTGTTTTTTTTTTCATTAAATATTACTCAAAATGCAGGGGTACCTAAAGAGGTCAAGCCCCCTAGGGCCCCCCAAATGATGGCTAATTCCTAGCTACGCCATTGACATTACGGGTCATCAAAGTCTGATCTGAACTTAAGATTTCGTATTCCGTACACAGAATCTACCATCAAATTATGTTCAAAGGAAACGAACCTGAACCGACACGCACGGAGAACTAAGGACTTTTATTGTTTCCCAGGTGTGAGAGCGTTCTTATGGTCTCTTAACTGACCTAGATCTTAATTGTCAAACCAGCCCACTGACCAACCTGACATGTCAGTGACACGAATGTAACAGGTTGACAACACCAGGGTCACAAGAAGAGAGCTCATGACACTACTCGGAATTAGAAACAATGCAACGCTGGATTTACCTGTAGGCAACATAAGTTATAGCTTAGGGCCTACACTTGCTTGGTCGCCCCCCCCCCCAAAAAAAAAATTCCCCCAGGGTTACTTTCAATCATTTTGAAGAAAGAGAAAAAAAAAGCAATTATGTTGATTATAATGGGCCTCCATTGCTCAAAAAGTCTAAATCCGGTCCTGAATCGATGACATAAACTAGGTTACAAAGAGAGTTTGTGTGGAAACACAAACTCACAATCGGCCCCCGAAGTGGTACACTCAGGCAGGCAAAAAGGCAGGTTTCAATATTTTCAGAGAGAATATAAGAAATTATGAACTACAAACTATCAACAACCACGACCTTATCTCTGACAATTCAAAAAGAAGACACATAAATAGTTTTGTCGATATTATATAATATTGTTAGGCCGACTGACGACATGAAACCACATAATACGGAGATACGTACGTATTTAATCATAGTATTATTACATTGTTAATATTCATATGTATTCAATGAATTGATGATTGAGAAGATACGGTTCAACGTAAACCTGGCTTATCCGATGTTATTGAAGGATTATCTGATTCATCGTTTTCTTACGGACCAATCTTTCGTTCAAGGCCTCAGGGAAGAAACATTTCTCTTTAGTAATACCTCTGAATTTGTAAATTACAGTGCAACCATGTACTGCATAATATGAAGCACTGCCTTATAATGATGTTTTCAATTATATTCGACTTATATACACACTAAATATATTCTTTCAACAAAGCAAACATTGTATTTTAAATTTAAGCAGTTTATATAACAGAAAACATTTTTTTTAGAAAGTAACAAAAATTTTGAGCTTTGAATAACTATTTTAAAAATATATAAGTGAGTGGCTTCCCTTCAAAATATAGTCTCCCATACTTTTTTACTATTAATAGTAAATAGTTGTAAAAATGGCGTATTTTATTTTTAAAAAATGCTGGCATATTTACTTTTAAAAGTTAAATGATTCGCTTTCAGAAAAGAAAAAAAAGTAGTCTTTGCATCAGAACTTTGAAAGGTCTAAAATATTATGATGTCGGATTTTCAATATCTTTTCTAGTTTCTGTGATCTAAATGGGACAGACGGACGGTTGGACCACAAAAAATCTAATAGCAGTTATTCCCCTTTCGAGGGCCACTGAAAAAGCCATACTTTAAAATTCTAGATCTAATTCAATTGCTATTTAGTAGTGCGTCTATAATACAAATAGAACTATTGAAATTATACAGTGATCTTTTCGCGACTGTAAAATGTGGGTTGTCACTGACATTTTACCACTTTTTGCGTCACGCCCTAATAGGGTGATCTGGCGCCGTCCGCTCCTTTCGCCCCCACCTTGCGACTCCACTTCTTTGCAATAGACATCACCACGTCAGCAGTTTGGCAATTGATCACATGCTAACAATCTGTTCCGAGTGCTAGGTCACCTTTCTCCGTGTCTTCTTTGGCTTCCCCCTCCACACATTTCTTTCTGCTTTGCCGTGGTGTCCATTGTCACCGTGTGTGTGTGTGGCTGTAAAGTGTCTAGTTAATGCCAGGTTGTTGGGTCTCACGCGGCTCACTTACTAGACCTAGACCAGGCTCACGACCGTGACCGATAGGCCTCCAGTCAGACGTTTCACAGACACTATAAACTCAAAGGAAACTTAGCAAACGATAAGGGTAAGTGATACCACAGTCGTGGGAGGGGGGGTGCAACCGGAAGTAGCACGTAGTACATCTTTAGATTCATGTCGTAAAAGAAAGGGGCTAGCGGAGTCTGGGGGAATAAATGATAATTGGAGAATACATTAGAATTAGCTTTAACTCTTTCTCTCCTAACTGACGATACCAACGTTGATGCCACCAGAATGTGATAAATAATTACGGAGAGAAAGAGTTAAGGACTATAAAGACACAGAGACATTTTTGTCTCAATACAGAGACGACTTAATTTTTAAACACGACCTGAAGTTGGACCATACCGATGTGCAGTGGCGTAGCTAGGGTGGAGGCGGGGGTCCAAATTTGAAAATACCTCCGGCCACCACTTGAAATTTGTTTTTACATTAAATATTACGCCATTATCTCATGTCATGATGTCGAATGTCAAAATGCAAGGGGGCCCTTAAAGAGGTCCAGCCCCCCGGCCCCCAAATCCCTAGCTACGCCACTGCCGATGTGACACAAGAGGTCGATGTGGTCCAGTTTACGACTTATTCTTGTGATTGTGAAGTGGAGACATTTTGTTATTTGATTTTAATTTTGTCACATCGGCACAAGAGAGGCCATATCGTTCCCCATATATAATTGTCAGAGGCGGACCAGGGAAGCGATGAGAGGACAACATTATGAAATGGACGAGCATGGCTATGGAAGAGACTCCTAGCAAAAGACAGGGGTGAAGACAGATGGTGAACAGATCTTGTGTGTCTTGGACAGTTGTTGGTATATTTAAGACAGTTATAAGACACACCAGAACACTTCAAAATCTGTTTTTTGTTGTTGTTGTTTTTTGTGTGTTAATTTCCGGGCTGAACACTTTGCTTCTTATCGACGCACTGTTGTGGAACGTAAATAATCCGCGAAGGACGAACTACTAAGTAGAGTCGCTTGGTCTGAGAAATACGATATGTACTTGGTTTTATTCAGTTTTAAAGTCAATCATTTACTGACATATTTCAGTAAATACATTGCAAGACTGTTGTGTTTTTTTAAAGTTTACTTCGTCATGTGTTTTTTTTTTTTACTTTGCTTTGTCTTAGTTTCCTCTGCGTTCTCTTTTGAAAGGCGTTGTCCTCGCCTTTGTCCTCCAATGTAAGTCTTTGTCCTCATCATTGTCCTCCTAGGTAAGGCTTTGTCCTCGCCGTTGTCCTCCTATGTAGGGCTTCTTCCTCCTGATTGTCTTCCTATGAAAGAGCAGGTGTCTGGTATCTCATGTTCAACGCCTATGTGCGAGTCAAAAAGATTCTCCATGACCATGTAATAATTCTATCAAGTACGAAATGGATTGGGGAGGGGGACAGCTTTGGGGGTAGGGGAGGAGAATGATGTGGGGTATGTGAACTGACCAATCAAATTAACAATAACGAACATTTTTCATCTCTTTAAAACGCTTTACACGCGGTGTAACAAATGGCTTTTTTTGTTTAGCGCTCCCCGCAGGCCAAAAAGATGTCCATCTGTCAGAGTATCTATCTCTTATACATCTCAAGACCTAATAGCGCTATTAAAAGTCTGATTTTGCTTGATATAGGTGTAACGTCTACGTTTCGTCTTTTGAAAGCGAACACATTTTTTTGTTTATTTAGCATGCACTTACTTATAAACCATTTTTAAAGACGGCGGTTCGTGTTACTGATGATCCGTTCTCGAGTTCCAAGACATACGGATGTCGTCTTCGGAATGTGAGCTCTTTAATGCTACCATTTAACACGAGGCAGGGAACAAATTAATCAATGGATGTCAGGGATTTTGTAAATATTTTTTTTTTACTAATTTCTTTGTTAGTTCATACGACCAACATCCATACAATGTGAACTGAAGTAGCCAAAGACGTTGTCCTTCAGGCATAATGATCTGATTTCATTCATTTGTTTGCATTACCATTATTACTTTTGAGTAAAGAAAAACGGACCCAAAGGGGCCTTCGAGTTTGTGTAACGAACTTTTTAAATGCTATTATTGAGCAATGTCAGCTGCATCACATTCTAACTGGAACTGTATTTTGTTTTTTAGATTTAATTCTTTTAAACTTTTGTTTTGCTAACACGCCCACTTTGTGATGCTTGTGCTTTCTCTTTTAGCAGCCAACATTGAGAGAGAGAGAAAAAAAAAATGGCCAGCGTCTTGATTGCTGTCTTCATTTTGGTGACTGCTACCTTGAGCCACGGGTTCCCATCAGGTGGACCTTACTACTCGTGCAAGACTCTTAAACCTGGTCACAATGATGAGCTGCAGACGTCGACACCACCGTATGCCATGAGCGTGAGTCGAGCAACGGTTGAACCAGGAGGCAGAGTTTCTGGTACGCGTTGTCTTTGTGTCTGTGTGTATCACATAATATAACGTGTCATTTGGTTGTCAATAGCAACGAGAGTTGCTTTACCACAAATTTTGTCGTTGAAATCATTGGAAGTTTCTAAGAACCGTAATCCAGTTAATTCTAAATTGCATTAGATGCCAGAGGGGCAAACGTGAATATTATGGATCATTGGTTTACTATTCTTCGTTTCACCACTATCACAGTGGTGTTTATCTAACCTTTTTAAAAAGATCTACGTTGTCGGCGCTTCCTTGATTTTGTACACCGGATACACCAAACGGCTTTCTATTTATAGTGTTTCCGCGACGTTTGAAAATCGACTATAAGAATGCACATGCAATACCTCCGAAGTATGAAAACATTACTAATCAAGTTTTAAATTACATACGATTAGTGTAACTTACAACCTCTCGTAGACAAGATTTTAAATCTCTCCCGTTCGTAACCTAACTTTTTATATAGTTGGCAACTATGAAGCTATTTATTGATTTAGCTCCCTTGAGATTGTTTGGTTTATCGTACAGATCCTCAATGAAGGTTTCAGTTTATAATATTCCATTATTACATTGTTCAAGAGCGGATCAGTGTACACTCAGTACCGTCAGAATCTCTACATCTCTGAACAGAGGTATCACTCAGATGTCACACCCGTAGAGCCTAACCGGTATGAGAAACTGGCAGATTGTTACATAAGATAATGTTACCAAGAAAATACTGAAGTATTAAAAGAAATTTCAACAATTAGATAGTTAAGCGCTAATGAACTAAGAACAAACAAACAAGATACAAACTCAAGTAATCCTAGAAAGAATAACTTTAAAAAAAAACACACACGTTGCGAGCTAACAGTGACCTACATATTTTACCACATAGAACACAGTCAAAACCATTGTCTTCAGGAGTTCGATTTACATACATGCATATTTATTATCTTTCAAATTTTTTTAGACAGATTTATTGATTCACATTGGAATGTGTGCTGAGAATAACATTGCTTAAACATTTACATTTTTTAATTAGCATGTATCAATTTACTTTAAAATGTTCCATTTCAGTGACGCTGTCCAGCAAGGGAAGTCCTTTTATGGGCTTCATGTGTGCCGCCAGTGAGAATGATGACCAATCGAATAAAACAGTTGGACAATTCTATCTGACGTCATCATCTTCAAAGGTCGCTCACCTGCAGAACTGTTCAGTAAGTGGATAGTTCTTCATAAAGTGATTTAGTTCTTCATAAAGTGTTTAGTTCCTCATAAAGCGGCCTAGTTCCTCATAAAGTGGTTTAGTTCTTCATAAAGTGGTTTAGTTCTTCATAAAGTGGTTCAGTTCCTCATAAAGTGATTTAGTTCTTCATAAAGTGATCTAGTTCTTCATAAAGTGGTTTATTTCTTCAGTAAGGGGTTTAATTCTTCATAAAGTGGTTTAGTTCTTCATAAAGTGGTTTAGTTCTTCTGTAAGGGGTTTAGTTTTTTTCTGTAAGCTCTATTTTAGCTCTGTATCGGTAAATTATCTAAGGACATTTTTTAAAAATATGTCTATCTGCATGTATATCTGGTATTTTTTTAAAACAGCACCGTTTCACCAATCTTTTTGAGACTTGTACAATAGTTTATGTAGGCGGAACAATATAATCGATCCAAGAAGTGGTCCACTCAGGCAGGTAAAAAGGCAGGTCTCAATATTTTCCGCAAGAATACCGGAGACTATGAACTACAAAGACATGATACCACAGGATACAGAGATTTATTAATATTTTTTTAATTACATTGTTAATATTCATATGCCTTCAATAAACTGATAGTTATGAAGGTATTGTTCAATGTGAACCCGGCCTAACTGATGTAATTGAATGATTATCTTCTTGATTTAATTGTTTTGTAAAGGGCTAATCTGTCATTCAACGCCTGAAGGAAGAGACTTTTCCCTTAGATTAGGATTTTAATCATTATTGATCCTTCATATGGCAATTCATATGCATGATGTGAAACACTGCTTATTGAATGCTGTTTTAAATTACATTAGGCTTATATACATACTTAATAGACCGTTACGTCGCCATAACAAGTGTAAAAAAAACAAATATGGTATTGATAACACAAAGCTTTCAACTTAGTAATACATTTTATAACAAAAAAATTTTGATAAAAAAAAAAATTTGCATAATTGTGTTAAGAATATATTGAAGGGTCACCTTTGATATAATACCTTCCAGTGTTTTTTTTTTAAATAATATTAATTGTTAGCCTAATAGTTTTAAAAACTAGTATTTTTTAGAAAAAAATGTTTACGTATTTAATTTTAAAAATTAAATTATTCGTATTCAGAAAAAAATCATTTCTAATATCTGTGATGTAAACGGGACGGACGGACGGATCACACAAAACTAATAGTGGATATTCATCTTTCGGCGGCCGCTAAAAATGATTTATTTCTATTTCTTTTAGGGATCAACACAGAACACAGCCATCACCCACTCGACCAATGAAATGAAAACGAGTGTTGGATTTGATTGGTCAGCTCCCGCAAGTGCCGTCATTGGCTCTGTATATAAAATGAGGTCAGTTATGTAACCGTGTAGTAGACTGCATGCTTTATTTTATCTAGGCAAGTGCTTTTGATGTAATGTTTTCTGGCATCGAGTGATTTGGTTAAAATTTTTGATTTACCGAGCGTTTAGTTAGTTTAAAAAAATGAATATCATTGCGCTACGTATGTAGATCTAGATCTAATACATACACCAGGCATGTCAAACAGGGTGTTCGGGGGCCGCATGCGGCCCGCGACCAATTAGCATGCGGCCCGCTTGGCCACTTCAAAAATTATCAAAATAATGTTAGACTATTACGCTGGAAAATAAGAGATAACAAGCTACTTGAATTGAAACAAGTAGTTGTTAAGCTGAACAACGAGAATGAGTCTGCAGTGAATGCAAGCTACATTTTGTCTAAACTTAATTGCAAGCCATAGCAAATCATTTAGTGAATGTGATTTTATGAAGGAGTGTGTCGTTAAAGCTGAGATTTTTTGCACTGCGTGAAGAAAATGTATTGTTTCTGAACATGAAAGGTGAACCTGTTGAACATTTCCAAACTGAGGAATGGATTCAGGATCTCGCTGGTCACCTGAAAGACTTGAATTTGAAAATTCAAAGTAAAGACAAAATTGTCACAACTGCGCGTGATCATGTGAAGTGCTTTCAAGCAAAATTACGACTGTGGATAAATCAAATATGAATAGAAAATCTTGTTCACTTCTCAACGTGTCAGGAACTAAAAAGATTAAATAAAGCTACAAGATTTGCTTGATATGTCCTACACCTGGAATCGTTAGTAGATACTTTTAATGACCGTTTTCGTGACTGCGTTTCATACGAGCAAGAATTTTCGTTGTTTGTATCTCCATTCTCATTTGCTTCTGAAAATGCTGCTATAATGTGCAACTAGAGCTGATAGAAAAGCAGTCTGTAAGGTATTTTGAATTGCGGAAATTTGCAGCCCGAATTCTTGCTATGTTTGGAAGCACTGATCTCTGTGAGCAGTTCTTTTCCAGAATGAAAGTTACAATAAACATCTCACCGTTCGATATTATCTTATCAAAATTTGTCATCAGTGATGACAGTGTCAGTGGCAAACAAGCTTCAACCTGACTTTAATAAACTTGTATCCCAGAAAGAATGTCAAGCATTAGGACAAAGAAAATAACGAGCAATCATAATAATTTATAATTACCAAATAGTACTACAAATTTAGGTAACTAAAGGACTGGTATCCCATTAAATAATTATTCTATTGTATTGTTTCTAATTTACATAAAACTAGTAGGCTGTTTTGCAACTGATTTTAGGCTGCGGCCCCTCAGGACATAGTAAGTTTTTTATATGGCCCGTACACCTTAATGAGTTTGACATGCCTGACATACACAAAATACTAGACGATTAGCGCTACAAGATCTGGACTTAACCAAAGTGTGTGGCTACACACAGCCTCGGGGTTGATGGGGCCCTACGATTTGTTTATTCGTTGTTTTATTTTCATAGCGCTAAAGCAATGCGCCGATAAATCGATATATAGAAGTAAGAGTGCTCAAGGCTTTGTTTGAAGGCTAGAAAAGGAGGGCTTCACATAAAGCTGTAGAGTCAACGCCTGGATAATGGATGTCTTCACTGAGGCGAGTGTGAAGCAGGACCAAGGAATGCTAGGCATTACTAATGGCACCAACGAAAATCAAAGGAAAGTACCTCATTCAGGACTTGAGATTTATAGGACAGATGATGTATAGATCATCTGTTCCTTTGAAAAACGGTTCATAAGGATGTCATGTGGCCAACCCAATGACCAACCGCATTAACGTTCCCTGACTTATATCACGTACCCATTCTTAATCGAGATTCGAACCCGAGATTTCTCTGTTTGTAAGGTAACCTACCACACCCCGACACCAACATAGGAATCCCATTAATATTGTCTGTTGAGTATTTGACATGTTTCGGATGTTCCTTCAGAGTTGAAGATAATCTACTTCCTAGTCCAAAACTCCCGCAGGATGACAGGGGATGGCAGCGGGCATAGTATGAACCCGGGACCATCAAGACGACCGAACGACAGTCTAGCGCACATACAGCACGACCAGGCAGCCATCGCCATTATTGGCGGCCCCACATACCCTACTGAGGCTACCCTTCTGATTTTTTATACTATTCACTCCTAAAGCTTTAATACCACAAAGCATCGGAGATGGAAATTCGAGCGACCCCTGACTGATTGCCTCACTAGGCTAACATGCTTTCTGACACATGCTTCTCATTTTTTTAAAGCGAAACTCCTATGGTTTTGACAATTTTTGATATGTGTTTTAATTTACAGATAATGAATATATGATTATTTTTTTTTCTTTGCAATAATAACTTAGTAATTGATGTTTTTCCGACGTAATTTTCCTGCGCATCCAAAACAGTCAGACTTTCACCGGGTTTCTAGGTGACGTCTCAAATGTGTTTTAATCTATTGACTTATTGTATAACAGGAGACCATACAGCAAAGTTTACATTCTCGTAAAAGAAATATATCTTTGTCTATGCAGTTAGATATAGGATCTTGTAAGCAAAGAAAAAATGCGTATTAAAAGTAGATTTACATGCTTAACTAACCACGGCAGTGTGCATTTTCTTGCCAGACCACTCAACACACAACAAACACTATCGCTTGGTTGTCTTGTCACGACCGACTACACGTAGTCTCGACTAGCCTTACACTGACCAGTTTGTTCGAATCAGTCAGACACACGATCTATTTACTTCTTGGGACAGAGAGAGGCTTAGGTGAAAATGCCTTTTTTCTCGAGTTGATTATCCTAATGCTTTTATATCTATCTATACATGTATATATATATGTCATAGCTCTGGACTAGGCCGTCACTAAGCTTAACAGCCTAACAGCTACTGTAAGAATGAAGCGATACGATTGGTCAAATCTAGTTTCTCTTTCAGTATTGTTGAGGGAAGTGACGTATGAACTAGCTTAAATCATAATCTCATAGAACCCCGTTTTTTTTTAGAAGTCAAGAATTTACTGACTAATTTATTAAATATAAATGTTTCTAAGCATTTAAATAAAAAATGGTAAAATGTTTACTATTACAACTTTTTACGCAGAATTTAAATATGTCAATAACTAAAATTTGAAAAACCATCGGAGTTTCCCTACGTCAAGTATCCACCATCTCCCTGCTTCTGTGATATAAAAAAAAATAATTAATTAAAAACAAAACAACAACAAAGCTTATATTTAGTGTATGTGTATTAATTGGTTTAGATCAGCCATGTAATTAAATTTGTAATAGATATATTCTAGACTAACAATCATAAATCTGCGATTAGAAATATTTTTACCAATTGTTTTTTGTTTGGCACAATTTCATGCTTTTGGCTTTTTCAATGCACTGTGATCATATCACTTGTCTGGACCAGTAGGGAACAACAATGGGGGGTGGCAGAAGGAATGAGGTATTTAGGTGAATTTTACCGTGATCGCTATGTAAATGCGTAAATAGTTATTTCTCTTGTTTGATACCAAACAAAATAACTAATTACTAAAAGTCGATTAACTAATTGGTTCATTTATTTTATTGATTCTCGTTTTGTCAGGTATTAGAAAAAAATGTGCAAACTTGAGCAAAAACGTGTTCAAACTTTTTATACCAGCCAAAACTTTGTCGCTCTAAAGACAGTTCACCCCTCTTTCTCTTTCTCTCTCTCTCTCTCTTTCTCGCTTCGAGAAGCTGTTGTATACAAAGCGTCCAAGGACTGGCAGTAGGCAGAAAGTAATATTGCTTGCGCTAGAAGCTACCTAAGGGCCACCAGGTCCTTTCTCGTGTCTGGGTTCAGCCACGTGGCAGCTGAAGTTTTTAAAATGGCTAACGAGCCTCTCCTGTATGATGCTTTACATTTAGGCGCCAGCTATTTCCACTCTGTTAGTGTTAACAGTTCCACTAGGCCCGAGACCTAAGCCACACTTGATGGCCATGGACTTGACAAGTTGTCAGACGCTATGTGCGGCACATAGGAAACATTTTATAGGTAGTGGAATGCTTGTAACCACTACCGGCAATAATAGCCTTAAGGAACCACTCAAGAACCGCGTAAACATTATCTACGTTATATAATGATTCGTGTGCCTTCTAACTAATCATTCAAGTTCTTAAAGAAACCAGATCGAGACAATCATTGAGTATTACCTTTTACAATTTCTTCTATAAGCTTGCCAACTCTTCATGGGTCCTGTAAGTACACTGGGCGAGAGGACCGATATTTAAAAAAAAAAAACGTCTCTAACGATTTTCCTAGAAATTTGACAGTTTCTGTATATTTTGGGGGGAAAATATAACTACCTAATGGACCTCATTCACCAATCGTAAGCAAACAACATTTAGCCACGTGATTCACTATCTCTTCTATACAAATTACTTAATCCATAAAGGCGTTTTTTTCATTGTTTTATCAATATTATCACGTGGCTAAATGTTGTTTGTTTACGATTGGTGAATGAGGTCCGTTGACCACGCTTTAAAAAACTCTTAAAATTAGATTTGGCTGACGTCTTTTTATTTTGAACACATTTCAGCGGAAATTCCCGCACTCAACTCCAGTGGTCTTTTTGTATTTAGTAAAGATAATAGACGATATATAGTCTATGGTAAAGATGAAATCATGGTTACAAATAGACGTGCATAAACATCTTGCGCGCCGTTGTACAAAGAAATGAGCTGGGCTGTAATAAAAGAATTTGATTGTGCAAGACTCATTATAAAATAATCCTTGCAATACTGGATCGTTACCAGAAATAGAATCAGATATTATATACCATCATTGACTTCATAAGGGAAATTTGATTTTTTTATTTATTTTATTTATTTTTTTTATTTATTTTATTTTATTATTTTTTTGATTTATTTTCATGTTACTTTTTAGCGGCCCCCGTAAGGGGAAAAAGCCGCTATTAGGTTTGTGCAAAATGTCCGTCTGTCCGTCTGTCACACTCAGATCTCGAAAACTAGAAGAGATATGAAAAATATTATTTCATCATTAAATGCGGCTTCAAAAGTTTAGGTGCAACGCCTCTTTTGGTTTTCTAAAAGCAAACCGTTTAATTTATAAAATTAATTATGCAAGCGATTTTTTCATAAAAATACACCAATTCTAAAACAATTACGTAAATGTAAGGGAGGCAATGTTACAATATGCTAACAAAGATGGACGATCTTTATGTATTTTCAGTATCACTAAGTCAAATATATTTTAAAAATGTACAGGAAATGTTTACAACAAATATAAATAATAGTTAAAGATGTTTTTTCTGGTCAACTAGCTGCTAAAATTAAAAGAAAACATTTCTGTTTGTTTATAAAGGCTAATAATGCATTTTGTATGTAAATATCACACACATTTTTTTAATGGACTTTTTATGCAGCGATTTTCGTGCAGTAGCGTAACGTCGCTACATGATCAGGTACTAAACCAATTCCTTAAACTTTTAAAAAAAATCAGATTTTATTTATTTTTTGTTTAGTGCCCCCATCCGAATAAAAGAAGATTATTTTTGTGCGTTTTGTCCGTTGGTCGGTCTGTCCGTCACGATTATATTTAAAAAACTAGAACTCTAAAAGCTATTGAAAATCTGATTTACACTTTAATGTTCCTCCCGTAACATCTCAATAGTTTTAAGTATCTAAAAATTGATTGTTCCGGATTTTTGTGTGCAAAACTAATCAACCCCAACAAATGTTTGTTTGCTCTTCTAATTTATATTACATTCAATTTCCATGCTTAAACGTTGCAAAAACACATTATCAATAATATGTTGTTCCGTTTTTTTATGTAAATAGCATATTAATGCTAAATCAAAATCTCTATACTGACTTATATTTCATTAAGTGTAAAAATGTTCCGGATATTGTTTTATAAAACATGAATAATGCCTAATGATTGTTTGAAATCGCATAATTTACTAATATTACACTTATATTATTTGACAATGCGTCATTATAATTTGGTAATCAATATCAAATTGTTCCGTATTTTCATCTTTAAACAAATTTTAAAAATATCGACAATAGGTTGTTCAGGGCTTTAAAAAAAGTAATTTACTAGAATTGATTACTGAAAATTACTTTTTAGACATTTAATTTTCTTGCTAAAACATAACATAGAAGTTTTGTAATCAATAAAGAAAGTTCCGGATTTTGTTTCTTACAGATCGTCGCCAGAAATTTCCGAATTTATTTAAAAATCTACTAACTTCTAATTAATAAACAAATAATCTTCTCATTTACGAAATAATGTTTTTACGGATTTTTATGAAAAATATTTTAACTCACTACTCTCTTACAGTACATTTAACTTTCTACCTAAAACATGTAAAAATCTAATTATCGTTAATATTATTAATTTTAAGCAAAACAGAATCCAAACACCAAAGTAAGGTATGAAAATCTCTCCACATGGCTGTAGTACATCTAATTTTTATACGAGACCATCCAAAAAATTTAATTAACGGTATTACATTTATCTGAAATTCTCTTTTTCTTTTACTATTTATACAAACATCCGGAACAATCTATTATATAAACTTTTCAATTGTGTTCATACCTAAAAATTATTGCGATGTTTTGAAACGTAAAATAAAGGTTAATCAATTTTTAATAACTTTTAGTTGTTCTTTTTTTATATCAAGATGACGGACAGACCGACTGACAGACAAAACGCAAAAACAATGCGGCTTTGATCCTTTTTAAATAAATTCTATTAGAACTCACCAATGTCTATCAACCCTTGTTAAATATCTCGTGTAAATAAAGACATTTTTTTTTATGGTACGGTACTAGCCTATTGTGAGGTAATGGAATTTTTTTTCTTTGACGTCATATGAATGGACTCTTTAAATGTAGGCTAATGTTAAAAGAACGCACTCGATGCACCAATGTCTAATAACCCTCGAAAAATTGCTCGTATTAATGAAAACATATTTTAGTCTAACTAAGCCGTGTGACGTAGTGTTTTTTTTTCCTTTGACGTCATATGGAATGAATTCTTTAAATGAAATGTTAAAAGAACGCACTCGGTGCACCAATGGCTATGAACACTCGATAAATGGCTCGTATTGATGAAGGTGATTTTTAATCTAGCTAGGCCGTGTGACGTAGTGTTTTTTTTTTACCTTTGACGTCATATGGAATGAATTCTTTAAAAGAAATGCTAAAAGAACGCACTCGGTGCACCAATGTCTATGAACACTCGATAAATGGCTCGTAATGATGAAGGCGATTTTTATTCTAGCTAGGCCGTGTGACGTAGTGTTTTTTTTCCTTTGACGTCATATGGAATGAATTCTTTAAATGAAATGCTTAAAGAACGCACTCGGTGCACCAAAGTCTATGAACACTCGATAAATGGCTCTTATTGATGAAGGCGATTTTTAGTCTAGCTAGGCCGTGTGACGTAGTGGTTTTTTTTTTCCCTCTGACGTTATATGGAATTAATTCTTCAAATGAAATGAAAAAAGAACTCGGTATAGTAATGTTTATTAAGCCTCGTTATGTGACTCGCGTATAAAAAAGGAATGATATCTTGATTTAGATCAAATCTAAATTTTTTTAAACTAGATCTAGATTTTTATTACAGTATATCTAGATCTGGATTTATATTCTAATTAAAATTATTTTAGAGTCTAGATCTAGAATTTCTAGATCTAGTTTAGACTAAAATAGACTAGATTAAGATGTAGAATTTCAATTTCTAAACTTAAAGTGTAAAAAAAAAGTGTAGATTTTCATTTCCAAACGTTTTGATCAATATTGTAATGTTTTAATATACTAAAACTAATCTACTATTTTTTATTTAATTTAAATTTACGGCAAATGAATCTTTGAAACATTATTACTTTTGACCATCAAAATTAAATCACCTCTTGAATATTTTTGGCGAATATGCAGATCCGACAGGGATCCGACTTTGACGGGGGCCGCCTCTGAGTTTGTGTAACACAAACTCTCTTTGTAATCTTGTTTTCTATTGCGTTTCATTTTTCAATTCTGATCTACTCTATCAATGTGTAGAATTAAGGTCTATGTATTTGTTTTCCTACTTTCCAGGTGTACGTTTGTACAATCCTTCAACGTCTACTGGATAAACTCCCTTGTTAGAATCACCGTGGTTGGGACAGGTGGCCAAAATCCCAATGATATCAATTCCAGGACTCCTGCTTCTGTGACTGCTAAAAGCCTCATCCCACCAACGAGTAACGGGAAGATCAACCCAAATGGAAATCTCTACGCCGCTACAAAACCTACTACGAAGACTGGAACAATGAACGTTCAGGACTACTCGGTGTCAGAGCAGACGTCGAAACTCGTTCTTCAACTTTTAAGTGAGTTTGACAATGCTATGAAAAACCAGAACGCCACAAAGGGACCTGCTGGAGTCGGTATTGAGAACCATCAACTGCGAGTCAGCGACCAGCGCCAGCAGGGCACATCCGAACCTATTAACATCAATGTCAATATCAAATTATCTTCTTCACCAGATACCAAAGATAATGCCGTCGATGCTCCAACCGGCCCGACATTCACTGGCCAGGTACAAAATAACATTATAAATATCCTTTTATTTCAAAACCCGAACGCAACCGCTTCTTCACCAATCAGCACCCAATCAGATGGAACACATAGACAGAGAGTGTAAGGTCACTTCCGTTGTAACTTGTTGGAAATTTCAAATCCATTTATGTCGCTGAATACGAAGTATAATAATTCCAAGCTAAATATAAATACATGCTTAAGCAGTTCTATTCCATGTATCAGTTGGTAGGGGGTCAAGATCAGACCACTCTGAAATTACAATACTACAATACAATACAATAAAATATTTTTTTTAACATTCCTATTTGTTTTGAATACAAATATTTATCTTCCAACGATTTTTAAATATTGTATATTTTTAAAAAATGTATTTTAATATGATTTCGAACGCTCAGGAATTTTCATTTAAGTATATACGTTTACATTTCACACTCAGCTATTGGAGATTTTCGTAAAATGGGAGACAAATCCATAAATTGTTGGTGTATCTGGTTGACAGAACACGGACGCATTGCTAAACTTTACATTTTGAAATCAAATTTTTTCATTTTTCGATCAATGTAAAATCTAATATTAAATTTCTAAAGAAAAAATCAGATTGCTGTGAATAGCCTTTAGTATGAAAATCTCCAATTAGTTTTAATTATTACATTTGATAATTTTATATTTGAATCTCTTGGCATAATTGTTTGTTTTGTCATTTTTCTTACTTTTTGATAAAAACATTAATTTGTCTAATGGCATTCGTTTTTTATTTAATATTTCAAATATTATTTTATATATTTTTAAAACAAAAATGTGTATCAATATTTAGGCTTTATCTCATCACTCTTTCCTTGGCAACTAGTTTACATTTTACATGTAAAAGTTTTACTATAATGTCAGACAACAACTAGTGTAGAGTGTAATGGAAGAAATAGTTTTCGAATTAATGCAGTATTCCACGTGACTATACAAAGACAGTCTATGAGATAGATTATATTTTAAAAACATGTATATAGCTTATAGATAACAATCGATGCAGTAGATTTCTCTATTAAATGGTTTCAAGTGACTTAGTATTTACAATTAATATGTTTAAATGAAAAGAACATTTTCAGATGCTGTGGATAGCACGGCCATTGCTGAACATTATCCTTTGTCTAAAACACCATTAATAAAATTTAAATGTTTTTACTGTTTAATATGACATTTGCTGCTCTGAATAGGGAGTGCTGTCAGAATTCCTATGTAGTTAAAAAGAAAGTTGTTTTTTTTATCCAATCTTTGTATGTATTAAATTTTTCATTTCTTTAAATAAAACTCATAATACAAATGTTTTAGTGTCTTTGTCACTTTTGGTTTCTTGTCAAAGTTCACATGTGTGGGTGTTAAACTAAGGGCACTAATTCAACCATCACTTCAATCCTCGTATGAACCATAACTTGTGACTAAGGTGTGGTTGGTTAAGGCTTCATATTCCAAGGATTTAAAGGGCGCTTGCGATTACAACTGTAGAGAAGAGGGCGAATAGTGCTGGGGCCAGAACACATCTTTGTCTCTGTAGGAATTCTAACTCCTCCGGCTGCTTTCCAAGCTTGTCAATGGCCGCTCTCATTTCCTTTACAGAGGGCGTTTCATCTAATTCATTAGAAATGTAAGTGTTGAGAAGTTAGACAAAGCGTTTAGCAAGATGGCATTTACAATCTGGTAGAGTTTGTTTTAAAGCTCTAACCATCGCTCCATTAGCAGTGCACGATACTGGTGATCATGCCATCTTTTGGCTTGAGTTGTACACACGCACTTGCTGGTCTGAGGTCCAAGGGCCCTTTTCCATTACTCTGGTCCTTCTACAGTTAACACAACATTGGTAAAACTCTGGAAGCATGTCTGGGAAAATGATGAACTGACCATGTCAAACAAAATGCTCATCTACAACGCCTGTATAGTGAACACTCTTCTTTATGATAGCGAGAGAGAGCCAACAAACATGCACCGAGAGCATAAATTAAAAGTTTTTATTGAGGCTCATAATGTGTAACTCCTGGAAAATATGAACCTTTTGAAACTGACCATACACACAACATCTTTACACTTTCGACAAATGCTCTGTTTCTTTCTTCTGAAATGTAGCTCTATTACATATCGGTATGTTGATTGATTAAAAAGGGTTAAAAAGTGGATTTTTATTCAAGCTTTTGAAAAAGTGTAGGGACCTCCACAAAAATTCTTACCCTGGACCTCCACAGACTTACATCCGGCCCTGCATTGATGGCTACATGATCGAGTCGTACGCGCTTCAGAATGTCGTCATTTTGGTCCCGAGTTTGAACCCTGGCATCCTGCAGAACGAAGGTCTAATGCTTTTTATTTCTGAACTTAGTTTTACTTAGAAAAAACAAAACAAGCATTGGTGATTAAATGTTTTAAGTGTTTAATGAAAAGGGAGGCTACTAATGAGACACTTAATGTATTAAACAGTTGTTCCCCTTTTATCTCCTATTTAGGATCAATTGATAAGACAGCGGTAGTTACTAATATTTTTTTCTTAAGCACTAAACATTTTTTCTTCTTCTTTATCCCTTCCTTCCTTTTAAACTATCTCTCCTTCACCTCTTTTTCTTTTCCTCTTTTAGTCTTTCACTTATCCATCTCTATTTAGTCGCTCTCTCTCTCTCTCTCTCTCTCTCTCACTCTACTTGTACGGTCTCTCTCTCTTCTATAATAGCCACATCTCTTCAAAAAAATCTCTCTCTGTGTTGTTCTCCCCAACTCTCTTTTATAGCATGTCTCTCTCTCTCTCTCTCCGCACACTCCCCCCCCCCTTGTCAACCAAGTTTTTCTTCCCTCCTTCATACTCCCTTCCGCAAAAAAAATAAAAAAATAAATGCAGAGATGTAAGAGTTTTAAAAAGGTCGAAGTGTAGATCCTGATAACTCAGTATTAATGGAAGTGTCAAGGTTTGGTCAAAGGAAGATGTCAAACAAAAAAAAAAAAACTTCGCTTAGCCGCCTCTCCACACACACGCGCAACCACACGTCCACACAGACAGCAGGATGTAACAGAAAAACACAATTAATAGAATAGAAGTAACGAAGTATCTCTCAGGGCACAGTTCGCTAGGACTACCTTGAACCTTTTGCCCTTTCAAAACGTTCAGACGTCATTGAAAAAAACAAACAAACTATGCCAGAAGCAAGCTCAATGGTACCCACACGTAACAAGCAGATTACATCAGTGCGTGTGTGTGGAGGTGTTTCCATGGTGACGATGGGAAGAGGTTAGAGATTGGTTGTGACTGATGCAAGATAAACGGCATTGTTATCAGCAGTCTTAGACAGGGGAGACGACTCCATATTGCCAGACTGACTAGACGTGTAGCTGTAGTGAGTTAAATTTTGTTCAGACTGTCATCTTGTATCATTACTAAAGACTAGTTCATAGATTTCATTGGATCTCAAGTTGAATTTGTGTATACAGCAATCAAAGTTCTATTTAGTTTAGTTCACAAAGAAATTATTCAAGCTATTTCAAGTTTTACAAGTTAAGCTATAATACGCCTACAGTGTTTTAGTTGTCCGCTGGTTCTGTACTAACAGAAGTCAACGACTGTCAACAACAAACACACTCACCACAGATACATGCTATCTCTTTCTCTCTCTCACACACACATGATACACACATGCACACATCAAAAACTCGCAAACAGCCTACACACATCACACATTCACAAATCACATATTCCGCACGCACACACACTACATTCATATACTCTTTCCCACACATAATATAAAGACACCTACACACACGTGCACACTAAACACGAGCTCATTACCACACACACACATACACACACACTCTACTACACTGTCTACACACCACGCATTAACACACACCTACATTCGCACCCACTCAAACACACTACACATACAACACACACAAACTCATACACACCCCCACATTGCCACACTCATATCCACACTCACACATACTTTATACACCAAACACACATCTTATCTTATATAATACAGACGTTACTTCAAAAAAAAAGAAGAAGATGATTACATCCTAAGCGTCATGCATTTAGTCATGCATATTAATCAATGACCTAAATTCTGCCAAGTCACTGGTTTTCCTGGCTAGCTCAGGCAACCCATTCCATGCTCTAATAGAGCTAGAGAGGAAGGAGTATTTGTACAAATTTGTCCTAGCATATGGAAGGACTCGAACGAGGAATGACATCAACACACAAAACATCTTCACAAAGTGACTTGAATAAAGCAGCTGAAGAACATCGATCCAGTCTAGGCCTGTTCTTGGTAAGCAGATGAGATGAAACATGGAACCATTACGCTGAGAGCCTAAGGCACTAACTAAGCGGCCGAGCAGTCGCAAATACTATAACAATATTTTTGTAGTTCTACAACTTTCGAATTTTTGAATTATTATTTTTAAAGCAATACATTAACGCAATTCATGTAACTTGTCATGTGGTAGGAATTCAGTGCTGGATTTACCTTTAGACAACATAAGCTCTATCTTAGGGCCCCGGCTTGCCTGGGGAGAACAATCGTCATAGCAGACCTGAACACTGACCTGCCACGTTGAGACCTGTGGCCAGTGAAGACAAATAGGTCGTTGCCACGTCGTACAGACCAGACTCCACTGACCACAAGTCGCGACGTCGCAGGTCAGTATTGAGGCCTGCTATAACGATTGATTTCGCTGGGGGGGCTCCTGAAACGTTTAGTGGGGTATTTTCTAACCCTTTCAAGGAAGAGAAAAAGAAAGATTGCTTTACGAGGCGCCCCATATCTACAATAATCTAAATCGAGCCCTGGGTAGTTTGACATTCCCATGATGAAGTGGAGGGGGGAGGGAGGGGAGCCCATCAAGCAACAAACACTCAAATCTTACATCCCAAACACTTATTCTATTGTATGTATTAATTTTATAAAGGATATGAAAGAATGCATATAGTCAAGTGATGTTCCGGGCCTACTTAAAAACAAATTAATTGGATTCCCCCCCCCCCCGGGTCTTTCCACTGAAACAAATAGATCAACTTCGTTCCAGAAAAAAGCCCCTCTTCCACTTGTGAAAAAGCTTCCCCCCCCCCCTCTTTGTTCTACTTATGAAAAAGGTCCTCTTCCACTTATGAAAAAGCCCCCCCCCCTCTCTTTGTTCTACTTATGAAAAAGGCCCTCTTCCACTTGTGAAAAAGCCCCCATCGCACTTATGAAAAAGGTCCCCCCCCCCCTTTTTCCACTTTTGGGAACAGCCCCCCCCCCCTTTTTTTTGTCCATTTATGCCTAAACGTTATTGGATGTAATTAATTGTATCCGCCTTTCAAGCGGAACCATAAACGTCCTCTTTGTGTCGAGTTCACCTGGTAGTCACAGCAACATTCCAATGACAACAACTAACAGCCCCCATCAGTGACCTTTCAAAAGATGTCATCTTTGCACTGATCACAACAACAAAAGTATTATCACGTCATTAAGAACCAATTTTATGTCCTTTTTATTTTAATTATTTCGTTGTTTTTTTTCCTTTCATTAATTACTCTTCCGGAAGGGGGGTGGGGGGGGGGGAAGCAAGTAAAGAAAGAGAAACAAAATTATTTAAAGTCATTTAACATTTCAAAGCTGGACGCGACGCATTATTCCTCTCGCTCTCTCCGGGATCGCCGTCGACATAAGGAAGTCTAGTCATGTGAGCCCCCCAAAGTAGGCGTGGTTTATGATACATGAATGAAGCTAAGGGACACAATCACAAGTGACCTAAACAGGGAGAGGTTCAGTCGTCTGCTACAAAAAGTGAGTCGATGAAGTGTCGGAGCATTTGGACTTGATACTTCTAACGAGACAAGACGGGAGGAAACTTAAACACTGCATGGACTAGCTCTAATTGAAAAGGTAAGTCTTTTTTTTTTTAAACGATGGCAGGATTAAAAATAAGTATTGGCACCCAAATACCGAAAATGAAAGCAAATATCTTTGCTTGAAAATTGTGGTATCTATATGACAAATCTTATTGCCAAATAGGACAATATGAGTGGCAGGCAATCGCCGAATCCCTAATACTCTCAATAGCATATTGTTTCTAACGTCACCCTGTTCAAACGGTTGTTGTTTGGAAACTTAAACTGTGTTACTTGAAGTCAGTGGCGTCACCCACTGCGGTTAGCTCATGGTGCCACCCGTTGAGGTACGGACCCCCCGCACGTCCCTAATGACGCCACTTCTTCAAGGCTCTTCTGACTGGTACTGGAATAGGAGGTCCATTTTTCTTCTTCCGATTATGGTTTAAAAACAACCACAGCTGGATCCATCCCGTAAGTGCTCGAAGTGTAGAATCCAGATATCTGATTAAATCTTGCTACTTCGTTGCGTGTGTACAATCCCAGGGCCACGTGATGTCAACAATCACCTGGCTGGCCAAATACATTCACTAAGCTTTACCTGTGTGTAATTTATTCTATCCAACGTTCAGAACTAAGCGTCACGTGTTTACCTCTTTGCGCGACACAAATATTATTGTCATAACTGCTTGAACTAGATCTAATATGTACACAAACACGCACTGTAACACGGAACTCAATCCCCCGCCCCCGCCACGTGGACATCTAGATAAAAGATAATGATGTCCCAGTGTTTACAAACACGAATAACAGCGTGTGTGAAATGTGCAATCACTGGCCTTTTTTTTTTACCCACCGATGACGACTGCCATTTTTTATACAGCTTTATTCTGAATCATGAACAAATGGACCTCATTCACCAATCGTAAACAAACAACATTTAGTCACGTGATAATATTGATAAAACAACGAAAAAAAACTGTCACGTGATAGCCACTGTGTATTAAAATTAGATCATAATTTGTATAGAAGAAATAGAGAATCACGTGGCTTAATGTTGTTTGTTTACGATTGGTGAATGAGGTCCATTGAATAACAAGCGATCTTGCTGTTGGCATTATTAACTCTTTCTCTCCTAATCGACGATACCATCGTTGATTTGACCTCATTAAATTAAATTAATATTTAATTTTAACAACTTTTCTTTATGTTATATCAAAGGAGCATGCATTCTCCTTTAACCCTATACCAAATAAAACATTTTCTGATCACAACAAACAAAGTTATTGAAGCTCAATCATAATATGGTAGTGAAATACTAATGAGCAAAATGAAGAATTCCGTCTGAATGAGAACAATAATTACGGAGGGAAAGAGTTAAGAGATGTAAAATAGTATGGTAACTATGGTTACATAATGATGTGTTGATCCAGTATACACTGTTGTTGTCCCCCTTCCTCTCAAGCGGGAAACAGACACAATGTTTTAAATGTTGGTGTATATAAGACTGAAATGAAATGACCGTTTAAAGAAGTCTTTTTTGTTAACAGTTGGAAGAATAGTATGTATATTATAATGTATACCTCATCATAAAGTGAACATTTTTCACTCTTAATCAACCAAAACAGATGTAGCCCCAGGCCTACCCACCTGCTGTAAAGGGGAAAGTGCATACATTGATATGTACAGTCAAGTGACCTAGTCTAGAAGTTGGAAAGTGCATACATTAATATGTACAGTCAAGTGACCTAGTCTAGAAGTTGGAAAGTGCATACATTAATATGTACAGTCAAGTGACCTAGTCTAGAAGTTGGAAAGTGCATACATTAATATGTACAGTCAAGTGACCTAGTCTAGAAGTTGGAAAGTGCATACATTGATATGTACAGTCAAGTGACCTAGTCTAGAAGTTGGAAAGTGCATACATTAATATGTACAGTCAAGTGACCTAGTCTAGAAGTTGGAAAGTGCATACATTAATATGTACAGTCAAGTGACCTAGTCTAGAAGTTGGAAAGTGCATACATTGATATGTACAGTCAAGTGACCTAGTCTAGAAGTTAGAAGTGCATACATTGATATGTACAGTCAAGTGACCTAGTCTAGAAGTTAGAAGTGCATACATTGATATGTACAGCTAAGTGACCTAGTCTAGAAGTTGGAAAGTGCATACATTAATATGTACAGTCAAGTGACCTAGTCTAGAAGTTGGAAAGTGCATACATTAATATGTACAGTCAAGTGACCTAGTCTAGAAGTTGGAAAGTGCATACATTAATATGTACAGTCAAGTGACCTAGTCTAGAAGTTGGAAAGTGCATACATTGATATGTACAGTCAAGTGACCTAGTCTAGAAGTTAGAAGTGCATACATTGATATGTACAGTCAAGTGACCTAGTCTAGAAGTTAGAAGTGCATACATTGATATGTACAGTCAAGTGACCTAGTCTAGAAGTTAGAAGTGCATACATTGATATGTACAGCTAAGTGACCTAGTCTAGAAGTTGGAAAGTGCATACATTAATATGTACAGTCAAGTGACCTAGTCTAGAAGTTGGAAAGTGCATACATTAATATGTACAGTCAAGTGACCTAGTCTAGAAGTTGGAAAGTGCATACATTGATATGTACAGTCAAGTGACCTAGTCTAGAAGTTAGAAGTGCATACATTGATATGTACAGTCAAGTGACCTAGTCTAGAAGTTAGAAGTGCATACATTGATATGTACAGTCAAGTGACCTAGTCTAGAAGTTAGAAGTGCATACATTGATATGTACAGTCAAGTGACCTAGTCTAGAAGTTAGAAGTGCATACATTGATATGTACAGTCAAGTGACCTAGTCTAGAAGTTAGAAGTGCATACATTGATATGTACAGTCAAGTGACCTAGTCTAGAAGTTAGAAGTGCATACATTGATATGTACAGTCAAGTGACCTAGTCTAGAAGTTGTAAAGTGCATACATTGATATGTACAGTCAAGTGACCTAGTCTAGAAGTTAGAAGTGCATACATTGATATGTACAGTCAAGTGACCTAGTCTAGAAGTTAGAAGTGCATACATTGATATGTACAGTCAAGTGACCTAGTCTAGAAGTTAGAAGTGCATACATTGATATGTACAGTCAAGTGACCTAGTCTAGAAGTTGGAAAGTGCATGGATTGATATGTACAGTCAAGTGACCTAGTCTAGAAGTTGGAAAGTGCATACATTGATATGTACAGTCAAGTGACCTAGTCTAGAAGTTGGAAAGTGCATGGATTGATATGTACAGTCAAGTGACCTAGTCTAGAAGTTGGAAAGTGCATACATTGATATGTACAGTCAAGTGACCTAGTCTAGAAGTTGGAAAGTGCATACATTGATATGTACAGTCAAGTGACCTAGTCTAGAAGTTGGAAAATGCATACATTGATATGTACAGTCAAGTGACCTAGTCTAGAAGTTGGAAAGTGCATACATTGATATGTACAGTCAAGTGACCTAGTCTAGAAGTTGGAAAGTGCATACATTGATATGTACAGCCAAGTGACCTAGTCTAGAAGTTGGAAAGTGCATACATTGATATGTACAGTCAAGTGACCTAGTCTAGAAGTTGGAAAGTGCATACAATGATATGTACAGTCAAGTGACCTAGTCTAGAAGTTGGAAAGTGCATACAATGATATGTACAGCCAAGTGACCTAGTCTAGAAGTTGGAAAGTGCATACATTAATATGTACAGCCAAGTGACCTAGTCTAAAAGTATGAGACATTATAACAGTAACAATTTTCCCATTTCCGTGAAACACGGAATCATATATAAACAATTAAACATAGCCAATATTTAAAAAAAAAGTTTAAATAGTGATTATTATTAGTTAATCGTAATTAGCCATCCTTTTATATTGTTATTGTGATTAATATTGGTCTGACGTCATTATTACTTATCAAAATATCAAAATGTGCAAACGTACTCTCCGAACTAAATAACGAAATTCAATAACTTGAGTACTTGTGTACTTCACTGACAGTACCCGAGTAACCAACCACAGCCTTTAGTGTGTCACTGTCCCATTTACTGTGTTAGCCCGTTGACTTTCTAAGCTGACATGCCTGACTCAGGTGGAAAACAGCCAGCAATGTCAATAGAACCAAGGTCATCGCACGGGGCATGATGGGTAATGGTCTAAACAAAATCAATCAACTCTATCAAATAGCGAAAACAACCCCCCCCCCCCCCCCGTTATTGTGTGTTGAGTTTTAAAATTGAAAATTAACCAAAATTTCCAGAACTTTTCAAGGTAACAACAGAACCTTTTACAAATTTAGATAAGATAGTTGACTTTCAAAGCTATTAAGATAAGATAGTTGACTTTCAAAGCTATTAAGATAAAATAGTTGACTTTCAAAGCTATTAAGATAAGATAGTTGACTTTCAAAGCTATTAAGATAGTTGACTTCCAAAGCTATTAAGATAAAATAGTTGACTTTCGAAGCTATTAAGATAAGATAGTTGACTTTCAAAGCTATTAAGATAAGATAGTTGACTTTCAAAGCTATTTAGATAGGATAGTTGGCTTTCAAAGCTATTAAGATAGGATAGTTGGCTTTCAAAGCTATCTTTTAATGTACTGCTGCTAGGGCGAGGGACTCGAACCGTTGCCTTGTATTTAGAGTTACTTTAACCTAAACAAAGGTTCAGATCCTTTATTTGTTGAGCGAGAGAAGGATACCATTATGGTTTCCTTTCCGTCACGTGACCATTACTGCCAGTGACCTGGTCTTGACCTGACGAGGTGAGCGGGGGGTGAAGGCACTGGTGACAAAGAGACAGCCGGCGGACGATTCTTCCAGAGCTCGGTCGCGTTCCATTTATTCTTTCCCGTACCTTTTTATTACTTTTTTTTTTTGATAATTTGCTTCTACCTTGTTCACTGAGTAATTTTAGGAAAAGCTTTTAAAAATATTTTACTTGAATCGACGTCAGAGTTTAAAGGCCTTACGATTTCTCTTACCTTCGTCACCTGTTGTAGGCCTATTTCTTTATACAACTGTCAGTTTAATTTTGTATTTTTATATCTGGGTCAGATTCAGAGGTGAGGATAGTGTTAGCAAATGTGACTACTGCCTCCAGGCCCGCTCCTGACGGGGACCAAACGATATGGAGATTGTTTTTATCTCCTTCAGCTCATCAAACAAACAAAGAAATGTCACACATCAAATGTGCTATATTCCACTGATATTTTCGAAAAAAAAAAGTCTAAGTAACATATACCTTTTACACATTATTGGTGTACCTTTTCTGGCATAAATAACAATTATCGTGAAGGCTTGTATTTTAGCATGATATTCTGGGTTAGAGTTGGACATGGGGCATTCGCACAGGGCCCCGCGTGCTGTTTAGGCCGCCTCTGTGACTGTATTGCCTCTGTGACTGTGAGGTCTCTGTGACTGTATGGCCTCTGTGACTGTATGGCCTCTGTGACTGTATGGCCTCTGTGACTGTATGGCCTCTGTGACTGAATGGCCTCTGTGACTGGATGGCCTCTGTGACTCGGTGGTCTCTGTGACTGGATGGCCTCTGTGACTGGATGGTCTCTGTGACTGAATTGTCTGTGTGACTGGATGGCCCCTGTGACTGGATGGCCTCTGTGTAAAATGGCTGTATAATATGTGAGTTTAACTGTGAAGCAGTATTACTAACATCTGCATCTACAGACACCTTACTACAAGAGCGGTGTAGAAGTTCATCATCTATTTGATACCAACTAGTCCGTGTCTTCTGTCTACGTAACGAATATGACGATGTTATCATAACTTTTTGTGTTAGGGATTAGAGATTATTGCACAATGCTCGATCTAATTACGTCATCAGGTTACGTTTCAGGTGTGGTGTGCAGGTCGTGTATTTCAAACTAAGATGTTTTACTACAGTCTGTGAACTATAGCAAGTTGAGATGTCAGTAAAAGACAAAACTGACCACAAGTTTATAAAGTGTATATAGCTGACTAACACAGTAACTTATATGAACAGAGAGTTTAAATTCTCGTGACGGAGTCGAGTGTCGAAGTCCTCTGTCTTTAGCTAAATGTTGCCACTGCGAAGTCTCGTTTCCAAAATGTAACAATATGAATTTCGCTTAATGCGTTATTCTTATTATTACTTAATTTGAAATACTACACAAGTATATAGGCTTATATGCCCATACTTAGATGAGTTAAAGTCCATATCTGAATACATTTGAAAATATTTACAATGAATTGAGAAAATTGCTTTACCTTTAAAAAAAAAAGTCATTATTTGTGTGAAAGTCAAAGTTTTTAAATATCGGGGTCAAAAAAGATTTTAAACTAAGGCAATGTCTGTGGCACATTTCTATAAACGTTTCGAATGCTATTGTTTTCATTATGTTCCAACCTTCACCTTCAGATAACTATGGCCAGGATTTTGGTAACAGTCTACGTTTTGATTGCTGCCACTTTGTGCAGTGGGTTCCCGGCAGGTGGACCTTACTACTCCTGCAAAGGTCTTCTTCCTGCACACAATGGGGATGCCAAAACGACGCCGCCACCTTACGCCATGAGTGTGAGTCGAGCAACGGTTGAACCTGGAGGCAGCACTTCAGGTACGTTTTAGTCCTTCTCTTATCTTCTTAGAATGGGGGAAGAACCCCGTCCTTAAAACTATATCTATCAATAATGTACAAGTTTATTTGCCTTATTTGATATCAAACAAAATAATTAATTATCAACAATTAATTGAAAAATGGAGTATTTTTTTTATTACTGATTCATGTTTTGTTAGGTACAATAAATAATTTTTTTTAGTATCTACTTGATTGGAGACTGGGTTAACAATTATTTAAGGGGACTAAACACAATAAATTTAGCCATATCTGTGAATACTAAGGTATTAGTTTTCCTTGTTGCTGTTAAACAAAATAATGAATTACCAGTAATTAATTGTCTTATTGGTTACTCTATTAATGTATGTCATAATGAATAATTGTGCAAAGTGTCGATTTGATCCGAGAAAGGGCGTGAGAGAAATAACGTGTACACACTTTTTTACCAGACAGACAGACAGACAGAGTGAGTTGATATAAGCTTTGTAAAAACGTATTTAAAAACAACTTACTAGCGGTAAAATCAAATGCTACAATTCATAGATTTAGTTGGCAACAGTCATCTTTAACTTTTACGCCTTGACCTTGGCTTATTTATCTAAGTCAAAAAGTCGCCCAATTAACTGCTCTTTTCTTGCGTTATTCTTACAGCTTCCATTATATCGCCCCAACATTTCTCCATACCGGTACCTCTTTTTCCTTCTACGTTACCGCAGTTGATTGCTTCAAGAATGTAAACTGGAAAAATGAGGGGCAGATCACCGTGATTAACTTTAGTCAAGACAAACCAGAAAGGCTTATAGCGATGTAGTTGTACATAAGTATTACGTAACATAGTTCATTCAGATTTCTAGTACATGTCGTTTTCACACCCAGTGGCGTAGCTAGGTATTGGCCATCATTTGGGGGCCCCTGCAATTTGACATCATGACATCAGATAACGGGGTAATATTTAATGTAAAAAGAATTTCGAACGCTCATTTGGGGGCTCCCTGAAGTGGGGGCCGGGGGGGGGGGTTCAAACTCTCCCCTCCCTCATCCACCCACCATAGCTACGCCACTGTTCACACCTTAGGAAAAGTAACTCCTGAATCTTGGTTTTTAAACTAGTGACTCTGTATAGCAAGGGGGACATGCCATTCATGGGCTTCATGTGCGCGGCAAGTGAAAATGATGACCAAGCTAACAACACCGTTGGAGAGTTTTCTATGACTGTCGCTTCTTTGGACCTTACCCAGCTTCTGAACTGCTCGGTAAGTTCGTGTCGTTAATGTTTTGGTTTGTTTGTATTGGCCAAATAACTGAATGTTTGGCTGCATGGTCGTATGGTATGCGCTTTGGACTGTCGTCACCATGCAGTGGAATAGAGGAGGGGGAAATTTGAACATCCCCCAGGCCCCCACTTTAAATGAGTGTTTTTTACATTAAATATTACGCAAAAAGCAGGGACCCCCAAAAGATGTCAAGCCCCTCGGGTCCCCAAATGATGGCAAATTCCTAGCTACGCCCCTGTTACCATGGTTCCAAATTTTAACCCTGTGGTATCTGCAGTCCTGAAATAGGCTTGGCTAAGACGGCACATTCCTCATCCCATATGCCTAGGACCAATTTGTACAAATACTCCTTCTTCCCTAGTACTATTAGAGCATGGAATGGGTTGCCTGAGCTAGCCAGGAAAACCAGTGACTTGGCAGAATTTAAGTCATTGGTTAATATGCATGACTGAATACATGACGCGTAGGACGTAATCATCTTCTTTTTTTAAAGTAACGTCTGTATTACATGAGATAAGATAAAACGTAGATCCAATATTTCTGAAGGAGGCTTGGCTAGTTATGTAAGGTGTGTGTGTGTGTGTGTTTGTATGTGTGTAATGTTTACATGACCCCTTTCGATATGGACAGCTTTTCAAAAAAAAAATTTTTTTTTTGTTATTTTAAAAAATCTTCTTTTGTAATGAAAGTAATACCCTCGAAAACAAAACCAAAAAAAAAAAAAAAAATAAATAAAATAAAACAAATTTAAAAGGTTTCCGTTTCGTTTTAGAGATCGACGCCAGACACAGGAATTACCCACGTGAACAATGATCCAAAAACTAAGATTGGCTTTGATTGGACAGTTCCAGCCTATGCCGCCATTGGCTCTGTATTTAAAATAAGGTCAGTTTGGGATATTTAATTTTTCATAAATTTGTCTTGATGACCAAAAAAAAAAAGGCTCAACTTCTTCTTTGTAAGTTGTTCTATAAGTTATCTCATTCCTGAAGTATCTAGACAGTGTACGACGTTTAAGGATCATTTAACTCTTTAAAAGTGACTTAGCGTAGTTCGTTACTTTGGTTTCACCTTTTCATTTCTATTGGAAGAGCTGCATGTGTTTTGTTACGGCCTGTTCCTCTTCTATTTGGTTTCTTCAGTTCTTAGACTCTAACCTAATGGGGTGTCTTTCCTTTTTACCTTTACCTATCCCTAAGTCGGTTGGACCGTTGGGGCACCATGCAAGATCCATTCCTCTCTGTCTTAGTTAGAACCTCTTTCAATGGCAGACTCGCCCATTCTTTTACGTTGTTCATGTCTAGACATGTACTTAATGTATTCGCTGACAATGACCTAAGACTCAGGCAATCGCCATTAACAAATCCAATGCTCAAACACATCTATTCAGTGCCAGAGATATCTGCATTTTCATTACCGAAATACCAAGAAAACGCAGTTAATTCATGCTGCTGCCAGTGCTCCGTCAATACAAATCAACTTTTTGACTCAGGCGATGGTATGGGAAGAACTTTCTTCTATCTCTTCTATCGTAAACTGGTGGACATGTTTCCCCTGCTATTTTATCGAGCGCTTAAACTGACCGCAACTCCCCAAGATATAAATACATGGCCAAGATAACTGCACTTTTAAATCTTGTTCAAAGAAACTTTCACATGTCGAAAGACTGCTGGGAAGGGTTTTTCCTCCAAGACAAAAACAAAAAAAAAACGTTTATTATATTCCAGGCCTTTACTAAATATAATGAAAACTATAACTAAGTGCAAATAAAAACAAATCGTCACGACTAACGTGCTATAGAATATTGAATTGTAAGTCTAGAATAAAACGTACATGGTCGGACATGAACTACAGATTAGCCTATTCTAGCTTATTACAATAATAGCTTATCCTTATTAACATTATTTCAGTGGAAGTGAATTGATTTGAAGATGTAAAAAACTGGCTAAAAGTTGGTTGCTCAGAATACAGAAGGGTGCACGAACATGGTCAGCCATCAATTCCTGATAAGCCTAGGCTAGTCTACTACAGCTGTACTTCAGTCACCATTAGAAACACTACTTGTTCAGTTGCTACTTAGATTTTAATTGATCCGATGGTGCAAAAAAAATTGCTAGAATTTGGATGCTCAGAATCCATGGGGTGCAAGTGCACCACCTTGCATCCCCCCGCGGGCGCCCATGGTCACGTCGCACGATTTTATGTGCGAAATTTCAGCTTTATAGGATAATGAAAAAATGTCAAAATAAATTAGTCATTTTTGGGGGATTATGACAGAAGTAGGGAAATGAATGAAAGAAGACTCCTGTTTTGTATGTTTTCTCCTTTATATCTTATTAAAAGTAAGTAAGGATCCCCCTTCAGTCCTTGCGATCTATAGGGCAGATGATGTTAAGGTCATCTGTTTCTTAGGCCAACAGTTAACTAGCAGGGTGTCATGTGGCCAGCACAACAAACAACAAACTTTACTTTTCCCAACTAGAATCAGGTACCGACATAGTTTGGTGGGCGCCCTAAAAGTCTTGAAATTCAAAATCCCATTCTTTACCGGGATTCGAACCCTGAACCCCAGGTTCGGAAGCCAAGCCCTTAACCGCCACTACCACCGCGCTTATAAAAGCTAACTGTTGCTTAAAACGTCATGAAATTCTCGTGTTTTTATTTTCCAGGTGTACATTTGTGCAATCCTTCAACGCTTTCTGGCAGAACCTTCTTGTTCGAATCACCGTGGTCAGTGGGGACCAAAATGTTTCAGCAGAAGCTAGCCCCATGCCCGTTGCCTCTGTAAGTGTAAGTAGCTCTACCAGGCAGGGCGGCACAGGAAGCAGTAGCCCCACACAGACTGACTCTCAGGCAGACGGTAATCTCACAACACAACCATCCCCCGATACCACAGAAGGCGAGATCACTGAAGTTTTTACAGACTATAATGTGTCGGCGCAAGAACCGCACACCAACGCAACAGGGTTCATCGATCTCCTCCTGGGCCAGTGGAAAAAAATTGTGGACGGTTTTTTCACCACAGACAGACCAGCTGACCTTGGCATTGATGTTACAAGACCAGACAACAATATCCAGTCTACTGACAGCAGTCACCAGGGAAGGGTCAGACCAAATACAATTCATTTCAATATGGACACTAACTTAGATGTAAGAGTAACCCCAGAGGCTCAAACTAGAAGTCCAATGTGGCCTGGCTTTCCGCAAAATAACTGGATAAATGAACTCATGCAAAATGCAAACGCGCGCGCTTTCTTTTCAAGCTCGTCTGATCCCCGAAACCTAACTATCGATACACGACAATTGCGCAGAAATGAATCGTCATAACAGATTTATTGTATGTGTCCTTAAACTGAAACAGTAAATTATTGTTATAAGTAAATTGTTTCAGAGTTGCAAGTTAAAATGTAATATCTATAGACATTCTTCTACAGCTATTTTGAGAATGGATTGGTAAAGTGAAAATTGCAAAATTGATTTCGAAATCAGAAAGGACAGACTAAGCATTTCATGGATTTTAGGCATACCAAATCTGAATCAATATGTTTATTTTGAATTCTCCCCCCCCCCTTTTTTTTTTACGCGTGTATATTTATTATCCCTGTGTGTCCAGCGTGTTCAGTGTGTTGAATTTTAAAGTTATTTAACGTTTAAAAATAAATATTTTCCCAATCAAAATTTTGTTTTACTTACACATGAAAACAAAATGTAAGGCCTTAAACTTTAAACCAAATTAATATTGCCATATCAAAGCCCAAAGAAACACAACCAATCAATACCGAAAACAAAATCCATCTTCTTTTTGAAAGAGCGTCTGTAAATTATAAGAAGATAGGGTGCTAGGAAAGAAACAGCCTCTGAAGACCGAGAGGAACCCAATTTATACACAAATAAACACAACCTAACATTAGCAAATAGGAATATCTGTAATTTATAAGAAGCTATCACAAAATAAACACAACACTTCCGAAAGAAGTCCAACTTATCAAAATCGAGAGCATCAACAACCTAAATATGGCGAAAAAAAACATTACCAATCAATATCGACAGCATTATCAATTAAATATGATGTAAGAAAGACAAACAAAATTTGGCGGAAAAAAAAATTCAGGCAAAATCATTTCCTGTTTCAATATTTCCAAAGGTCGTAGCAGACGTGAAACCAAACGTGAAACTTTGAAGACATTCAGTTGTGTAGTATTTAAACTTGAAAGCCAAAAACAAGTCAAATTAGTTAGCTGCTACTGCTGTGACTTTATTGGGGCGACATCTAATGTTGATGTCAAGTGTCACGTATCCAGCAAATATTGATTACAAAACACAATCCATCAGTCTGAGTTACTAAAATGATCTTTCTCGTTCTCTTAGATTTTAATAATTGGATAGTACAAAGTAAACTGAAAAAGGTTTAACACAAACTTTGAATATATTAAGCCATGATTAAACCATGGAAGTATAGTTCCATGATTAAACCATGATTAAACATAAACACAGAACTACACAATACAAGCACTGCACCTCACGTGACCATGCAAGGGTGACCTTAAGCTCTTCAGAATTGACATCAACCGTCACAGGATAGAGGATCCAGACGAAGGACAAGCACGGAGGATCCCAGAAGTATGGAAAACGCTTAAAACAATGCAGCGTCTTGTGCAAAACCCGTGACAGTGAATGTGTAGAAAACTAGCAAGGATTAGCCTCTTCACTTACCTATAAAAAGGAAAATAGTATCTCTCGAGACACAAAATGGCCACAGAAACAAACAGAAGAAGCATGTTAGGCTTTTTATGCCAAGTTTGAGTTTGAAACTTTTTTTTTTCAATATCTGTCAATAAGAATGTCGAGAGCAAATCAGCGAAGTTTTTTTGTTAACTATGATGCTGGCATATTACTTATTTACTAATGTAATAGATGTAATTAATAATAACGAGTTAATTGGCAAAGGGCAATCATTATTTCTTGACTGTATTTGAGTATTATGAAGACCCAAAAATATTTCGTTTCATTTTGGCGTATTCTCATTGTTCTATATTTCTGTTCTAGTCCTACCTTTTAAAGTGTCCATTTTTTAGTTTGGTTTAGGCTACATGAGCTGTTAGAAATTAATTACAGTTCGGACACTGCAAACTGCTCTCTGGCTTATTGATTGGCTTGTAAACGAAGTAGGATAGATCTATACGTCTGACGAAAGACGAGTGGGTTGGGTACGATCTTTTGATGTGAAGTTTAAAAATCGTTAAACACAATAACTAATTATTTCCATTTACAGTGGGTCTCAATAAAAAAGGTGAATCTAACTTAAGCCTTTAGGCCCTATATTGAAAGAGCTGATTTCGTGATGAGTTTAAAGTGTAATCTTAGATTTTCCGATATAATTAGGAAATATAATAAGTTCGGTTATTCATCACACTGGTAGATTCTGCAACTTTGTTGATAAACAAAAGATATCGGTCATAACAGCGGCGTAGCAATCATGACACGAAGAGAGGCCAAATTTACGACCATTATTTAAAGGTATCTCTTAAATTTTTACAAGAGCGTTCCATTAAATACTAACGTGTTAGATTTTTTTAATAATAATAAAAATAAGAATACTGGGATAGGCCTATCTTGACTGAAAAAACGGTAGATTTTAATCGCCCTGATCTGCTGCTCATCGATAAAAAAGAAAAAGTCGCTACCATTATTGACATCGCCGTACCACTATCTCATAATTTAAGAAAAACTGAGTTGAAAAAACAACGAAAATATGGGAACCTAGGCTTGGAGATTAAGCGTTTATGGAAGTTACCTAAAACAACAATATAGGCTATTATTAGGCCTATATCAACCGAGGGGATTATAACAACTGACCTCACAGATATCTTCAAGGCCCTTAACATTTCTAGGAACATTATTCTTGCCTGTCAGAGGGCGGTACTGCTGCAGACCTGCCAAATCACCTTAAAAAAAGTCCAGGCGCCATTATTCCGTTGATTGTTTGAAAGGCTTTTATCCAACAACCAGGCCTGGGGCTCTTCACCCCTGTCCTGTCTGAGGGCTCCCAGCGGTAAACGGCCGAATTGACTGACTGGGCATGAAAATAAGACCGTACCGCGTACACAGCGCATCGCCCCCGGTCCTGGGTCCACTCGCTACAAGTGGCCGAGAGCAGCACTTACCATGGGGAGATTATCTCATATTCCTTGACAGTTACCGCTACTCTTCCATGTAGGGACAGCCACGCCAGCTACAGGTCCTTATGATGGCCCCCTGTGTGGACGAGCGTGGCGGACATTTTGGACTCGGTCCCGGGCGTTTTTTCCATCCCAACCCCGAGAGGAAAAAAAAAGCTCACCCAGGATAGCCCGGCCGGGCCTGGTTCGCTACTCGTACTTAGCCTATCCAGTTCCACTGCTAGAGGTTTCCACGGAGGCGCCACGCTGAGGCGACGGGTAACTGGAATCCTCCGTCCCACATCACCTTCGATGAAGTCCAGTAGGGAATCGGCGCCGGAGGCGCCATTATCCCGTTGATGGTTAGAAAGGCTTTTATCCAACCACCAGGCCTGGACATGGGGCTCTTCACCTCTGTCCTGTCTGAGGGCACCCAGCGGTAGACGGCCATATCGATTGACTGGGCCAGACCGGGCCGTGCCGCGTACACAGCGCACCGTCCTCGCTCTTTGCCCACTCGCTATAAGTGGCCGAGAACAGCGCTAACTGCGGGGAGCTTGTCTCATATTCCTATACTGTAACCGCCACAGTTCCGTGCGAGGGTCGCCACTCCAGGCTCCTGGTACTGATGACGACCCCCTTTGTGGAACGGCGTGGCGGACTTTTTGGACTGGGTTGCAGGTTACTTGTTCCATCCCCACCCCGAGTGAGATAAAAAAAACAAAAGCTCACCCAGGGAGACCTGCTAGAAGGCCTGGTTCGCTACTCGTTCTTAGCCTGTCCAGATCCACCTCTGGATGTTTCCACCGGAGGGCCACGCTGAGGCGACGGGTAGCTGGAAATCCTCCGGGTCCCACATCACCAGAAAATTCCTCAGTGGAAACTCGACCCTGGCAGCGCCAGAGAATGAAAGCTCGTTCGTTTCTAGCATAATAATACTTTTATACAATATATAGGTAAACCAAACTACGTGAAAGTAATCTACTGGATAAAGTTTTGTTTTTGTTTAGTGTTTTCTTTGTTGAATATTACGCTATGTAATAACTCGAATAAATACATGAAAAAAAATCTTTTGAGTCGACTGTAAATAACATCTCGTTATGTTGCACACTTAGATGAATTATTCTTACAAACCCTTACGTTGGATAATCGTGCTGATAACTGCACATCATCCCCGGTAGATTTAGAAATAATATTGTCACGTCATCCATTGTAGATCCGGAAATACTCTTGTCACGTCATCCATTGTAGATCCGGAAATACTCTTATCACGTCATCCATTGTAGATCCGGAAATACTCTTGTCACATCATCCAGATCCAGAAGTATTATCCTCATATTACCAATTGTAGATTGAGAAATGTTATCATGTATTCTCTAATGGTTCAAAACACAAACTTCACTTGTATTTTGACGATTACTGGATATGTTCGGGAAAATAGACTCTCGTTTATTCAAAGTTGTTTAAAGAAATTATACTCTGGAAATTGAGCTCAAGGTCCAATTGACTTTCTACTGAGTAGGATAAACAACGGTCTGAGCAAATGTGCTCCACAATCTTTAGTCTCTTGTGAAGTTTATGTAAAACAGTCAGGACTTTTTGTTGTTGTTGTTGTTGTTGTTGTTGTCCTGCGTATTAGATACAGAATGGCTCAATTTGAGTTCAGTCACACTCAGCTTACTGGAAAGGAGGGGGGGGGTAATGTCGTAATCTTGAACGCAGACCCACTGGTACCTTTGTTTTGAGCTTCGGTGACGTCCTGGCTCTCGTGGCTCTCTCTCTGAGGGGACTCTCAGTCCACTGTGGTTCTACGAATGAGTTTGTGCTGATGAATCACTCATTTTTTTACAACTCGTTCTGTCTGTCTGGCTAAATTGTGTAAACTTTGTACCTAACAAAACATGAATCAATTTTTAAAATGTTTAAAAAAATTAACAAATTAGTCAATTGATTATTGGTTATTAATTATTTTGTATGATATTGAATAAGGAAAATAACTTCTACATTACAGAGAGGTATAGTTCTATGTGCGGCGTTTTCCCCCTTAGATATGCTTTTTTTTAATTTAAAAAAAAAAGGATTTTTAAAAATGTTTTGCTTATTTTATTAAATAAATTTTCTTTAGAAGGAATAAAAAAAAATTCTAGAATAATAGGCCAAATAAAAGGAGTTTGTTTTACGAATAAACTTGTAGGCTGCCCCAGCGGAAAAGATGTACTCAAACAATAAGTTCTTTGAAAAAAAGACAACATTATGTGTATTATTAACAAGAATTGTCTTAAATCTTGTGATTACTATCTTATATAAGTTTAAGGTAACAATTTTTTTTTATCAATTCCTCCTTTAAGACGTTGATATTGGTCTATAATATCTCAATTCATGTATCGGTAGTTCTTGCAATGTTTCATGATTTAATCATGATTTAATATTGCGAGTGAGTTTGCACAATCACTATGTTGTTGTTTTTTAAACGTCCAGCTCATTTCTATATGAGACGTCGCGTAAAATGTACAAAAACGTCTATTTATTCATTCGACTTTTAACTAAATACATAAAAACATTTAGGCCGAATGCGGGAATATGCGCTGAAAATGTGTTCAGAAGTGCCTAATTTAATTTAAGGATGATATTCTGAAAAAAAAAATATATAGCTGTCGAACCAGAATTATCACTGTGGCCAATTAGCTAGTATTTACCAAAAATATGTATAACCTCTCAATTTTCTAGAAACAATCGTTAAAGCTGTTTTCAAAATGTTAAAGGTTCCACCCAGTGTTCAACTTTATGAACCCATTACTCCAAACCAACATGACTAGGAAATATAGATCATGTGATCATAGGACTAATTGATGATTTTTAAAAAAAAAAGTTTAGATAATAGTGAGCAAATAGATGCTATATATGTTATTCGATTTTTCTAAGGCTTTTGACATAGTTCACCACCATAGCTTGCTTAAAAAAAAAAATATTTTGGCATTAGGGGTTCATTGCATCAGTGGATTCAGGATTTTTTAATAGAGAGAAAACCAACTGTAATAATAAATGGCTCTTTTTCAACACCAATACCAATAACAGTAAACTCAGGTGTAACTCAAGGAACAGTCTTAGGTCCACTACTATTTTCAATTTACATAAATGATTCACCAAATTGCGTTAGTTCAGGAACAAAAGTCACATTATTTGCAGACGATTGCATAATATATGGAATAATAAAAACAATACAAGACACAGAAATTTTACAAAGAGATTTAGATGAAATGGGAATCAAATTGGAGCATGTCTTTCCACTCAGAAAACTATCCGTTATTGAGTAACAAAAAACTAATACAAATAAATTCCACTTAACATATTCATGGTAAACCAGTAACACAGACTAAAAGCTCAAAATACTAAAAACTATCATGGAATCCCCATTTTGATGAAACTATTTTTAAAAAATCAAAAAAAGCATTAGGGTCATACCCGGTCATTGACTTATATATTTTATGTCTATGGTTAGGTTATATTAAAAGAAATGTCTATTAATCAAATAAGAACATAAAACCAAAATATTATTTAACCTTGGTTAGGCCAAAAATAGAATATGCACCCTCTGTTTGGGACCCCTCAATTCAAGAAAACATTAAGAAACTAGAACAGACACAAAATAGAGCAGTGAGATTTATAACAAACAAATATTCACATTTGACTAGAGTAACACCTTTAGTAAAATCACTAAATTTAGAAAGCCTTAGGGATAGAATACTCAAAAGTAAAGTAGCAATTATACATAAAACACTGAACCATAATCTTCAAATACAAAAACAAAACATAATAAAATACTCAGAAAGACACCAAGATATGGTATAACCGTTTGTTCCGTATACTAGGACAAATTCTTACAAAGGCTACCTTTCCCTCTATTACTATTAGAGCATGGAATGGGTTGCCTGAGTCAGCCAGGAAAACCAAATACAAGTCAGAATTTAAGTTGCTGATTAATATGCATGACTAGATTGACCCAGGAACACGGGTAGGACGTAATCATCTTTTTTGAAGCAACGTCTGTATTTTATAAGATAAGATAAGATGAAGAATTAGCAAGCGAATAAAAGGAAGGGAAAAGATTCCCGCTGTGTTTTGTCCCATCCGTCAAACTAAAACCTGATTGATACCTGTGTCAAAAAAAATAGACCAACGCATCTTACTTCCCATTGAAAAAAAAAAAATGTCCCCCAAAGCTTGTCCTAATTTACTTAGGTCCTGGTTCTGCATGTCAATTAACATTGTGCTGTTGGGTTTCTGTACGAAACATTTGTAAACAGGAGAAGGTCACTCTTGTTAAGACCAAAGACTGCTTGAAAAGGTCACATTTAACAACAAAGCACATTCTATAATTAAGTTCTTCATTATACAGTGCTGGATTTACTTATTGGGCAAAACAGGCTATAGCTTAGGGCCCTCACTTTCTTGGGGGACCTCCAAACATGGTTCCAAAGATATCTTCAATCATATTGAAGAAACAGCAAATGGAAAATTGCCTTATGTTGATTACTAGTGGCCCAATATCTAAAATAGCTAAACCCGGTCCTTTATTATAGGGCCTATACCATGGGCGTAGCCAGGACTTTTTGTTGGGGGGGGGGGGGGGCGAGGAGTTTGACTTATTTACTTAGATCCTCCCGCGCCGTTCGGCGCATAGTGCGGTAATCTGCTTCCACAAAAATCTGTCACTGGCAATGTCTGAAGCTTCTTCCCACCTGCTGTAAGGACCTCCATGAAATTGTGGCTCGAAATTGTAGGCCTACTAGGATGTTCCTGTTTGCGCTTTCCTCGTAATGACCTCCAAGCCATCGCAACTCTTATTATGCGTAATTCATTTTGTCGGAGATTATGTCCCGCAAACCTCACGCGACGCTCTGTCACAACCTTACTAAGGGGTCCACTCCCAGTTCGGCATAGGATTTCCTTAATTGAGACCCGATCTCTATAATTGACTCCTACAATCCGTCTTAGCCATCTTTGTTGAGCTACATTTATTCTTTTTCAATTTCGGCAGATGACTATTCACAATGTATTAATAATGCCCAGCGACTGGTAGAAATGTGTAACCTGTCTTAGCTACGCTCTTAGAGTTAGATGACTGATGTTGTGTTTACTGAACACCTAAAGGCAGCACGGAAAAACCTTCTCCTAGATACCCCTTCCCCCCACTGGTCCACAATTGAGATTGGACCAAAGCGCTCTGAGCATGCTATAAGCATGAAAGTAGCGCTATATAAAAGCCATAATTTATTTATAATTCATTTTAATGGCACAAGGGAAGAAGCACTTGTACGAATTTGGCTTAACATAATTGAAGAAATGTGATGAAATCTTTGCGTCATTGTGAATATTTTGTTGTGTTCTTGTTTTTGTAAGTTACTTTCCCTATTCTTGCTTCTTTACATTTTAGTCTTCTGTCTTGGAATGTTTCTAAGTTTACAGATTTACTTAATGCTGTTATCTAGCCTCAATGGTAAGCTGTAGTTTATTACGTAAAACGTATTTTAAACCGTAACGAGCTCTTATCAAAAGGTGAACAGAATACAGACCTACACGTTGGCTACTTTTCATGTCCAGTCTTGAGTTGTTGAGAGATAAATATCAAAATAGGTGCAGAACACCACATAGAGAAATTGACTTTGCAAAGATAGTTCGTGCCCTGGTAAGTACTGTCCGTTATTTCACTAGATTTAATTGATGATTTTGTCTCATTAAAAATTTGGGTTCCTAGTTCTGGCTTCAAATAGGTTAATTCATTGATTCAGCACTTAGCTACATGTCTATATTAAGGTTAACAAACAGTAAGGTAAACAGCTGTCAACGTAGGCATTTTCATCCTGTTATTGTACAGTAGTGACGCTGAGGTGGTCAATTGTAGTCAAACTGAATTTCCATTGATTGGACCAATAAAAAGTATCTTATCTCTATCTTATTTAATCTAAAACAATTTAATACTATGACAGAATGTCCATTTGATTGGACCAATAAAAAGTATCTTATCTATATCTTATTTAATCTAAAACAATTTAATACTATGACAGAAGCATTATATTATTGCTAAACTTAGAGTATGGGTTAGGTCTATAATAGTGCAGATTTTTTAAAGTGTTGGCCGAAGATGGAATGACATTAATGGCCCACAGCTTTTAAAAAAAAAAAAGGGGGGGGGGGGGGGGGGAGAGAAAGGCAGGGAGCATACATTGTGCGTATCAAAGAAAATGTAAGTATAATGGATTGGAAGCCATTTTTTATTTCCAGCGTTACCTTATAGGAATACTTGTTCAATCTAAAATATTTCTATTACAAAGATGAGTTTATATCACGCTACTGGACAAAGCCAATGCTCAAATACTTCAACTGTTTGTTGGTAATGTTAGTATAAGTAAAACAAACAAACAGGCAAGCCTACACAACTAAAAAAATAAATTATAAAATACAAAAACAATAAATTTCAGAAATATGTTCATTTTAATTCACACATAATACAAAATTTCATTACCTGAATTTAAAAAAAAAATATTTTGACTTATAAAATTCATTTTAGGTCATAACTTTTTTTGCACTTTTGTTTTCAACAAACAAGCTCTCTACAGATTATGTACATAGTCTTTATGTTATTTACTAAAAACAACAACAATACTACAAGAGCAAAGCAAAACTAACACATAGCATTCATTGAAACTCTAATACAATACAAGTTGTAACATAGGACATGAGCCAGCTCATATATACATTTAGAAAATATGAAAACAGCAGATTAAAAAAAACAACAGCATATAGTTCAGTGATTTCAAACATATGACTTAGTCTTTCTTTCATTTATACATGAGAATCCAATGTGAATATAAAAAATAAAAATTAAACCCATTTTTTTTTCTCCTGTATTTTGTTCAATATTTACACAACTTTGAAATTTCCTATAAACTATAAAACAAGCAAGGGGTTAGGTGGATGAGTGGTAAAACACTTGGCTTCCAAACAATGAGGTTTGGATTTGAATCCTGATCAAGACTAGGATTTTGAATTTTGGGATTTTTTAGGATGCTTCAGTGTCCCCCCAACTCGGGTTGGGGAAAAGTCAAGGCTGGTCATTGTGCTTGCCAAAAGATGATAACGATGGGCCATGGAGGACCTAAACATTTTTCTGCCTCACAAATCGCAAGTCCTGAAAGCTTCTTTACTATTATGTTTCTGTATAGGGACAATGTTGGTCTTTTAACACATGAAGTGCAAATACAAAACTTGAACTAGAAAAATCTTTGATGACAAAGCTGCCTCTTGCAACTGCCAACATTGCTTATGAAGCTCAAAGCAGGCCCGGCCTTGTATTATTGGAGGTCCTAGGTGAAGTGAAATTTGGGGCCCCAATAATAATATTGGGCACAGGTTTTGCTAGTTCTTCTCTTAAAAAAAAAATTGTTTTGAGTCTTCTATGAGGCCCCCACCAATTGAAGGCCCTAGGCTGGTGCCTAGTTTGCCTATGCCTGCTCAAAGTCACACCCCAAAATAAATAAATAAAATCTTTTTACAAAAACAGCAATGAAATCTAACATGTTTCCATTTCAAGCACAAATTTGGATTCTTTAAAGTTCTCTTTTTTTAAATGTGAACATTTATGACTTTCATCAGTGCATGCACACTATTCAATTTGAAAAGTTATTTTTTAAACTCTGAACAAGTTGCCTTAATTCAAGGATAATTTGTTTTAAATACAAAATAGATCTATCTCTTGACAGTTGATACCCTAGGTGTCTTTGTATAGCAAAAATGTTCCAAATAAAACCAAAATTAAAGGCAGTGTAAATGATGACACATCAGGAACATCTAAAGGTTGGATTTGAAAATAAATTTCTTTGAAAGTATTTCTAGCCAGAGTTAGAATTAATTTAACAGATATATACATTTTAAGGAAACCAAATTTTGACTAATTGTAGAAAAACTTTAGCCCAATAATTTTACCTTCAGTTTATAAAGTCAAAATTGCTTTAATTATAACATCCACATAGTGCAACTAGAAGTACATATTTTTCTTTAGCTGTAGAGTTGTTTCTTATGCAATGACAACAATGATTATAAAAGTCTATTACAAAATAAAATTTATGTGATTTTCCAGAATTGTTAAATGTACAAATGTTTGCTGAGAGACACAAACCTGGACTTCTGAAAATGCCATTTTTGATGTGCATAGTCAGATGCAGTTATGACATTAAAATCTTGATGATATTGTAGTAGGCTGTGTGTTTTGTCATTTTACTGAATAAAATTAGTATTTTTTTTTTATCATAAAAAAGGCATAGTAAAATGTACATCATCAAACTGGTAGCTACACTTTACTAATTTGAATAATAAATTGTTCTTCAGATTCTGAATCACAAGTCAGAAAATTGCCTGCAATATTTCAAACAAAATAAAGTTAGCTCTGTAACTTACTATACAGAATTTCCAGGCAGAACATTGACTTAATGTTGAAAACACATTAGTTTAATAATTCTATATTGACCTCTAGCAGAAAACACATTAGTCAAAACACAATAGTTCAACAATTCTATTTCTTCTTTCTTTTCTCTGTGGGCTGATTATCTTCTGGGAAGAGAGCAAATCTAATGAAAAGATAAGGAATCAAACTTGTAATTACTAGATGCCAGCTAAGAGACTATACTTTAAAAAAAAAAAGAGAGTGCTAAGTTGAAAGCCCAAGATTTAGGTCCTAATGGAGACAAGAGATTTAGCTCTTTTAGGAATAGAAGACATTCGTGAGTCAACTCTGTTCTAATTGGTACATAGGTAAGGGGCCAAAAAAAAGTTATTTGTTTTGTAACCTGTGGGGCCAGGAAGTGAAACATTTCTTCCTTCCAAAATAACAGATCTTTTGATTTTCTAAAATCTAATGATGAGCTATTCAATATTGATTCACTAATTTACAGGAGGTCTGTTGTGTAACCATGATCTTGAGTAAGAATCTCAGTGATCTAGGATATTTAAATTTTTTTTACAATGGAATTCACAACATCTAAAGGGAAGCCAGCTATATGCTGGGTAAAGTTCAGAGATCTTTGGGATGCTCCTGAGTCCACCCATCTCTGAAACCTGACATTCATTGGAGAAAGTAATGGAAGGTCATTGTGCCGGCCAATTAGCAATCATGTTAACTCTTGATTATAGAAACCGATGCGCTTTACATCATCTGCCCAAAATGGATCGCAAGGTTTGAAAAGAGAGAATGGGGCAGAAGTACAGATGGTTGGTCATAACGCTATCCTAAATAATTAGTCAATAATATAGCAAACATTTTTTAGTTTTCAAATCTACAGGTTTAAAAGTTCCAAATAAAGCTTTACTTTAGTTTAAAGTAAATGTCTTAAGAGAAAACAATGAGAACTTTTACATATTTGCATATATATATATTTGTATAAATGTATTCTATATATTTAGAGAATGCTTGGTCTAGTAAGTTAGTCTCAATGAAAGGATACTGTTTGGCATCTAGTTCCTGCCTGAGTATACCAGTCAACAAAAACTCTGCTTCCACTATTGGTATCCCACACTTGATGGCTGGCTGACACAACTTCTTATCCTCGGGACAAGAGATTACAACAGTTTTGTCAGCTACTTTGTTAGGCATGGACTTCAAGTACTGGAGGAGATACAAGGAAACATTTTGACATAATAATACATGCAATCAAGGAACATTTTTGTTTTCAGTATAATATACAAACCTTGAGTGTATCATCAGGAAATAGATTTTTTAGGTTGTTATATTAAAAAAAAGTGAAAAGCATCTTTGAAAGTAAAAACAACAACATTGAAGTTAAAAACATTAATTTTAATGAACGAGTCAAATCTCTTTATCCAAGTCATAACAAGGTCAGTAAAATGTCAGAATTCCTAAGTCCAGGGCATAGACAATATGGTTTAACATCTTCATCTTACTCAATTTTTATTGCATTTTGTCTTCGTTTGCAACCAGAGAAAAAATAATTGATTCATGTGACCATTGACTTTGAAAACATTTTTACAATAAAAAGACTGGACATTAATGTGATGAAGCAGTAACTAATTGGGGCCATTGAATTCCCAGGGCAGGTCAAGCTTAAGAAAATGGCAGTGGAGCTTATTTGAATTAGAAGAAGCAAATGATCTTCCTGCTGCATGGTAGAGTGATATCAAAAAGAAGAAAGAGACAAAGCAGGAAAAGAAAATATGAAGACATCAAAGAATAAAATTGCCTCCATTGGCTGAGATTGAAAGGAGGACAGTAAAAAGAAAAAAAGTATTTTGTCAGGTCAGCAGTTCACCAGTGATACCTAGGGTCGAACGGGGAAGGTGAGAAACCATTGTATAACACTGGTGTCCATTTTGAAGCCTCCCCATGATTGAGCCTTACTGTTTCTGCAATCCTTTCAAAACGAAATACATTTTTAATGACATTTAACTGATGTGCATGTGATGACTACAAGTTTAGAAAATTATTATATACTTTAAATTTTATAATTGCATTAAAAAAAATGATGGGTACAAAAAATGTAATGTGTTAAACTCACCGCTGCACCAGCACAAACAAGTATCTCTAGGGAAAGAGAAGAAATACAGAACTTACTTTCATGGCACACAAAATGTCATCATTAAGCGTAGTCAATAGAATTTTAAAAAAACTGAAACTTTTACTATACAAAGTCTGTTGATGCTCAAGTTACATACAAAAATAAGGTAGTGTCATCCTATATGGCAGGGTTAACATTGTAGTAAATTTATTTACCTTGCATTTGCTCTGGATTAGGTTTGACAGATTTAGTCACATGAATTTTATAACCTTTTAAGAGAGCCACGCTGGCAGCTTTTGTAATAGATGAAGATAAAGTAAATTTGTACTGTTTCTCCATTGCTGAATCAGACACAAGGAATTTATGACAATCTGGCCAAAAAAAAAAAAGGAAAAGAAATTAAAAAGAAAAGTCAACTTACACTTGATACAAAAGATATTACAATATTGTTTATATTAAGAGAAATTTCCAAATAATAAAAATATTATATAAATAGCATTTGTTTAGAATTATATATTATTAATGAACGATTAACTTAATTTAATATCATTGAGATTTGTTAAACTAATAAATCTTTATAATAAAAAAAAAAAAAGATTTACAGGGATAGGGTGGGGTTGGAGGAGGGAGACATGGCTACTGTGTGGTTAAGGGTTTGGCTTCCAAACCGAGGAGTCATACGTTTTTTTGAAATTCAGAATTATATGGGAGTAAAGGAGGTTGGTCTTTATACTAGCTATACTACAGCCTAGTTAATTCTCGGTAATAGCAACAGATAAACTTTACATCTTCTGCCTGAAGGAAGGCAAATATCAGAAAAGGAAGAAACTTACTTTTTTAAAAATCTTATTGAACCCACAAATGAAATGTACTTCTAGCAGCTCTATTATTTGTTTTTAAACATGTGTGGCGGCTGATAATAGATTCTTTATTTGCTATGAATTTTTACAAATTCTTATCATTCATTTTTGTTTTTGTTAAATAAGATTTGAAAAGCAATTTATAAATTTTGTTTAGGGTCATAATAATTTTTTTTTTTAGAAAATCACATTTTAAATTGAGTTTAAATTTTCCAAAAAATTCACATAATCAAAAATGGTTAAAATAGGTTGTCAATAAAAACTTTACCCAAGAAAGTCCCTGCTCGTTTGCTGTTTTCAAGCCAATGAGGTGACACTATAGGGATTCCTCTCGACAAGCCACTTAAGAATTTTACTGTTCTACGTACCTTGACACAGAAAAATAAAAAAGTAAGATGTTTGACATAGACAAAAAAATTAAATAAATAATTCTAACTAAAAAAAAAATAATTATGTAAATTAATAAGTTCTATTTAAAAAATATATATTTGTAATTCTATCAAACTAAATAAAATTAAAATAAATAAAGAATATCTAATTAAAAAAAAGAAATTATATAAATAATTCTATCAAACTGAAAAAAATAAATTTCACTGAAATGTTAAGTTGAGACAACAGATGTACCAACACATCCAACATTAACACTACATACTTTATCTGTGACTAAGTGAGTACAGTCTTGAATGGCCGTGGCTATCTCCCCTCCTAGGTCTTTAACAATCTGTAAAAAAAAGTCATTCTAAAGATGGGCAAGAGCAATGTCTGGGTTAGAGTTCGTTGGATGCAGAATTGTACAGGTACAAATATCTCCAATGGTATGGTTTACATATTTGTTTATTGTACATATCTCAAGAACTAATTTTATAACGAGGTAAATATGAAAGTTTCAGGAGGCTAGCAAATTAACAAAAGATTTTAGGACAATCCTTAGTCCAGCTCTGACATCTCTTGTGAAGAGTTCAGGAAACTGGTTCATACACTTCTGCTGAAGTAACTACAGAACAGGTCAACTCATTTTACCTGTGTGAAGTACTTTAAAGTTTTAAAAGGGAAACTTTTTCAGTGGCATATGCAATAATTACAGAGATTTTGTAACCTTTACAAAAAAAAGTAGTTATTAATTAAAAGCATTAATTATAGTTTACTAGCAGTGTCTACTTTCAAGCTAAAAGTTTTGATTTATTTCCATGGATATCTGAGATTTTTTTTGTTCAGGACTTGTTAACATTTTTGACTACACCAGCTCTTAGTAATTGATATCTAATGTAGAGAAGAAAGGAATTTAGTCTTTGAAATGGTCTCACATACTTAGCAAATTGATGAAATCCTGTCAAACATTTTGTTACAGGCTTCAAAAGAAAACTCGACACCAGGTCTTGAAAAAAGAAAATGTTGAAAGGTCAAGAAAGAATGAAGACTTTTATAAGATCAGTATTAAGTTGAAAGGGAGGATCTCCAGCTATAATGGTATTTCACTCTATTATTAATTATGATATAACCTGGCTTCAACATTTGCCACAAGTACTTAGTAGAAATACAAAAGACAGGTGTCAAAATTAGTAATGCAAAAATGAATGATGCATACATGTTACATATATAATAAATAGCAGCAGTGAAATACAATATTTTTAAATGAGAGTATATGCTGAATCAAATGATGAAATGTGTTTCTATAATTAAAAGATATTATAGTCTAATGCTTCCACAATAAATGTTAAAAATATACATATTGAATATAACTGAATTATGTACGCATATAATTGTAACATGTATGCATAAGTAAAAATACGAAGTTTAAAGGGAAAAAGAAATCTGCTTTTTAATATTTTAGAAATGGTCAATTTGTTGATATTTATGTATATTTTTCATTCAAATTTTATAAGTATTACATTTTTTTTAAAATCACATTTTTGTTACTCAAAAAATGTTCAATGTATTTTTCAACCAAATTATACTTTATACAATAAAACAAAAATGATTAAAAAAAAAACAAACCTTTTCTCCAGGTTCATCAACAAGACCTGTAAACATGACCTTTGGCTTTGGGCACAGCGATGACTTTCGCAAGGATGGGCTGAAGGAGGTAGTTTTTTCTTCAGTTGAGCTTTGGGATGATGGCGGAGTAACCTTTTTAGAAGAGCCAGAAGTAGCCTAGGGAATATAACAAAATGTTTAGATTAGGTTTGAACACCTTTTCAACCAGATGGCAACAACAATAAACATTTCCACGTAAACAACAAACAGAAACTATTTTGGATCATTGAGAAGTTTTCAAGACAACAAAAAAAAAAAAGGACTGCTCAAAAATATAAAAGAACTTCCTGAAAAATATCAGAGATAGGACTATGGCTGTAGCCTCCAGTGCATATTAAATTGTAAAAAGTTACTTTAAAATGATGCTCTCCTCAGAATGTAATTATTGATATTTTGTAAAGAATGTGCTCGTTGGTGTAATATAGGAAAGCAGACGAATAAAATATTCTTACCTTCTTATTGGCCTTAGATGCTGCTTCACCATTCTTACTGAAATGTCCATCAGCCTGTTGGTCAACATCACTTGTGGACTGTGCTGGTACAATTTCAGACTTTCTGGTCCTCCTTTTAGTTCCTTGGTCACTGGACTGAGAACCAGTCTCCTGGACACTTGACTGGACAGCTGTTGAGCTCCGGGCCGACGTCCTTTTTGATTTTTGTGTGTCTGATGCTGGGGTGTTTAAGGGAGTGACTTCTGTTGTTTCCATGTCAACAACAGCAGCACCATCAGAGTTGGAACCCTCAGCAAGCTCCACACTCTCTACCTTTTTCTTGTTCGGCTCTTTATTTTTCTTCGGAGCCCTTTTTGATGATTGTTTTAATTTGTGTTCCTCTGTTGATGTGTTGGTACCTTTTGTACTTTCACCTTGCTCCCTATCATTACCACTGGAATCTGCTTCAGATACGGCAATCTCCACCTCATTCTTAGTTTTGCTTGTTCTTACAGTTTTCTTCTGAGCCCTTGATTCTTGCTGGTTGGGTTTTTGTCTGTCTGATGAGTTGTTTGAATGAGTAGCCTCCCTTGTATTTCTACCAATTTGACCTCCCTTGCTGCTGGACTCTGCTGCAACATTTTTGTTATTCCCTGCCTCATCAGTGCTCTTAATTGTCTCTTTGGTTTTCTTCTGGGCTCGTGTTGAAGATTTAACAGCAGCTGGAACATTGTTAGCTGTATCGCTGTGAGATTTAGATTGTCTTCTTGAAGCTCTTCCTCGTACCCTTTTTGTGCTGGCTTCCTCGACAGATTCCTCAGAATTCGTAGGTGAAGTGCTGGCAATGTCGCCGGACTCTAGTGAGTTTGTAATCTTTAAGTTTTCTGTCTCAGGCTTGGCATTAACATTATTACATTGCTCAACTAAGTCCTCAGAGTTTTGATGTGCAGCGCTTGCAGACTCTACATTCAGAGTTTTTTTTAGACTGTTTAATGTTTCAACTACTTCATTAAAAGATTCGGTTGGAGTGCTAGCAGCCTGAAGTGAATTATCCTGGTTTTTATTGGAGGTGCTAGACGTCTCAACAAAATCATTCGATTTTTTATCAGTGTTTATTGGTTCTGGCTCTGGTTGAGTTTTTATGGAACCATTGCTAGTAGAGTTGTTTAAGTCAACATCAGATGGTTGTACTTTGATCAGTGAACTTCTGACAGCTCGAGCAGATTTGCGTCCAATTGATTTTATCGAGTTAGACCCGTCCAAAGAGTTTTCTTCAGAATTAGACTTTCTGACTTTTGACTGAACAGTTTCAAAATCTTTCAGGTAAGCTGGATGAGTAGAGACTCTCTTTCTCCTAGTGCTGACAGGTGTTGCTTCATCTGTAGAAGAGCTAGCCACATTTACATTTGAGTGTAAGTCTTTGTTTCCCACATCAGAATTATGCTCTTCGCTAGCAGCTTCAGTGACCTTGACATTCTTTTGTTTGACTAATGTGTTTTCGCCTGTTAAACATGAATTATTCATAATGTCTTCAGCTGAAGTCTCAGTTACCACCGAAGCTGAGCCCCCAGGCTGAGATTTTCTTGACCTGCGTCTGCCAATTTGTGTTTCCTGGGCTGGGTTTATTTCAGTTTCTTGTACCACAGAAACAAGTTTTTTTTCTGGTGGGTTTTTGGTACTGGGCCTACCTCTTCTCCTTTTCACAGCAGGAGAGTTTTCAGGTTGAAGTGGTGCCACGTCTGGAACTGATTCTGGCAATTCATTTTGCAATGAACCAAACTCATTTTTGCTAGTTGCTTTCATATCACCCACTGGATGAATGTCTATCTTCTCCTCTGCAACTTGGCTTATAATTTCTGATGTGATTATGAGAGTTTGTTCAGAGCTCCTCTTTTCAGATGGTGAACCTACTCATTTGAAAGTAAGAGTTCTCTTTTACTTTGTTATATCATTTACTAAGTATATCTTGTTATATCATTTACTAAGTATATCTTGTTATATCATTTACTAAGTATATCTTACAAAACAATTAGTACAAAAAAAAAATGTTTTAATTAATTGTATTGGATAAAAAACAACAACACTTTAACACCATGATGAGGATCTATATATTATGTCTACAATGATTGACAGGATTAAGTACATAAAAAAAAACATACATAATTATGAAAATTCATATTAAAAGTAGATACCTGAATTAGAATTAACATCATGACCTTTAACAGCCAATGCCTGTGGAGGAAATCAAGTTTTAATGTTATAAAAACTTATCTCTATTTACTCAAGTAATTAACAATAATTTTTTTTTTCTTAAATGTTAGTTTGAACTAGTAATAAAATATCCATGCAAATAAATTTGTAACACTTTTTTTTACTAACATATAAAAACAATTATTTACAATTTAAATCATATGCGTTTCAGTCCATTAGCTCTTCAAATATTTTTTTTTAAATATTAATAACCCAGATTATTAAATTACTCCAGATCAGTAGTACAATTAACTGCATTAATTATTAAATTACTCCAGATCAGTAGTACAATTAACTGCATTAACCATTTTGACAATTAAAATTTAACAATCCAAAAATGTGAACAGCATAAACAAGCAAACTTTTGAAGTACTTACATCCTCAGTGAAAGCCACACGTTTGGGAGTAGGTGAATGACGAGGGCTTCTCTTGGTGGCCAGTGCAGACTTGTGTGGGGATTTAGCAAGGGAACTCACTGGGGGATCACTTACTTCTTCTGTAGACTTGACTGGAGATTCACAGATTGTGTCTTGCAAGTTTTCATTTTGCTATTTGGTGAGCATTAAAAAAATAAATACTTTAATTTGGTACTGGAGTTTGAGTACAGAGACTCTCACTATATCCAAATGTCACAGTGAGACTTCTTACTATTTACAGAAGTAAAATGTAAATATTGATGTAGCTTTCACCACATTAGTCACTCAGGACAGAGAATGCACTTTGAACCCTCTTCTCCCATCAAACCCACAATACATTAAATATGACAGTAATATGGTACTCTAAAAACTAGGACCCAAGAAACGGTACTAAAAACATGATTTTATATTGACATTCATATAAAAACTACTCTGAGCTTTTTCATGGGCATGACATGGCTATAAGTTATCACTTAAAGAGGGAATAAAAAAGTAACAACATAACTTCAAAACAATCCAAATGAGAATCGTTAAATTATTAAGAAAAAAAAAAATTAAATAAAGTACAAACCTCTTTAGTGTTAAATAACTTGGTACCATCTTAAAAGAAAACAAAACAAAACAAAAATTATTTTAGTTATACAGAATATTTCATTTACATATACACTTAAATACCTTGCTATAAATTTGTGTGCAGAAGAGTTAATTTAAAATATATCAACCAAAATTTACGGAAAGAAACCAGAGCATGCATTTTCTTTTAACACTTTCTTATTAACAATTATAACGCAATTTTTAACATGCAGTTGCTAAGAATTACATTCATTTCATAGTATCTGAGAGGAGGACGTGAAACCAAAATAAAATGGTGAAGAATAAAAATCAGGCGTTTTATGTTTAGTAAATTATTCTAAATTATTTTGTCTATGTGCTGCTGAGTTTTCAAGAACACCTTTTATGGTCATTCTCCAGGATTTCTCAAAAAAATATTTTAGAGTTCTTCCCATCCACACTTTTTAACCTTTGAAACAATTCCATATGGCAGCAAATGGAAATCTAAAATTACTACAATGTGATAGCCACATAGCCCCAGTGTGACTTTATTCATAACATAAATTATCCCTGTCCACAAGTTGCTAATACAAACTGCAGCAATGGTGTAATACAACTTAATTACCTTCATTGTTATTGTCATCATCCAATTGTAAAGTTGTGTTGTCCCCTGCAGATTCATCACTGAGCTAGAAAATAGGTAATTAAAGATAAATTAATAATGGGGAAGACTGGGAGTTTGAATTTGTGGATGTTTTAGGACACCTTTTAGTCCACCTAACTCTAATGGATATCTGACATATGCTGAGGTAAAGGCAGTTGATCATTGTGCTGGTCACATGGCAACCTAGTTAACCGTCCATTAGTTAGTAGTAGTGGCAAAAAGTAAAAAATGAAATTTAATTATTTAAAACTCTTTGTTACCTGATTGTCCTGACACACAATGTCTGTCTTGAGAACTGATTCTGCCTCTACATCTGAATCATCATACGAGTTATCTTCTTCTACTGCTTCCTCAATGTCCCTTAATTTAAAGTAAAAATTCAGGAGAATGTTAAAACAAAATTTAAGACTTGTAATTTTTTTTACACTAATTCTCATGGCTAGAAATTAAAAGTCCATTTCAAAAGGCAGTAACAAAGATTCCCCTCCACAAAAAAACAAATAAACAAGGCCATAAAAAAAGAGCCTCAGAAGATGTCATATAAATTGTACAACTATCAACATGGATATGTCTTCAGTCCGAGTCTTCAATGATGAATATGTAAACATTCAACTCAAATTAGAATAATTCACAAATAAAAATGTATCTACATTGGTGAATTTCTAGGGATGAAAAACAATCCTAATGCCCTGTAGGATATAAAACAAAACTTATCATCATTATCTATATTAACTTTGCTAGATAAAATTTAAATCTTAATTTGAACATATAGATGGCTGCCTGGTTGTGTGGTATACTCTATGGTTGGTCCTTTCAATGGTCCTGGGTTCAAACCCTGCCTGCTGCCACCCCCCCCCATCACCCTCCAGGAGATATATGCTAGGATGTGATAGTCTTAAGAATCTCAAGGGACATCCAAAACATGTAAAACCAAAAATATAAATAGCATTTACTAATAATTTTTTTTTAATGTCCATTTGTTGTCAATGAGAGTAAAAGATGAAAAAATAATTATAAACTCACTGTTTATCTTGGTGACTTTCTCTCTCATTTACTTCTGCTAGATTTTCATCATTTTCAATCATGTCATACTTCTGTGTCTCATCCAAGGCAGACTCTTCTGCAGGACTTGAGTCACAGCCCAAGGCGTAAGCCTGAGTCAACTCTTCTGTCCCAAATTCTTCATCTCCGCTTTCATTTTCTGTAGACTTATCACACTCTTGGGTTTCATCCATCACAGTGAAAGGTTGTGAGGACCCATCGGCTTTCAAATCAGCCTGTTGTTGTTTTTCTGCAATCCCTCTAAAGTCCTGAGTGTCATCCATCAAAGTGATTCGCGACTCACCATCAGGATTCAAATCATCTGCTTGTCTATCTTCTGAGGCTTCACTGAAATCTTCAGTGTCATCCCCAAGCTGGGAACCACTAATGGGTTTCAAATCGCTGGACTGTATTTTTTCAGCAGCTCCTCTAAAGTCCTGTGTAGCTTCCATCAACGAAGTTTGTAGCATCTGAGTTGTTGCCTCATTGCTGAAATCTTCATCCATCATGGTAAGACACTCTTTCTGTTTTCTTTGAGAGCCTCTGTTCTGCTTAGCCCCTCGAGGTCTTCCTCTTCTTCCAGGTGACATTCTTAACATTTTCGCTGAAACTTCATGTGTCTCTGTTGTTAAATTGTCTACCAGCACCAAAGTACTGTCTACAAGGGTTTCATCAGTCTTATTCTGTGTTTTTCTTTTCCTCAACCTTTTATTACTGGTAGTACTTGACTCAGAGCTGGGGGATGTGTCTGCGCTGTCTACCATCTTAGGAACCTTGAGTGTTTCACTGTCTACAGACTCAACACTGGAGCCATCTTTCGCAAACTGTGAACCAGCTCTTTGGTTTGTTGTCACTGTTGTATCACATGCCAGAGTGGACACAGAGAATAAGCTTGGATTAACATCCTCTCGTCTACCCCTGTCATCCTCAAAGTTTATATCTGTAAGATCACACACACAATTACCATTAATACCTTAATACTGAACAGTTTTGTTGTTAACCAATACATAAGACTTAAAAATCAAAATGAAATAAATTAATTCCTTTTAACTGTATTCAGTATTATTTCCCAAAGTGACATTCAAGTGAAGAAATAAAGAACTACATGCACAAGTGTTTTAAATATTTTACAAGTGGAATGAAACGCATGTTTATTACCTCCACTGTCAGAAGTTTTGGTTTCAGATTTTTCTTCTGATGAGTTATTCAACTGTAAAGTATGAAAAATTATTTTTTAATAAGCAATCTCTTATTTAAATTTCCATATCTCAGGAACTGTCAAACTTTCTCATAGTTTTCAAGTTTCAAATCTAGAATTGTATAAATAACTTTCTACAAACCTAAAAATTACCCATGGGTGCCATTGTCTCATTTAGCAGTAAGGAGTGACTAACAAGCTACACTAGATTCAGAAGCTAGGACTAAACTTTAACAGACAAAAAAGAATTACAAAAGGAAGTTTGAATAACAACGAGTTACCTTGGTATCTTCTTTCTGTTGTAGAGGAAATGTCTCTGATAAATTGGAATCTTCATCTTTAGAAATAAAATTAACATGACAGCTGTTAATATCTTTTATTCAGAATTCATTGGTAAAATACATTTTCAAACTTTTTCAAAAATGTTTCTGAGAAATATAGACATAGAGAATGTAAAAAAATGAAGTGTTGCACATTTTTTAGTTTTTTTTTCAAAAGCAATAAACAAATTTTTAAAATGAAAAAAAAAAAAATTGGGGGGGGGGGGGGGGGGGGGGGGGGGGGGGGGGGTTTACGATTTCAAATATTAATTTATCATACAATAAAAATTCATACAAATTCCTAAAAAATGTTTGTAAAAGAAGCTACACAGAAACTCAATTTAAGCCTTATGGCACAGCTTCAATTAAAATATTACCATCACTGTTTTGGCCCTTGGCGACAACATTGGGATATCTTTGTGTGGCACCATAATATACGTCCTGATCATTGCTGTCATGATCTGAAATATATAAATAAGTAACATTCTCAGTTCTTTGATAGATACTAAAATCATGTGGTATGTCCTTCAGACTAGCAGCATGTAGATGTTCAAACCCTGGCCACTGCCATCCCCAACCATTTTGCAGATTTGGGCTACGAAATAATAACAGATGACCTAGATAGAAGATATAAAGTGAAAGAATCATGAGTAGTGTCTATAATACCATTTCACATTGCCAAGAATAAAGAAAGAGAGTGAAAGCTCCTAACAAACACTTATATCCAATGTATTTACCACTGTCTTCACACAGTACTGTCTCCTCTATTCTCAGCTTGATTCTGTCTAGCTCGGGCTCGGGTTCACTCTCTGAATCAGACACTCTCAGAGTATGCACCACTAATGAGAGATACAAAATTATTGTCAGCAAAAAAAAAATAAAAAATTTCAGTTTGATATAAAAATTATGTATCATAAAAACTATATTTTAAGTGTACAATAACTCAAACCAAACCAATAAATATAAGTAGGATTTGAAAAAGAAAGAATAATATAATTTACCTGACTTTTTCTCCGCCTCTGGTGTGTTTGCTACCAACACATCTAGAGTATAATGAAAAAAATAAGAACATCTAAATTTTAGAGATCTATTTATGATTAACAAGTTAATGTGAAGTACATTACTATTCATTCACATTTGGGTGATTATCTTAAAACATCCAGACACAGAAATCTACTTCAATTCCCTTAATGATAAAACTTTTAAATTAAATTTATTACAAATGCACTTAAAATGTAAAAGACTTGATATGTATAAAACAATTTTAACATTGATCCCAATTACATGTTTTGTTTTGTTTTTGTCTGATTCCTTACATATTTTTACTTACCTGAATGATCCAGAGATTTTGCTGGAGATTCCTACATGAAAGGAAAATGGTTGATTTCTCTTTAATATTTATTACAAAAATAATTATAATAAAAAAATAAATAAGATGTAAATCGACTAAGTTGATAATTCTTTACATGTTCATAATAAAGCTTTAAAGAATTCAAAATAAAGAAAAACAAACAACATATGTTAGTAAACAAGTTCATAGCATTCTAAATAATTACATTTATGTATGACTTAACTTAAGCCAACAACACTGCTAGAGAGGCCTTAGATCCCAGGGCACTAGACACAGAGGACGACTACAATAGATATGGCAATACAGTGTACTAGATTTGCTGAGAAGACAGGAAAGAGCTGGGAAGTCATTAAAAGACTAGCTAGAGACAGAGGAGAGTGGCATGGTTTTTACTGAGGCCCTATGTTCCATGAGGAACACAAAGGAAAGATGATGATATTTATTTATAAAGTTAAGAGTAAAGGAAAAAAAAACTTATATTTAGTAAAATATCCTAGTAGCCTAATTACCTCACTGGGCAACAGATAAATACATTTGACGTCTGCAAAATAAATCTCATCTTGATCTTTGAGTTCATAGCGTACATCAGGAAGTAAAAGGAGCTGCACACAAAAACAAATGTTTACATACAATTAATTTAAGTTGACACCAATTTAGGAGGACTGCTCAGTGTTAAAAATGTAGCTGTTTATGAAAGAGTTATGTCCCTTTATTGTGTATTCCTATTGCAAGTACCAGTAAAACAGAGATTTAAATACTGTTAAAAATAATAGTAATAATAAAAGAGAAACTAAAATTACATTCAGTTAAAAAAAAACAACACTTAAAATGATATTTCAAATAATCAATCTAACTAATTAATACATTTATGCTTTGAGTAGAGATTTACATTAAAACTAATAGAAAGAGAAAATAGACTCCAGCCATAACAATTTAAGCAAGAAGATAATCAAAACGTTCTTGTTTTGTGCCATATCTTACCTTTCCTCTCCGAGTTTTGTTTCTGCTTCTTTTATCAAAAATCATGTGAGTGTCATTAACTATTTGAATGCAAGCATGTTCCTTGGACAGTGACTAAATGTAGAGGGTACAGGAAACAAATTTCATAGTTTTGTAAACAGAGTTAGCAGAAAATAATCTGTCAATGACTTGAATTAACTGAATTTACTATGAAATAGTTACAAAAATACAATATATACATTTATAGCAGTGTCATTAGTTACCTTGGATGATATACAAATATGGCATGTGTCTGAACTCCTTCCAATTATGTTGTCTCCTGGAGGAGGAGTAACAACAATAGTTTAGTTGAACTTATGTTAAGTTATAAAATTATTATTAAATACAAACAAAAAATGCATAATCATAAACCTCAGATGTACAAAAAATGGATACCTTCATAAAGAGGGTAGCTGGTTTCCTGAAGTCCACACTGAAGTACAACTTTCAAGAAGGAAACCTAATTATGGGATTGAACAAACAAAAGTTCAATTTTATTTTTTTTAAATTACAATAATAAGACTAAGACTGCTTTATTGATCCTTACGGAAATTTGTTGTGATTACATGGACTCTTTTCTCATATAAAGACAACACAACAGAAAAATACACATAAATACAACAGACAACATAAAGAGTTCATTCAGCGACTACACACAGGTATCTTGGTGCATTTCATGTTCCCTGATCAATGAGTGGCGGTGATAGAGTCTGACCGAGTGAGGTACGAACGAGTTTTTGTACCGCTCCATTCTTGTTTGATCGACAGCAGTCGCCCACTTCGCGACGACCTGACGTAGTTCTGATGGAGCGGGTGGCTGTTGTCTTCCAAGATTTTTTCGATTTTTCTTAGGCACGTTTGTTCAAAAAGTTCAAGTGTAATTAGCTAAGCACATTGTATACCAATACAAAAATGTGATATAGTCTATTTCATCAGTTGTATTCAGAAAAGATATTTAGTAAATTATAAAGTTTGATTTCAAGGTAAGAATATAAATGTAGCATGTATGATGTTGAGAGCACTTGAGTTTAAGTTGAAGGATATGATAATCTGAGTTATCTTGAAAACAAAGCTGTCCCATTCTGGAAATAAAATGATGGTAAATGTATGGATCTTTCATCTTTACTTTATAACTATATTACAATGCAGCATTAGCTGCAGCATTAGCTGCATTTCTCAAACTTCAAATATGGGGCTACAGTGCTCTCCCAGGTCTCCAGCTGGCTAAGGGGGATGCAAACCAACAATTTTTTAAGTCTAGGGGGTGTAGAGATGCACTTTAGGAGACTGCTAGTGAATGTGCAATTATGACGACATTAATTCAAAGCGAGATTTTAATGTAGATATAGATAAACCGACAGTTGAGGTTAGGCTTTCAAAGAAGCAGCATCTTTTATTATAGTGACTGATTAAATATTTGTATTCTAAATAGACCTGTTCATTCAATTTATTGTAAGTGTATTGATCTGTACATCTATTGATACGAACTCAAGAGTAATACAAAGTGTACAGAAACATGCAACCAATCTTCTGATCAATACAAATTGTACAGAAACAAATTTAGACACCTTTTACAAGGGGGATTCAATGGAATAGGTTGGAGAAACACTATAATGTTTCTGAGAGTCTTAGGTTCTCTTCATGGGTATTGTCACAGTCTCGCTTGACATTAAATGCTATTTGTTCACCTTGGGTCAAGAAGGTGAAAAGCACGAGAAACTTCTGCGATAGAAAGAGAGGAAGTGAGAATGACTTAATTCATTTTAGTTAGTAGCAGTCGTCTTTGGGACTTGAGACAGTACACATATTTTAGTAGCAGTAGCTGTATTAGAAGCTGTATACATGTTTTGTTACACCTATTCTAGAGGACTTATGATATTTTGTGCCCGCTGAGATGCGGATGTAAATGTACTTATTTTGGATTATGCACATTACGTTTGTATAACTACCAATAAAGATATCACGCCATTTTTCATTTAACCAGTGATTCGTAATTGAATGCTTGAAGTTGCAGCATATTGTTCTCTATTTAATAAAAGTTATTTGTCTGCTGAAGTTGGACTCAAGTCAGTGTATACTAGTTATGTTTGTAACATACTAATTGTAGCTCTAGGACACACAAACTCAGCATTCTACACTTTTGAAGGCCAGTAAAGCCCTTAAACATATGTAACATTATCCACAGAGAAGAATCAAATCTGTTGGCTATTGAGCTGGTCAGTTACAACACCTATTTGTAAAAGATAAGTAAACAAGACAGAGGAGAGAATTCACTATGGCAGATGATAGCATCATCAACATGATTAATACCTATGTAATTAAAGAGAATATTATGTAGGTTAAACAGCACAATATGAAGTTGATTCACTGGGAGCTGCAAATTAATGTTAAGCAAACTCAGAAAAAAAAAATGTTTACTAGAGTTTGCAAGAAGCAAGGCCTACATCTAATAGTACGAGCACTGGTCTAGACACTAGACTAAGCCTATGTAGAGCTAAAAAATATTTAGAAGTTTTACAAGTTCCATAAAATTCAATACAATGTCTAAGTTTTACATTTAAATGTGATGTTTTACTCACTGGTTTTTTGGTGCCTCCATCTTCAACGTCAGACTCTAGCTCGTCAGTTAAGTCATCGTCATCATCAAATGGAAGCTGAATAGCTTGTGTCTGGTCTAAGTCAGAACTATCCATGTCTACTTTTTTGTTTCTAATATAAAATAATTAGAGACAATTATAGAATTACCTTCTAAATCAGAATGAAAAACCATAAAACTATTCATTAATATTATGTGCAAAAACTATGTTTAATAGTAATACTACTTATATACTGTAAATGTAGCACCAGGGAAAAGTTTTAAGTAAACAATGCAATAGTTAAGCAGGCAAGTAACATTAAAGTTACTAAGTTACTACTGTACTAAGAATCAAAGTTACTAGGCAAAAGAAAAAAAAAACAAGCAAAGTACACAAAAATACTTTTTAAACAAAACGTATAGCTTATATAATATAATATTAAGTATAGCTGTATCAATTAGTTTGGATCAGTCATGTAATTAAATTTGTAATAACGCTAGACTAACAATAATAAATCTCTGCGATTAGAAATATTTTTATCAATTTTTTTTGTTTAGCGCTAATTCATGCTTTTAGCTTTCTCAATACACTTTGATCACATCACTTGTTTGGACCAGTTGGAAAATGGATATATTAAATATATGTATATATTATAATTATAATGTTATGGTGATATGGCCAATATGGGGGAGAAAGAAGGGGGTATCTGGCTAATCTGGATTCTGGGTGATCACTTTTTAAATGTAGTCATTTATTATATAATGTAAATATATTTAAAACATGTTTTATTATAAAATTATTATTTACCTGGACTCTAGTCACACTGTAGACTAGTGTCTTTAGACTAACTTTAGTGTCTTTAGAGTTAAATTTAGAGTCTTAGTAGACTCTAGAGTCTAGACTAAGACTAGATTGTCACTAGATGATACACATATTCTTCTTCTTCTTCTTCTAGCCAGCTTTATTGCTGCTGAGCTGTGAGCTCTTTTGCAGACTGTGCCAAGGAAAAAAAGTGTGCTGTTTTCTTCAGTTGTTCAGCACTGCCGTACAGGGTGTTGGTTATGTTGGGCTGTAGTGGAAGTAGGGTCTGCCTAAGGTGGATTAGGGAGGGGCATTCAAAGAGGATATGGTTTACGGTTTCAGAGGGGTGGGTGCAGTGTCTGCAAAGGGGTAGTTGTGTGGAGTTTATTTTGTTCAGGTGGTAATTTAATAGTGGTGTGTGTCCTGTTCTTAGTTGGAAGATTGTAGATTGTTCTTTGCGGGGGAGGAAGTTAATACTGTCCAGTTTGTTAGGCGTAGTCATTTCTCTGTACATGGCTCTGCCTGTGTTTCCTGATGCCCATTGGTTGAGCCACTCCTCTTTGTGATTGTTGACTAACATTGACCTTAGGGTGAGGTAGTTAACAGGTCTATCTGGTTGTTCCATAGTTGAACCTGCCTTTGATAGCTTATCTGCCTTTTCATTTCCCATGATGCCAATGTGTCCAGGGATCCACTGTAGTGTAATATTGATATTTAATTTTGATATCATCTGGTGGATTATCACACTGAGTGTTGTCAACTCTCTTGGGCTGTTTGAGGTGCTGCTGTTAAGTGCTTCCAGAGTAGATTGGGAGTCTGTAAAGACAACAATATCTGATGGTGGTTGCACTCCTTCATATAATTTGTTTTCTACTGTCTGGAGTGCTATGGTAATTGCCTCAATTTCGGCTTGGAAGTTTGAGCAGTAATCACCACAGGGTGCGCTTATCTCAAAGTGTTTATTTTTAGGGAAGACCAGGAAGGCACCAAGACCAGCATTGATGGTAGCTTTGAAAGCCGATCCGTCTGTATAAATATGGATAGCTGTTTTTGGATAGCTTTCGATTGTTTCAAGCGTGCCTACTTTGAGCTCCAGTGGATTTGATTCTTTTGTTAAGGTGTTATTTAGTAAATGTGTTTTGATGGTTGGTTGTTTGTAGTTTAGTCCGGGTGTAATGATACACATATAAATAATGACTAATAAGTCACTACTAGTCATCATAATAATGTGAATAATATAAATATTGGGTATACCAAATATTGATAGAAAGTGACAAAAAAGTCCCAATCTAGACCTAGACTCTAGATCTAGTTAGTAGATATATAATTAATAATTATAATATTATAAATTATAATTATACTGTCTATACGACTATAATTTAGTATAATAAAACTATAATACTAATATTTACCCTAATTCTAATATTAATACTCAATAATATTAATAAAAAGATTTACTGTAGTACTGTAGTCAGTGTTAGTAAGTGTTAGTTAGTGTGACTAGATCTGATCTAGTACTGAGTAAGTCAAGCAAGTGAGTTAGTGAGTAGTACTAGACTTACTAAGAAGTAAGTTTAAGTTACTAGACACTCAGTGTCACTCACAGTAGACTGAGTAGACTCAACAAGAGTTAAGAGTTAGAGTACTCAAGACTCAGACTCAGAAGAGTACTCTGACTCAGACTGTCACTGTGTGACTGTGATGTAGACTACCAGTCTCTACCACTACTACTACTAGTTAAATAGATCTAGATTTTTAGATCTATAATGATAATGAATAATAATTAAGGTATAATTAAATATTAACTATTAGTAGATCTAGATCTACATTCTATGTAATCAATCTATAAGAATCTAGAAAACCTACCTAGTCTACAGTGTTTACTGTTGTATTGCCGCGCTTTCGATTAGAGTTATCCCTACCAACGTATAATCTCGCTGGAGACGGTGATAGACAATGCTCACCTAAAGAATATGCCTGCCTATGGCTGGATCTAGATCTGATTCTAGGACTCTAGACCAAATGTTATCTTTCAGTTCGGAGAACATTAAACTTTATTAGCAACTGAGACTCTAAATAAATCTAGATCTTTATTTTTTAAAACAATTTTTAGACGTACCAGTACAGCCCACTAAAAGTATATACTAGTTTGTTTAGCGCCGTAGGCCATCCATAGCCATCTCATACTAGCATAGCCTGCATAGGCATAGGACTCATACATACTTTTTACATAGGTTAACAAACTGTGTGAGAAGTGTAACTAATAAGTCAAATAAGTGACATAAGTCTTAAGTCATAACTGTAATTTAGTGTAAACTTAAAACTGTAACTGCAAAAATTGTAAATTGAATAAAAAATTGTTAATATTCAAGTTAATAATAATATTATTGTAAGTGCTCTCTCAGTCTCACTCAGACTACTTCAACTTACTTGACTCTGACTGACAGTGGTGACAGAGGGACAGTCTGAATGTCAGTGACATCAAGACTAATGCTAAATAGTAAATTTATTATTATTTTACTTTATATAGATCTATTTCTAGATATCTACTCTATTATTAGTAGCCCTACATCTATTAATTTAATACTCTAGATCAAGAAGTTTGCGGTTAAAGGATCATTGATCATAATTGATGTAATAGACAAAGATAAAAAAGGACATAGATCTAGATCTATATTGAATTTGAGGGCTAGAAAATCGTGTCATCTGTCGGGTAGCGTTGTAATGCGAGCTATTTTATGTGCAACTTATACTTAGAATTCAAGGAAAGTTGTTTCATTAGATTTAGAGGATACAATGCAAATCATGGGCCAATGTGTTATTCTTATGAGGTGCCTTTCATCTAGATTCATGACTTACAAAATAAAAATGAATATTATATGTAAAGATTGGACTAGGTTGCGAATAGTGATCAATGTTTCTTCTTTGAAACTGTTCTGTGGGAAGGGGTGTTTCATTTGATAATATTGTTTGTATATATATATATGTGCAGGGAGATGGAAAATTACAACTGATGGGCCTAAGAAGTGTTTGTGCATTTACTCTATAATAGGATTTGTAGGATGAAAGAGATAACAAAAAAGGATATAATTTGTGGGCTAGATTTTTCTGATCATCACTGAAGGATGAATCAATAATCTCTATAATTACACAAATTATGCTATTTTCATAATTTTTATCACCCACCTCTTTGGGATTGCTTTAAAAAAATGTTTAAACAGCCTTCTAGGTCATAGCTCAAGATTTTGTGAACCAACATGTATAATATTTGGAATAGAATATATAACAAATAAATTTGCATTTGTTGTTCTCGATTTTATATTGGCATTAAGAGCATTTACATAATCATATTTATGAAGATTCTATAACTAAATAGTGTATTCTTATTTCTTCTATAGGTAGCAAAGCTTCCACAGCTCAATGACTCTATCATTTGGCCGATGGGGGTGGAAAAAGAAATTATAAGACCAGGAGATGGTGGGTATATATATATATCTAATCACTAATTGTTAAATAATTTAGATTAGTACTTTTTATGCTACATGTGCTGTAGATGGATCTTTATTCTTTCAGTGGTCAGGCTTTAAGATTGTGTTTGTGAGTCTTCATGGATCATTCTCATTTCTGCCTGGTTCTCCTGGTCTGTAGAGACACTATTAGTGATTTATGGTCTAAACTGACCAATCATCATCATCTTTCCATGCGTTCCTCATGGAACATAGGGCCTCAGTAAATACATGCCACTCTCCATGGTCTCTTGCTAGCTTTTTAATGGCTTCCCAGCTCTTTCCTGTCCTCTAGGCTTCATCTAGTACACTGCATGGCCACTTTCTTTTTGGTCTTCCTCTACGTCTTGTGCCCTGGGGGTTCCAGACCTTTCTAACTCTGACCAATACAATACAATCTGTCCTCAACTGGGTCAAGTAAATCCTGACATTAAAGCAGGACCAGCCTTATGCCCGACTATTTGATCACCACATTTCCACAAACTTGGCTGAGTTGGCATTGGTTCTTTATCTTTTTTTTTTTCAGGTGTTTGTATATTAACCCAAACAATTTTTTTTGTTTGATATCTTGTTATATTGTAGCTATTGGACTTGTCAAATAAATTCCTTTTAATGTTGGCTGTATTTATTTTGATAGTAAATCTACAGCATTGTTTAGTTTCTAAAAAATTTTTTAGTATTTATGCATGAGCAGACTTAAACTGTTATCATACATTGTACAGGAGCTAGCTCCCTATAGTATTAAATTAGCATTCCAATGATCTATTGATAAAAAGTTATTATATATTATAAAGTTCCAAACCATTTGCAATTTAGCTTAATAAGAGCATGCATATTTTTTTTTTTAACAAAGTTCTGAATGTATTCATTTTCTAGGTGCCACTTACCCTAAAACTGGTCAAACGGTTGTGATTCATTATACAGGTCAGAATTCTTTTTTTTTTCTGGCTTTTGCTGGTCTAAGATAATATTAAGATTACTAATAACTATATTACTAATTTCTTTGGCAGTTACATAAGTTCTTCAAAAAAAAATATTTTTTTTAATGAGAAAAGAAACATTGATTTTGTTTTCAGCATCATTAGTTGATGGGCAAAAAATCGACTCATCTCGAGATCGAGGTAGCCCCTTTAAGTTTTGCATAGGCAAGGGTGAAGTGATAAAAGGTTGGTAGTTGTTTAGTTTTCATGTTATTCTTCATTAATTCTCTAATAGTTATGTTTTCACTGTGTTTTCTTTCGTTCACCCATGGTCACACAGCAACTGAATAAATTAATTGTTACGGTAACTTTATTAATTAACTACAAGCCTGTATTAAGATCCTAGGTCTACATGTTCCTAACACATTATAAAATAGAAAAAACCAGATGATCCAAGAAACCATGCAATCAACAACTATAATAATACAGCCATTCAGTCTGTCATGAGTAGTCCTCCCCTACAGGTCGCTAAGGTCAGACAGTAACACACACACACACTATGTTTGTCATCAATGCTATTACATTTCTCTTCTTAAAAAATGCAAAAACAAATTTACCAAAATTAGACAACATAACAGTAAAATCAAAGTTCAAACAGTATTCACTGTGTAAGTTTTCAAAAGCTTAGAAATCCATCTTAAATCTTTAAGTTTTCTTTTACAAATTCTTATCATCACATCTATTGTTGAAGTTATCTTTCCTTTTTTTTTTTTTTTTGTTCTAACACACTTTCTACATCATAAACATCAATCATGTTATTCAATTTTGTAAACATTTTTTTGTGCTTCTCTTGCAGGCTGGGATGAAGGTGTTTCCAAGGTAACTTAAATTTTATAACATCTTTAGCAAATTTTAATTGTAGGACTAAGGGGTGAAAGGGTCTCTTGTGACCATTTTAGGGATGAAAGGATCTTGTGGGACCTTATTTGTAGGACTTATGGGTGAAAGAGTTCCTTTTAGAGAAATAATGTTAAATTGTCTGCTTCTTTATAAAGCTGACTTCAAGAAATAATGTGAATTCAAGTTTGCTATTTTTCTATGGCCAATGTTAATGTCACAGTACTCTCGTTGTTGGAAGTGCTGGAATATGTCACAGGTGCTCTTGAAGATTGTTGAGATGTGCTAATATTGTAGATCTTTTCTTGAGATGTCAGTCGTTACAAGAAGTTACTGTGATGTGCCGGGGATTCTATAGATGTATATCTCTTATATCTAAATGCTATCTTAGAGATTCAATAGACGAAGATCCTTTTAATTCAAATACAGAACTTTAATTCGATAACTGGGAATCACTGTATGTACAGAATATACAAAATAGACTTATCCAATAAATGTCTACTTTCAAAGTTCATTAATGAAATATATTTAGAATAATACTAGATCTAATAAAATACAAGACTTATCACTGCAAGTTATAACTCAAAACTAAAATACGTCTTATCTCTATGAAAATTTCTCCATGACCGAAAATTCTAGATTCCGTGTTTCCTTAGCCTCTTCTTTGACGCTTGCCTTTAACCAATCAAATTATTTCCTGTCAGATGTCACGCTATTGATGGACGCGTGTCAGCTTTCGTCATGGGAAATTTTGACACTTGACACGTGCGGTACTGGGCATAAATAGGTTAAGTTTATTAAACTAGACTTTTGTTTATTTAAATTGATACGTGACAGTTAATAAAAGCCAGTGCAGAAATCAAGTGCTTTTACTTGTTTCTCATTCATTATTGGGGTGATTAGAACTTAAATTTAAAAAATGTGTCTTTTAAAGGGGTTTAACATTTTTGACTTAATGCAGTTTTTGGTTGTGTTAGCCCTTAAAACACCCTTCCATGGAAACAGGTAAACTTAATATCATCTGACCCTAGACTTCTAAGTCTTAGAGAATTATTTAGCTTAACATTATCTTCTTGCACTTTCCGAAGAATTTTTTTTTTATCATTAAAATATTCTAAACAATAATATTTCAGATGAGTCGTGGGGAAAGAGCAAGGCTTGTGTGTTCTCCAGATTTCGCATATGGAGCCAGAGGCTATCCTGGTGCATATCCTTTTTTTTTTAACAATTCTTGCAAACTCTTCATGAGTAGATCCTAAAACCTACCTGGGTGGGTAGAGTAGACATGGGTATAGAAAATGGCTGCAATAATTTTCCTAGAAATAAATTGTTGACAGTGTTTATGTTCTTTGTTAGTAGAAGTATTTCCCTTGGCAAGAAAAGGTGTGTAATGTTGGTGGTGTTATTAAAGAGTCTTATAATTCTGGCGTTATAGCGTTAGCATTATTTATTGTTATTAAGTGTATCATTCTTAAGCTAACAAGTGGTATATGTAAGTAAACAGATTTATTGATTCTGTTCAAAGTAATTATGGCCATCCTTTTTGAAAGATATGCCTTATGAGCTAAATAAGAAAGAACTGTTTCCATGGAATGAAATAACAAATTTAAAAGAAGAAAAAAGGGTAAAAGCTGTAGACCTTTCATTACCACAAATCAGGGAATCAAGGATAAGATAGATGGTTTTTGAGCAATTAGATTCGTTGGAGCTCAAATGTCAGGAAGGCTTTGAGAATCTGTTGAAAGTTTCTTGTCAAGAACTTGGCCAAAATGTGAAGATTTGAAGCAGGAAGAAAATCATCTCATGGAGTTTGATACAGAGTATAGGATAATGGATAAGAAAAAGATAAGCTGTTACCTGAGATTCTGGCCTTCAAGTTACTCAGAAAGGCAAGAGTTACACAAACTGAGAAGATACTAGTTCTGACAGGTATGAACTTTGCTAATCAGGAAACGCTGTATGAAGAAGCAAAGGCATCTTTAAAAAAAAGGTTCAAAGGTATAATGAAAGAACCCCTGCATGTATCAAACCTGGCAGAATAGGTGGAGGATGATGACAAAAGACTTGAACAGTTAACTAGTTTTGGCAGACAAAATAAAGAGCAGTTGAAATTTATCAGTAAGCCCATAGTGGGACATCATGGTGGTACTATTAAACAATTAAATGGTGGAAGTTAGATTAGAAGTGTAGGTCAAATAAATGGTGTAGGCCATAAGAAAGGTGAAGGTCAATCAAGGCATTGTTTGATGGCAGGTCACTCAGTCAGTTCAACAAAGTAAGAAAAGTTAAAATACAAATGGTCGAGATGTTAATGTTTTGACATGTATAGCGTGCAGGTTATATAGACATCCTTTATCTCAATATTAAGACAGTTTGGAAAATCTGACAAAGAAGGTGAAAGTTTTAGAGGAGGTAGAGGAAACTGGGCCAAACTAAAACAGTTGGTAAAAATATCTCTAATCACCCAGAATTGTATTGTTAGTCTAGATCTATTACAAATTTAATGACGTGACTGATCCAAACTAATTGATACAACAACGCATTATATAATCTTTATTTATTTTTAAAGAATTTTTTTTTTTAAATGTTCTTGTTTTTTGCTGTACTGTATTGAGATTTTTTTCAGAACAAGTTTTCTCCACTTTACTCTTAAAGGTAGTTTAAAAGTAAAGTGGAGACAGTTGAAGAAAAGTTGTTTCAATTGAAATGATGTTTAATTGTATCAACAACTTTGTTTTTCAAATGATATTCAAAATTGTGTTTTTCTTAACTCTTACCACTATTCCCAAAAATGCCACCTTAATATTTGATATAGAACTGTTAAAAATGGAGTGAAGACAAAACAAAACAAGATGTGATGACGGCTGCTGGCTACCGCAAGCAAAGAGTTGTTCAAACGGATGGTTCCTTCTTCTCATTGATGTTTTAGATTTAGATGTCTCTAACTCTTGCCCTGAACCCGCTACTAAATTTTATCATCATTACCCCCTAATTTAGTTTCACTTTATTGACCCAACCATACAAAAAAACATTTTTTTTTCTTTTTTCCCAGTTCACACCAAAGATTTCAATTCCACCACTCGTACCCTACCCCCTTTTTTTTTTCATTTCTGTTTAAGCTAAGCTACCCACCACTGTGTTGTTGTTTTTTTTTTGGTTCAGCTTATTTCTTTTTTTTGTTTTTTTTGTTTTATTAATCATATCACATTCATTTATAAAATGAAAAAAATATTATTTTGGGGGGATACGATTTCAAATATTAATTTATCATACAAGAAGTTTGACTTGGTGTTACTTGCTAAAAGATGACATCATAATTTATGTTAATTAATATTGTACAAACGTTTTGCTTCAACTAACATGTTTTTGTTTATTAAATTTTTCTTTAACCATTAACTCTTCAGTATTTAAACGCAAAATTGAAGAAAATGAAGTACTTTTAAAGACAATGCATTTAAAGTCACAACCAGAACTGAGTTCAGAAAAAATTAACATTTTCTTGTGCTGTATACGACTGTCAAAAAGTTTTTTTGTTGTTTTTTTTTTCGGTTTCATCTTTAAAAATTTAATGATAATAATCCCAAGCTATCTAGAAAAGGAGAGGCACGCTGGTTGTCGCGAGTGATAAAATTTAGTCATCAATTTTCGTTCTGAATCACAACTCTGTTGAGCGCTGAACCGTGATCCCAATGCATTGAAGAAATACTTTCATGCAGAGTTACTGGGAACCAATAGGTGGGCTTGGCCCATGTATTTTCAAATTCTATCCTACTTCACAAGGATTTCTGCTAAATTGGAATATAAAATACATTTCATTAAGTCTACGAAAAGTGTTACTGTCACATTGCTAGTGTGATTAGACTTGTTAAAGTGATTTGTACCCTTTTTTTTATATATACAATTGTGACTTTCTACAGCATAAATTGTTTTAATGCACATCTGAAAAAAAAAATAATCATATAATTATACATTTTTGTTTTATTTATTTTGCTTTTATGTACCTATAGATCTTAAATTCTTATTTTTAAACTGCTTGTTTTTAATGCATCAATGTTGTTTATTTTTGGGTTTAATGCTATGAGTATATTGAGATTCTCCTAATAGCCCATAGCAAACTGAATATTCTTGTATTTTGACTTCACCTGCCTCTAGGTATAAATTCTTAACTACATGGACTAAATTGGACTAACCGTGATTGCCTCTTTTTTAAAAAAAGACAAACTAAAACTTAATTTATCATTGACAGTCCTAAAAGAACACTGGTGAGAAATTGTGGTCATATTTTTTTTTGGTCATTCCATTGCTTAAGATTTGTTGTGATCAGTTCTATATGAAGAACAAGTAATTACACCACTGTAAGTGCAGAAACATTTTAACACAGAAGTTTGTGTGTGTGTGTGTGTTTAATCATGTTTAAAAGTAGTGCAAATGACACATACATTTGCTGTTGTCTCTTTTAAGACAATTTTTTTTTTTTTGGTCTGTGAGTATTATTTGATTTGTGTTTTAAAACATGATAACTATTGAAGACTGTTTCAGCATTTGAGACTTATAGAGAAAGCTAATTACATGAAATTGGAATGAATTATTTACACTAATGTTAAAGATATTTACACATGTGAGTGGTACATTCAAGGACTAGTCTACTCCTTATTGGCTTCACTTTTTTTTTCTTTCTTTAATTTATTTTGTTGTTTTCTGTAACTTATGTTGAGAATAAAGGAGAAGAATTATAAAAAGTTGTCAACAGAATATTGGGGCACAGTAAGGGCAATAATTCCATGTCAGTGTTGAAACATCATCATGAGTTGTGTACCTTTGATTTTAAATGTTCTTTTTTATTTTCTTCCTTCTGTGATGACTAGATCTGGCTGCATCCACAAATGCTTTGTGTAGCATTGTTTTACTTTTGTTCAGTCTTGCAATACATAACATACTGAATTTTTTTTTTTTATTTCATTTTTATTTTTATGTAATCCCAACTTTAACAAAGACATTCAAGACAGAAGACAAAGTGTCCTGCATATATCATATACCGGTACAAGTATTTTGTAATTATTGGATTTCAATATAATACTTTAAAAGCATTATAACATTTATGAAAAAAAATAAAATTAGTCATTGATTTTATATATTTTTTTGAATACACTCTTGTATGGATAAATGAACATCTTTTAACTATAAATTGTTCTGTCCATAGATATTAGTGTATATTATCTATTATTCCACTGGACATTTGTTGCTATGTGCCTGCATCATGATGTTTTATTGGTTTCATTATAACTCTTAAGAATGTTCAGGTTTCTTTTATTTGCTTTCAAGATACTTCACTACCCTTGTAACATGTCATGGAGAAAGTAAACAATTGTTTATGCAAGAATTAAGTTTGTTGCTAGTCTTTTCTTATCTCTTTTTTTTTTTTCTGTTCTAAATTTTAGACTTTTCATTTGAGGACATTTGATTTGTCACCACCCCCACTCCCCCCTTCCCTTTTATTTTTGACAGTATGTACACACTAAAATACATGTGGAAATGTTCTACATTAAAGAAATATTGAAAAGTTTTATAATCAACTTCATGAGATTTGTTTATGTGTTGGCTGGGGGGTGGGGGGGATTCGTCTTGTGCCAACTATTTACAAGGAACTGGAATGTCATCACAATGAATATTCATTATTGAATTCTCTTATTGGTGGCATAATGTACAGTGTAAAGAAAAGCAATATAATTAAAGGAGTTTGTCTTACAAACTTGTAGGTGGCCCCTGGGGGTCGAACTAGCACTTGACATGAAATACACACAGCTAATTAAATCAACACTTGTAGGTTGATACAAACTTAACAAATCATGTTTTTATGCAACGGTTAAATTTAAGTGCACACTTTCGAAGACCATAAGCTGCTTAGCTCTTATGTTCATAAATGTGACATTTAAAGGAAAAAAAATGGATGACCAAAGTGACGGGCTATTTTGTTTAAAGTGAAAAGGGTTAAAAAAAACATCGACCTTACTAACCGTCTCGTCCAAAAGAGCTCACCATTTTTTGTCTGGCAGTAATTTTCAGATAGTGGCATGACATCTGGAGACACCTTTTGGTACAATGGACGTAGAATATGTCTTGTAGCATTCTAGTCTTAGCACTTTACAACGCACTTGCTGGAATTTATTTTTTTTTTGTTCGCTTAATTAGGAAGCATTAGGGTTAATTAAAAAAAAATTCTATAAATCAAAAAAAAACATAAAACTATATATATTGGCCTCCTTCAGTCGTAGAACGACTATGGTTCATCTCGAACACTTTTTCATATGGCTGTTATTTAACATTGGTTAGGCCAATAATAGAATATGCATCCTCTATTTGGGACCCCTCTACTCAAGAAAACATTAAGAAACTGGAACAGACACAAAATAGAGCAGTGAGATTCATAACAAACGAATATTCACATTTGACTAGAGTAACACCTTTAGTAAAATCACTAAATTTAGAAAGCCTTCGGGATAGAAAGCGTAAAATTAAAGTAGCAATTATACATAAAACACTGAACCATAATCTTCAAATACAAAATTTAATATAATACTCTGAAAGACACAAAGATAAAGGCACATTCCTCGACCCATACGCGCTTTGTCTTATGTAGGTAAGTGGCAACGGAGATGAGGACTCAGCATATCCACAAAACTGAAATCTACAGTGCTTTAGTGCTCCATTCATTCTTATACGCATCAGATTCCTGGACCTTATATATTCTCACCACATCAAAAAGCTAAACTCCTTCCACCTTCGCTGTCTTAGGAAAATTCATAATGTAGGCTAAACAATTAGACCTAGACCTATTAGGCTATTTTAAAAGTAAAGAAATACATCAATTTAAAGAAATTTCTTTTTTCATGAAAAAAAAAAAAAAAAAAGATACTAAGAAGAAAAAAAAGGGGGGGGGGGGGTCACCCGGGTGTGTTGGGCCGTTTGGACGAGATGTAAAGCTTAGTTTCCGAACCAGTAGACCTAATTATTAAGTCAAGATCGACGAGTTTGAAAACTGGGTATTTTTAACTTCTGTATTTTAGTCTTTTTAGGACGTCCTTTTAGAACGAGACAGCTGGAGGTCACTCACAATTAAAGGCCGCGGGATACACATATGATACCAAAAGAAAATCCGCTGCCGAGGACAGACGCAGACGGTGAAAAGAACATCTAAATCGACCACCTGCGGACAATCGTTATGCTTACCCTGGATGTGGCAAAATATATTATGTAGGTCACAGCTGGGGTTGCGCAGCCACGGGATATTACTGCATTCCTCACTAATCTTCGGACTCAAAGACAAGCCTTATTATTAGTAGTGACCATCGGTTGAGAATCAGTCAATATATTGTGCTTCAGTTCACCGCGAGTCAGCGTCCACCCAACTCTATTTGGTACTGTTGTGTACTTCCGCGCTGTGTGTCACGTATTGGTCAGTCCAACGGAGGTATCACTCAGATAATCGAATCGTTATGTGTAATTTGCTTTTTTTTATATTGAAGAGGTGGTTTTTAGCCGCAAACACTGCTGGAGAGGAGTTTTAAACACAAAATCTTTTGGCTACGCTCATAGAATCTTATCTTATCTTATATAATACAGACGTTACTTTTAAAAAGAAGATGATTACGTCCTATGCGTCATGCATTTAGTCATGCATATTAACCAATGACTTAAATTCTGCCAAGTCACTGGTTTTCCTGGCTAGCTCAGGCAACCCATTCCATGCTCTAATAGCAGTGAATAGCACAAGGGAAGAAGGAGTATTTGTACAAATTTTCGCGGAAGCGACTAACAGTACCAATTAGATACTGAAATCCTACAGTTATCTAGCATGAACAGTATCAGTGCCACAGTAAAAAAAAAAAAAAGGTCCCAATTTCGATGGGCGGGATGTTGTAGTCCGCATGCCAGACAATCGCATTCCTATTCCCAAACGAATTATGTGCGGGGAGCTGTGTGCAGTAAAGCGCTCCCAGCGAGGTCAATACAAGCGCTCGTTCAAGGAGTGTGATATTGACATTTACGTCTGAGAAATATATTAGTTCTCGATCGCTCCTCGTGGCGTGAAGCTGTAAGTGTCGGAGTCACGAGATACGAAGCAATGAGAGTGGCCAGCGTGAAAGAGCGCCGAACCAACAAAAAAGCTGAGAGAAGAAGCAGGCCTATCTGCAACTGACCAAACCTACCCATGCCATGTATGCGGCGGCTTTTTAAAGCAAGTATAGGCCTAGGACTTTACAGTCATCTTTGAGTTCATAGGATATGAGAAATGTGCTCATCTTCGATCACGAAGGAGGAGCTATATAGACTAAGATAAGATAAGATAAGATCTAGATAGGCCTATATATATATATAGTTTTAGGTAAATCATAGAACTATTTAGATTTCTAATAGGCCTACTATGAGCGTATATGGGTAAATCCATATGGGTAAATCCTAGTGGGTACTATATTATATAATAGATCTAGATATTGGTTACTTGTCACTAAATTTAGATTTAGACTAGATCATAGGTATATATACTCTATGGACTAGATTTATAGATCTAAATTTTGTATCGTTAAATTTTAACTCCTTTTTTTTCGGATGTTTGTTGCCACTTGACAGTTGAGTTTATGGCGAAACTTTATGAATTTCAGTAGTCACTTCACTATTAGGGTATTATTCTAGCTAGATTCTAGATCTAAATCTAATTCAGAAAAGATTAAACTCTTAATGTAAGGCATTTTTTCTAGTAGATCAAGAAGAGAGTGTCTAAATCTATTGCTTAGATCTAGACAACTTAAATATAGCTTAGGCTTTAGATAGAGAGTAGGCTATTTAGATTCGACTTGACATACAGTAACTTACGTTTATCGAACAAGTTAAGCTCATTCGCCGACATTTTTTATGTTTGAATTTGTGTATCTCCGTAAAAATTAGACCTAGAAAAAAACTGATTGTATATATGAACTCCTCATCCATTTTTCTTAAAAAGTAGACATGTTTTATTCTATTACTACTCATAGTTAAACTTATATTTGATGTTAAAATGGGTCAGGTTGATGATTTCAAAAGCTTAAATTATCGAACACTTTTTTAGCTTTATCTTATCTTATCGAACATATTAAGAACTTATCGAACACACGAGAAGTATGGTGTTTTCAAAGTGTTATAATCCTAAAATTTTGTGAAAAGTATGGTGTTTCAAAAGTGTTATAATCTATATTTTTTTTATTTATATCATTTTCTTTTTACGCCATGTCAAGAAAGACAGATTTTTAGTCATTTTCAAATGGTCCACATCGAAGGAATCTATCACTGATCAGCTCTGCTTAGAAACTGACGGTGCTAAGCCCAGTAACGCATTACCGTAGTACTTATTTAGGTCTAAGCTATTTTGAGACATAAGGCCATTAATAAATTAAATCCAGATATTATTTATTTGAGGGAGAGCCTAATAAGCTTTGGTAGCCAATAGATAATCCCGCCCTCCCCAAGTCATTGCAGGACACAACAGTTTACTTGGTTGACCTAAAAACAAAACATACGGTACGCGGCCCTACGTAACTAGCCGCCGATCTAGCACGCTCAGTGTATGTAACAGCCCAAAAGTCAGTGCTAGATATTTTTCGATCTGGGCGGGGAGGGGGGGGTGCTGAAATGCTATGGTGGCTTGCAAGCTGTGTTACCTATAGATGTAGATAAATCCGCCCTCCCTAAATCACCTGGTTGACCAAAAAAAAAACGTATTTTAGAGCACGCTTAGTATTTGTCACACACACACACAAACAACATATCTATATATACTACGTATTTATCATGCCTAGTCTTTGTGACCTAATTAGCGGCTTGACCGTAGGTACTCGACTGGTGGCTCCTCCCCCTTTCCCCTCAACATTGTTCTTACTACAACTTTACTTGTGTTGATGGCCTGGTTTACACCTGTGTGTTACGCTATCACTGACCATTTTTTTGTTGTTGTGTGTTAGTCTGGTGGCTGCTTTTGGATTGAGTCTTGAAATTTACGTTGTTACTTTGCACTGAAAAAGTGTGAATGTTGGAGAGTGGAAGCGCGGGTAAGGGGGTGTAGGCAGAATTAGAGAGTGGTTAAATGCGTTATTGTTATTATTTTGTGTATTTGTTATGTTTCAAAGGAGTGTCTTTGTAGCGCATTATGAGCTTTATCATACTTTATGGCAAATATATATTATATATATATATATATATATATATATATATATATATATATATATATATATATATATATATATATATATATATGTATATATAAATATTTTTATAGACCCGGCGCCACACGTCTAGATCGAGAAGCACAACTGACTCTATGTATTTGAGGCTGACGTCACATTCTAATGGTCGATCAATTATTGATGATCTCTGGATACAGTGTCTTGACTGTTTCTCTCCCCCACCCCCCGACCTTTTTTTTTTACCTGCCCAAGACATTTTTATTTCAAAATACCATATCTGCATTCTATACCTCCCCCTTTGCCCTTTCGTTTTATTAATATCTCTTCACATCAAGCACATGCGCTAGGTATTGGTTTATAACACATAATTCAGAAGTTAATAGAATGGGGCAAATTCAGAAGTTAATAGAATGGGGCATCTGAAAAAGAATGTGGTGCAGAGCGATACACTCTGTACTGTTAGCATCTAGCAATAATATATGTGTCATAAAATCAAGCTTTTAAAATGGGTACAATTAGTGCATATATCGATGTAAATCTATTTACTTTAAAAAATATAGCACATTTACGGTAAACCACAAATAACTGATACAAATTGTAACATATGATTAATTTATATCTGTACTTTGCATTACATTATTTTAAAAAATAACAATTAAAAAATATATAATTTAAATATTTTGTCTTCTTTGGGTTATATCCCTTTGATGTTTATTTTTAACATTAAAATGGCGTTCGATATCTTACGACGCTGAGATTGCTTATATAAAAACTGCTATTATCGAACACCCCCTTTTTAAACCTCAATTTTCATGTTTAGGTAACAAAGGACACTTTCAAATGAATAGTTGTAAATATTTCTCAGCCTAATTAGAAGCGTATTATATAGTTTTTTTTGAGTTGAAGCATCATTAGCATTAAAAAATACCCTTAACCCGAGACTCACTCCACTCTTCCCAAGAGTTCAGAAAATGTGAAATTTTTATACCAATATTACCAATGCACTTTGAATATAAGTAAAAAAATGACCCTCGGGTGAAAATGAAACTAATTATAACTTAACTATAAAGAAATGGACGATGCACAATATGAATGGACTAGTTTCTTTATAATCATCGAAATAAAGGAGAATTTTAAAAAATACAATGGGGTGTTCGATAAGTACCTTAAAACGAAGGTGTTCGATAGATGTAAGTTACTCTAAGTTCAAAAGTTGAGATCGATTCGAAGACGTCGAAGTCAAGTTTTTGAAGATATGGGTTTTAAGTCTAGATCTATCATCTATATATCTATAGATTTAGATCTATATATATTCTAGATCTAGGCCTACTCATAAAAGTTTTTATTATTATATATAGTTTAAATATTTTAGGTTAGCATAAAACATAATGAATGTCAAATGTCATAATGATGATGTCATAGATATAATGACTCACAATCATGCTCTTTTCGATGTAACTAATTAATCTATTATTAATCTGTCCAATGAAAGTTACTGAAAGGAACTAGATCTACACTTAACCAATTTAACCTTAGTTATTATTAAATAATTATTTCAAAATACTCAAGAAATTCAAAATTGCTTATAAATTGTCATTGTTCAGTGGGTGAAAAGTACCCTGATAGTACTTCCTTTTTTTCCAGAGCTGACTACTTGGAAATTGTATCACTAAAAATGGCATCATTTTTGTCAGATGGTCTCTTATATTTACTCTGTCTGTCTGACTGCCTGGTAAAAAGTTTGAAAATGTCTTTTCTCCCACTTCCAATTCATGGATCCAGTTGAAACTTTGCACAACTATTCATTGTATCTGACAAAACATGAATCAATCAGCAAACATTAACTTAAATAGTTCATCCTTCATGCTATTGCATGCTCAGTGCACTCTGGTCCAATCTCTTGTGGATCTGTGGGTTGTAGGGGATGTCTGGGGTAAGGTTTTCGTGCTACCTTTATGCTCTCAAGTAGGCTGAGCGGTAAAGCACTTGGCTTCCGAATAGGGTTCCCAGGTTTGAATCCTGGTGAAGACTGGGATTTTATATTTCAAGATATTTGGGCGCCTCTGAGTCCACCCATCTCTAATGGGTACCTGACATTAGTTGGGAAAAAGTAAATGCGGTTGATCATTGTTCTGGCCACACCCTCGTTAACCATTGGCCACAGAAACAGATGACCTTTATATCATCTGCCCTATAGACCACAAGGTCTGAAAGGGAAGCTTTACTTTTTTTTTATGCTTTCAGCAAACACAACCAACAATCAGAATTCAAAGTCAAGCCCCATTGAGGGGTAGCCAAGAGGATTATGCATGATTTTTTTGCATGTTAAATTTTGATAGTTGATAAAATCATACTTTAAGACTAGTTATCCATAGCAAAAAATTCTTATTTTCTGCCACACAATTACTTTCAAATGTTAACATTTTTTTTTCTGTAGGTTACAACAACATGAATATATTTTTACTCTAGTCAAGTATACCTATAGAGAAAGTCCTCAGTCTCAAAACCTACAATGAAGCCCCCCTGCAAAGTCAAGAAGCAAAAGTCGGCTCGTTCCTCAAATTCAGAGAACCTCATGGGGGTTAGAAAGACCAAGCCAAAAAAGATTGAAATTAAAAAGCATGTTTGGTTTGACCTAAATGCGACCATTATTTTTCCAGAACACAGTGACTACCAAAAGACAGTTGGAGAACATTTGAAGCAGAAAAAATGTAAGCATCGTTTTAGAATATTTTTTTTTTACTTATGAACATGCCAAATTTTAACTCTTTAGGGAATTTTCCACTACTTAGGTGGAAAATTTAAAGTAAATTAATAAAAAAAAGATTATTATTTTATTACAGTAAAATTGGATAATTACTGATAGATTTATAATCTTTTTTTTTCCTTACAATTTCAATTAGTTTTTGTCATTTTAATGACTGTCAGTACTTACTTAATCTTGACGCATCCCATTTGTCTGTTGAACCATTGGGGCACCACACAAGATCTGTAAACCATCTTTCTCCATTCCTCTATTTTTCCTTGGATAGAATTTCTTTCATTGACAGGCCTGTCCATTCTTTTATGTTGTCTTCCCATTGTTTTCTCTCTCTTCTTCTTCTTCTTTTCCATAACCATTGGGGCACCACACAAGATCTGTAAACCATCTTTCTCCATTCCTCTATTTTTCCTTGGATAGAATTTCTTTCATTGACAGGCCTGTCCATTCTTTTATGTTGTCTTCCCATTGTTTTCTCTCTCTTCTTCTTCTTCTTTTCCAAAACCATTGGGGCACCACACAAGATCTGTAAACCATCTTTCTCCATTCCTCTATTTTTCCTTGGATAGAATTTCTTTCATTGACAGGCCTGTCCATTCTTTTATGTTGTCTTCCCATTGTTTTCTCTGTCTGCCTCTTCTTCTTTTCCTGGTACTATTCCTTGAAGGAAGGTCTTTGCTAATTTAAGTTTGCGTTTTTTTTTACAGTAGTTAGCAGGTCATCATGGGGTCTAATTACTGTATTAATCCTGTTTCTAATCTCTTCATTTTGTGTTGCATTCTTTGTAAGTGATACTTAAGATCTTTCTGTAGCATAATTAATGTACTTACTGGTACTACTACTTAAGTACTAAATCTTATTTTTTATATATACTTTTTTTTTGAGGTTATGTAAAGCATGTATCTGTCTGATTTTGAAACTTGAAAAGTTAACTATGCTAGAAAAATTAATAATTTTTATAATATAAATTTGTATGGCATTAAAAAATCAGAACTGGTTATAGCTATTTGCTTTGTTAAAATAGCTTCTTAACACACCAAGTAGATTCAAATTGTTTTGTTTCATAATGATACATTTAGGCTATAGTTGCCAAAATTAATTTTCTATGAGCACCTTTCAAAATGCAAAATCAATTCTATCATTTCTATACTATACTATTATTAGTATAGTTTTTAATAAATAGTTTGGATTTTTCTTTTCCTGAATAATATTTTAAATTTTTACAAAGCTTAAATCAACTCACTTTCTCTGTCTTTATGGTAAAAAGTTTGTACACGTTATTTCTCCCACACCCAATCTCAGATTAAGCTGAAATTTTGCACAATTATTTCTTTTACCTGACAACACAAGAAATAATCTTAAAAATTAACCAATTAGTTAATTTATTATTGGTAATTAATTATTTTGTTTGGTATCTTAAACAAGGGAAAGAAATTGTACCTGACAGATGTGGTTAAAGTTTCAAATTAGTCCCCTTAAGGACTCTTGAGCCCTGATTGAGCATGTTTTTTTGAAACTTTTACAAATGGTCTAGATAAGTGATAGGATCATAGCGCAGTAGGTAAAAAAAATTTTAGTCGCACAAATTTATTATGTCTAGGTCAATCATGCATATAATTACATGACTGATTCATACTAATTGATGCAATTACACTTAATATAAGCTTTGTTTTTTTAAATAAAGAATTTTTTTTTAGTGTTTTTTTTACTTTTAGAAAGTAAAATTTCTATGTTTCCTTCATTTCTTTTCATAATCTAGCTTCTCTTCGGTGCAAAAGTACCTTATCAGTAGCTAAATCTAGCAAGGGCATATTAAAGAAATCATTCAGCAGTGTGTCTACTCGATCCAGTTCAGCTGACAAAGATAATAACTCCAATAAAAGTTGCTTTGATTACTCTGTATCCAGCCATGATGATAACCCTTTGCAGCCTAACCTTTCCATGCAGTGTATAAAGAAGCCATTAAAGGGCATCCTGAAAAATAAATGTGTCAACTTTCTTGAAAGCAATAACAGTGTATCACATTATGGCTGCAGATATAGCTTAGAAAAATGTGACGAAAATTTTGTATCAGGAGAGAATGTTTCACCTTGCTCATCTCATGGCATATGTGATTCAGTTACTAACTTGCGCTTAAAATCTCAACCTATAACCTTTCAGAATTTGAAGACAAATGTGGTAGAAAAGGCGAGTTTTGACAGTTTGATGTCATCAGTAAGTAGACTTCAGATTTCCAAGGTTACTGTAAGTAACAATAACAACTCAGATTCTGATATCCTGTGTGATCTTAGAGCTAGATCGATGAATCCAAACTGTGTAGATGACCCTGAATTCGAGGCAAGGCTTGACATGAACAATAATTCTCAAAACTTGGATGCAAATTTCATGCCTGATAATGAGAAAGTACAACAGGATGAAGTTTTTACAGCAGATCAAAAGGTTTCCAATATCCTATGTGATAATCTTAGAATTAGATCATTAGAATCTATAGATATTTCTAAAGTCAAACCTTGTCTTGACATGAACAATAATTCTCAAGATTGGGATGAGAACTTGACACCTGATAATGAGATAGCACAACAGGATGAAGTTTTTACAGCAGATCAAAAGATTTATTATATGCAGTGTGATAATCTAGTGTTCAATGAATACTGTGAAGATAATGCAGATGCTTGGCTTGACATGAACAATAATTCTCAAGACTGGGATAAGAACTTGACACATGATAATGAGAAAGTACAACAGGATGAAGTCTTCACACCAGATCAAAATAAGAAAAATGTGATAGAGCAGAGTGACTCTCAAAATGATGCACTGCTAGACCCTGATTACAGTTTACCCCCTGCAATTTTTATGGCCACCACTGCACAAAGCCATTGTCCAATTAAATCAAACCCCTTAACACCTGGGGTAGAAAGCAATAACATAAGCAAAGAGACCATAAATCTAGACTCAGTAAATGGAAATAACCATTCAGTCGTTTCTGAGTACCTCAATAATGTTAGAAAAACTTGCTGTGAAGTATTGACATGTCCAGTCATTAACTGTGGCATGACATTCATAGATGAAACCTTGTATAGGTATCATTTGTCTACCCTGGAACATTCTCAGTGCAATCCTACGAAAACACTGGTTAATGGAACATTGCCATTGCTTGCTAATTTTCTATGTCCATCATGTGGTCTCACATTTGCGGTAAGTTTTTTCTTTCTTTTTTTTTAAATAAATTATATTGCCTCGGAGTATATATGCTTTTCACTGCTTGAATATATTTCTCAACTACATATCAACTATTGGTAGTATTTGTTATTATTCTATACATTCAGGTTGTTGTTCTTTTCTTTATATTATACTTTTATTAGACTCCATTGTGTATATATGGTGACCCGACAAAGTAGCGCAAGACAAAATAGCGTGGACTTGTATATGATGTATATGAAAGTACCGGATTTTAGTAAGTGAAGATATTGGGCAAGATTTTTTGTTTAAGGTCTCTATCTTCTAAAGAACGCAAGGTCTGTAAAGGAAACTTTATTTTTTTAAACTTTCTTCTTCACTATTAATAGATGTAATGGTATGCCATATTTGCAGAGAAAGAGAATAGTTGGAAATTTAATCTCATTCTCTTTTTCACCAATATTTAAAATGTAAAAAATAATAATGATTTTGAAATGTGGTGACCCCGTTCAAAGGTTAGGTTAAGTTGGTAGGATGATGTGTTACACATGTGTGTTATAGTATAATTAGAAATCTTGATTATGGAATGTAAATAAATGATATATTTTGAAATTAATAATTTTAGCTTATTATAATTTCTTCTTACTGTTTGCATATTTATGTTTTAAGGTATGTAAAGTGTTTCCTGCAAAATAATGATAACATTACAAAAAAAAAAATATTGGCTTTATTCATATTTTAAGATGTCCTAAGTATTTCTTTCAAAATGACTGAAATATACTTTGTCGGCGCTATTTTGTCGGGGTACATATATATATATATATATATAGAGAGAGAGAGATAGATAGATAGATTAGATAGATGGATTAGATAGATTAGATAGAATAGATAGATAGAGAGAGATATAGAGAGACAGAGATATTTATATATATACATTTACACATAGATAGATAGAGAGAGAGATAGTGTATGTCTTTCTGCATTAATGTGATCATATTTATAAAAAGAAAGGGTTTGATTTGACTAATTCTATTTTTCTTTGACATACTGATAGCTCATGTGTTACATTTTTTTAAAATTTGTAATGTTTGTAAGTAGCACGGTCTTAGTAGAATTCTTTTTATTTTAGCATTAAACTGCATCAACATAAAGCAGAAGTTGAATGTAACTAAATGTGTTTTCAGGAGGAGTCCTCTTGTATAGATCACATGTTGACTCAAGACCATTTGCCACTGCTGCCTCCTGTATCTTTCTTTGTCTATACCTGTCCCCAGTGCTTGTCTTTTTTCCCAAGCTTCCTTTCAGCTGCTCAGCATATGGAGAGTTCCAATCACTACATCACATCATTTTCTTTTGTTGGTGAGACATGGCCTGCCTCTGTTTGGATAAAATTGTGTTTTGTTTCTTGGCTTTTCTAATTTCAGTTTGCATTCTGTTTATGAATTCATACATCCAAGTTTTTATTTTATACTTTAAATGTTTTGTTTTTATGATTTTGTTTCAAATACATGCCTACTTTGTAGTGTAATATTTATTATTGAGTTTAAAAGCTTTAGAAACTTCATAGCATTTCACTTGCTCTTAAAATTTGTTTGTAAAAGCTACAAAAGCAAGTCAACAGAAATATAAGATTGAAATCTCAAGTGGTAAAAGTCACCTTTTATTTAGTATCTTTTATACGTTATGATTTGTTTAAAATTCAATTCTATCGTGGAAAGATATTTTGGTACTTCTATTTTTTAGTCATTGTCTCTTTAATATTTGACAAATAGTTTTTACTGTTGGCAACAAACATGGGCCATGTAAAGCTTTGAGTGCTTCACTTCTTTTGGCACTTATTTAGCTTAGAAGTGCTAACCAGCAATTGCATTCTAATGATAGAATATGCAAGTGATTACTTGTACTTCTTTAGAAACACTGATGGTTGTATCATCTTATACATACTTAATTTTTATGTTTCAAAACTGAACATGTTTTTTCTTGATATGATTTACTTGTTTCAGATGATCAGAAGAGTTGCCACCTGTCTTCACCAATCCCTGTTCCTTACAGGGTTATGGAGGAGTTCAAATCCAGGTGTCAGAAAGTTGGTTGTGATTTGCTTTGTGAAGACTGTGGGCTGAAGCTCCTCTCTCCTCTCCAACTCAACTCTCACCTCAAGGAAGCACACAGAGTTGTCTCCAAGTGTCACCAAACATCTGTGAGTGATTAGTGCACAGAGATTGTTATTATTACATGAGCTTTTACCGATAGGAATTCTTAATTTTTCTGGTTCTCACATCAACCAAAGAGTTTTGGGAATAAAGTCAACTTCTAGAAGCAGATAGTTGCTGACATTTAATATCTCTGTTTCATTCACCAAAGGAGTGACCTAACTTTGAACCTTGTTAAAGCAAAAGAATTTGAACTAAAATGTAATGTCACTAGTACTAAGAAAGAATAGAATGTAGTTTATGACATAATGCTGTCCAGAACTAACAAGTCTAGATATTAATCATAAATTTAAGGGCTTTTTTTAAAAATCAATTCAGCACCCAGAAAGGTCAAGAATAATTGAACAAATGCATTGATTATTTTCAAGTATTTAAGCTGAAATAATGCTTTTGGCTTAATTTGTGATTTGTGCTAAAGTTACCTTGCTCTAAATGGTTAATACCTAGGTCTCAATTGGGGGAAAAAAAAGGCAATTGATTATTAACCTGGCTATATAACACTCATGCTAACCAATGGCTATAAACAGATAAACTTAGCATCATCTATTGATTGCTAGGTTGAAAGGAAACTTTCTTTTTTTTTTCTTGAGCTTCTCAGTCAAGGTTGGTCATAAAACTAGCTTCCATCAAACAAGCTTCAATAAAGTCTACTTAGGGTTGGAGCCATTGTGACAACCCTGTGACATCCTAGGTTACTGGAAAGGATTTCTGACAATGGTCAGGAATGAGGCAGAGACTCTTTCCCTTTAATAATATCTGAAAGTTTCTCTATGGTCAAGGCCCTTCAAGTTTGTATCCCACTGTAATAAGGTCTCCTACAGTTCCCAAGCTGCCCCTTGTCTCCTCACCCGTCCAAACAAATTGAAGACCTAAGGGAATTCCTTTATATACCTTTTATGTAATCACCATATTCCTTGGGCTAAACTGCCATTTTAGGATACTGCTCCCTGGATAGCATCCATTGTGATGGGCGATGGGGAACTTTTCAGACCGGCCTTTTGTTGAATGCTCACCCCAAAGATTTTAGCAGAATATCTCAGAGCAATGAGGTAATCCACTGCGATCAAGTTTTATTTTCCATGTTAACCAATCCATTTTATAGTTCACCAATTCCTTGAGGCTAGGAAACCTATATGCCTCGGCTACCAAACAGCTAGTAAATGTGAGGATTTCTTGTATTATTATCTTCCTTTCAATGTTTCATTTCAACAGATTGACGTTTTCAATTCCTTCCTCACGCACCTTGCTTGTGCTGAATGTAGACAGTTTATCTATTCAAAAACATCTCAGTCACAGCTGTGTATTCACACAGATTGCCCCCTCCAAGGTCCTGTGCTATCTCTTAAAGCAAAAAGTCTCAGAGAGTTTATATTACGATGTGGCATAACAGACTGCAATGTTGCTACAGAAAACGACTTAGAGCTTAAAACCACAGTTGGGCCGTCGATCTCTGAGCCATCTCTCTCAGACTCTTGCCAGTCTAAACTATACCAGAAGAAAATATCTATGTTCAGAAAGAAGCTAAATTCAAACAAAGTTAAAATAGATAAAGCTGTGGCAGTCTTTTGTAATGAAGTCAGCGACCTTTCAAGTAGTAGCGAAAATGATTTGGTGAACAAAGCACCCGAGTCAACGAATCAGTTTGAGGCTTCTTGTTCTTATGATTACAATGAGACCAATACATCTCATAGATTGAAGAAGCAAGGGAGAAGTAACACAAAAAGAAATGAAGAACAAGAAGATGGTAGTCCAAGTCAGAATCACAGTTCTGGTCACTCCGTTGAAAAACGTTTGCCTGGGAAGAGAGGCACATCTTTGAAAAGAAAACATAACTTATCTCTGTCACCTGATCAGAAGAAGAAAAGAAAACTATCTCAGATTAAAGATTTTAACATTGAAAGTTCTGATGAAGGGGCAGCTGTTAAAACGGATGTTTTTCTCCAGTTGTCTTCAAGTCCTTCTTCTTCCACTAAGGATGGAGGCTATTTGTCTGAAGAAATACATTTACCAAGTGAGTGCAATTCCTATGCAGTTGATGGAAACCATTTGACACAAGGGGAATCTGTCAGTCATGAATCTTTTGGATTATGGAATTTATGTTCATTTGCCTTTGATACAAGCAGCTCAAGACAAGGTCCCATTGTGACTGAGTCATCTGATCTTGCACAAAATAATGATAATCTCCCCTCTAATCATGAAAATAGTGAACTTAGTCAAGCAGTACAACTTGAGATATTAAAAGGCATTCAGAATTTTAGAAAATGTCCTTGTAAAAGGAATAAAACTAATAAAGGCAAGGGTAAAGGTCGCAAACACACTAATGACTACAAGACACCTTATAAAAGCTCATGTAATTATTGTTACTTCAAATTGTATCATTCAACAATCATTAAGAATAAAGACATTAAACAAACAGCCATACAGCCGCAGCAATCTTGTGCTGAAACTCTGAGATCAACAGCGCTGGTGGATCCTTCACTTCGCCTATGCCTAGATGGCCCCTTCACTTTCGATATTCCCTCTACATCGGAAGAATTTTTGGAGTCTGCAGGCCTCAGCAAAATTATGTCACCCCAGGTAAGCTTTTGTACTGATTCTATGGTTCTAGTTACCTTGCACCAAATAGCTTCTTTTTGAGGGAGCATTAGTTGGAGCTGATTGTATTGATAAAACAACTAAATATCTTGATGTATCACATATAATATGGTATGACTCTTTCCTAATTATTATCAAACACAATCTTTAAACATTCACAAACAAAATTATGTTTAGTAATACTATTATTGTAACTAATAGCATTAGATGTAGTAGTAGATACTAGAGGTATGGTCAATTCTAGATAGGGCTTTTTTTTTATAAAGCTTATATCAACTCACTCTGTCTATCAATATGTCTGTCTGTCTGGTAAAAGTGTGTACACGTTATTTCTCCCACGCTCATTCTCACATAAAATTAAACTTAGCACAATTATTCATTGGCGTAGACAAGACATGAATCAATGCAAAACATTAACTAATGAGTCAATCAATTACTAGTAATTAATATTATTGCGTTTGATATTAATAATGGAAATAAATCCTTCAGTATTCACAGATATGATTAAATTAGTAGGGTTTAGTCCCCTTAAATAAATGTTAGTGCTATTTCTCCCACACACATTCTCGGATCAAGTTGATACTTTATACAATTATTTAGTGTACCTAACAAAACATAAATAAATAAAAAATTTGCCAATTATTCTATTAAGTATTGATAATTTATTATTTTGTTTGATATTAAATAAGGGAAATAACGTCTACATTATTGATAGATTAGTTGTAAGAGAGGTTTTTTTTTTATAAAGAATTTTTTTTGTATTTTCTTGTTCATTGTATTGTAATTGAGCTAGAATGCCTTATGTTTTAATTCTCTACAATTTTTATGTTTATTATATTTCAGATGGACCATTTGGCTCAAATGGACAGAATTATTTTTGCTGATCTTGAAAATTTTATGATTTTTGACCTAATTATAGAACCTTTATTGCCAGCTTCTTTTGTTTGGGGCTTCATTAGCAGCAGACCAGGTACCCCTTACCATATGGAAACTTTCTTTGCCAAGTAAGTGTGTTTTTTTTCATTGACTGTAATAAGCCAACTTACACAAATAATAACCTCTTATTTGATAATGGTGTTCTAAATGTGTGATATTATTTAATTGATAAAATGATCATGTTTAGTAATTGTTTCATTAAAATTTAAGATTGTAAGCTTGCTGTGTGATGATTGAATGAAATATAAATGGCCGAGTTTCCAATTTGTAACGGGGCACTTTGCACATTAAGAAAATTTAGCAGAACACTTTTATTTAGTATAATTATTTATTTTTTTCAAAGTATAAAACTTAGGTATAATAAAATATAAACTTACTATTATGAAAAAATATGATTTATGACCTAATGATTTATGAGCTATACATAAATATAAATTATATTATTTTTATGGGCACAATATTCTAAGTTAAATTCCATTATCTGATATAGTGTCAAGCTTGTTTCTGCACTTTGACTTAATTGCAGCAGAGTAAAATCCCATCACACAAAATATTTGGAAAACTGAAGTAAAACAATAGCTTGTATTGAAATATTTAGGTAACTTCTGAAGAACTTGTTCAGAAATCATTTAAAGCCGGATCTTTGTATTTTTCTTTCGAATCAAAGTCTAGATCTAGCTAATTTCTCCTATTTTTTGTGTGTGCAATACCTATTCAGGCTAGCATTTTGTGAATCACAGTTTTTGAAGTTGCTTAAAGTGACTGTGTTTGTTTGTTTCATGATTGTGTTGGATTCTTGTGTGATGGTTATGTTTAACTCTTAACCTAGTAGGTATCCCCTCTACTGTGCTCTCAAATGTGAAAACCGTGTACATGTATCCATTGATATTGGCACATCCAAAGATGCTGCAGACTTTGCAATGTGCTTAACTGTGAGTACCATTGTATTTCAAGGTGCTTTTTTGTTTTTTAAAGCCACTGTTAGCCTACAGAGATCAAACATTTAGATAGGCCTAGTTGGTCTTGAGATTATTCAAAATATATATTTTATTATTATTAGATGTTTGAACATGTAATCTAAAGTGGAGATATCAGATTAACTGTTTGTAAAAATGTTTTACATATTTCGGATGTTCCTTCAGAGTTGAAGATAATTACTTCCTAGTCCAAACCTTCCGCAGGACGACGGGGGATGGGAGCGGGCAGGGTTTGAACCCTGGACCATCGATAATTCTGAACGACAGTCCAGCACGCAAACCGCACGACCAGGCAGCCATCCGCACGACCAGGCAGCCATCCTGATGAAGAAATGTTGACACCTTAGTGCAATATTTTGATTAAGATCAAACAATTAGTTTCAATTAATAAATTTAATTTTAGAATTGTTAGAATTTTCTGTCAAAGAAAGCAAAGCTGTACCAAAGGTATTTTTGTGTCAAAATTTGTTGTAAAAACAACAATTAATGAATTCTGTGGATTAGAGTAAAGTTCTTGAGCTGAGATTTTAATTCTGGCATTGTCCTATACATGTACAAATAATGTCATGATTCAAAATATACTTGTATTATTTATCTCCATAACTGTTGGGCAATTCTCTTCCATTTAATTAACTTTCTGCCTCACAAACAATATATTTCCAATATTTTAATGTTCTTTTACTGAAGTAAGATGAACTAAATTGGTAGAGAATCTTTATATCCCAGTAAGTTCTGGCCAAGAAATTTTTAAGTTATAGAGACCAATAATCTGTTTAATTTCTTTGAATGTTGAATTGAAAGCATTTTGTTTCAGATTGCTAAAGTAGATGACAGACTGCCAACCTCTATCCCCTTCTTTATTGTGTCCAGAGATAAAGGATTTAAGGAAGTGGAAAATCAAATGAAACATTCAGACAGAAAGGTTGTACTTTTAACACCCAAGGGTTATTTAAGTGCTCAAGATTTCTATATTTAGAGGGAGACAGTTTCTCAAAATAGAATGTTCTAGGTGTTGAATTATAAAAGTTTAAACTTAAAAGAATCAGATCTGCAATATGTCTGATTAGACTGTTTATTATATAGGTTAGGGTTATGAAAAAAACACTCACTTTTCCATGTTGTTAAATTTATAAATATTTCCAACGAACTAAAAGAATCATGGGATACCAACGCTTTTATATAGTGAACTGACACCTTTTTTTTTAAATTCATATATTATTGATTTATACAAACCGGATGTCCATCTTGAAATTGCAACAAAAAAGTTTGTTTTGTTTACTTTATTTTAGGATTTCCATTTCTTACACAATTTTTTTTAAATGTTTTACGTTACTATCAATTTTACACTTTACACTAAAACATTTTTTTACATTGATATCCTTTTTTTTTTCATCACTTCTCAATTTGACATTTCACTAAATACATCACCTTGGTAGAAAGTTTGTATACATGTGTACATTATAGTTTAGGAGTTACAGCTTGGGACAAATGAATGTTTGCGGTATATTTAGCCTACTTACAATACCAATGTCATAATAATGTGATATAAATACACTTTAAAAATGTTGACTCTAAATTAAATAACCACACTGTCATTTACATTCAACACCACTTTTTCTTTGTTCATTTTTTATGAATTACAGGATTCATCTGCTGTATCTATGATTTCATAAGAAATAATTTAAAATTATATTTGAAAACTCTTTAATAGGAATCTAGAATCTTCACCACCCCCACTCCCCTTTTCCCAGCATATTTTTCTATCATAGAGTCATATTTTCACTGTCAAATTGAGACTTGATCATTTTGGGATTCAGTTTTCATGAACTGTATACATATAATTCTTATACATATGAAAACCTGTTTATCTACCCAATATTAAGCTCAATAAAACCCCTAATTAAACCATGTGTTGTTTATTGAATTTATGTCTATCATTACAGGTTTTGTTTTATTTATAATATATATATATATACATCCACTTTATGACTACTCCTTTTCTAATCATAGGCTGGATTTATTTTAGAAGACTTTCTATGGCCTCATTCATGGGCCTCATTAAAACCTAATGAGGAACAGCACAAAACTTTTGTACATTTAAACATCACATGTTATTTTCTATGGTCACTCTATCCTGGGCAATGCTTATTAACCTCAACAATGCCCACCAATGGAAAAGGTTGTTAAACCATTAGGTCAACAGGGAGGCAAAACAGAACCCCTGTTGGGGTGTCCATTGCAGTGGTGGGGATCGAAGAAAGCCCCAACAAACATTTCACCAGCCACACTCTGTTTCTCAACTTGCCATTTTTATGTCAGACCCTTGCATGGCTGGTGTGTTACAGAGAAGGATTACAAACTTCTGTGAGTTTGTTCAGGCAGGCTAGCTTCTGGTAGCCTAGAGTTCCAAGACTCAACTCTTAGGTCACATAATTAGGAAGAAGAATGGTCTCTCTTCTGAGTGTACTCACAAGTAGGACAAACAATATCTGCCTTTGTTCAACTAGTTGTGGTACATAGAGCAAACATTTTGGTACAGTAAAAAAAAAAAAATTATCTCTAAGGGATGATCTTTATTAAAAAAACAAAAAGTTTTTTTTTTTTTAATTTTGTTTTATTTCAATAGAGACATGTTTATTGCCAGAAATAAAAATATTACAATTCTAATTAAGATATTCTTATTATGAAATATCAATTTGTTTCTTTTAGTCTCTAAAATCACAAGTAGTACAGAGACTAAAATTCCCCTTAAATAAACATAAAATAATTTATGAATTGCTAACTGTAATTACATTTTTCTCTAGAATATCAGTCCTTGAGATCTTTGTTTTCAACACCTTTCTTATACAATTTATTACATTTTAAGATGAAAATATCACATAGTCAGGATTTTTTAAATTACTGTATACAAAGTGTATACATTACAGAGTTAGTATAAGGTTAGTATGATATCAACAGGGGAATGTAAGGCTAAGTTATCTTTTGTTTACTTGTAGGGGAATGTCACAGATTTTGAAATTTGGAACTCTAAAACATTCTACTTAAAGATACGGTAGTTTAAGAGACATGCGATAATATTGTGTATATAATTTTTTTTTACCTTTTCTTATATGGTAGGTGAGTAATACTAATATACAGCAGTTATAGTGCGGACACAGTTCAAACAGTTAAACAAATGTGTGTTAACGTTGAGGTTTTAGAAATCACAACACAGTTTACAATATTAGTTTAGAAGACATTGCCTGAGAAGAATTCTGGGTGTCACATCATTATCAATGCTCAATGTCCACATGAATATTATAAGAATAATAATAAGAAAATGATAAATAGACCTTTTTGTTATAACAATTCTGTAAAATACACCTCATAAATCCTAATTCAATACAACCATACAAGATATATGAAGCTGGTTATTTGTTAAATATAATTTTAACGAAACCTAAAACTAAATAGAGTTTTTTTTTCTTGACTAGAATTGACATGTTAATCACACAGGACAAAGACAGATTATGAAGATAAAGATTAAAATACAAGTTGTGTAAAAGATTGAACAGGGAAAAAAAAAGTCTTCTATCATCATTGTAAGCTAATCAACAAACTGAATCAAAAGATAAAATAGAAACATCCTGTTTTTTTTTTGACTTGTTTTGGATGTTCCTCCAGAATTGAAAGTTATTTCATCCCAGCCCAAACCTCTAACAGGATGGCGGAGGCTAAGGATGGGCAAGCTTCGAACCCAGGGACATCTAGGCAACAGTCTAGAGCACATAGCACACCACCAGGCAGTCAAAAACTGTTGTGATTATTGTAAACCTAATCAACAAACTTAAAATAATTCAACATAATGAGGCTACTATTCTCTTCCAAGTGTTAAAAACACCCCAAAATATAAAACAAACAACAAAGAAAACAAAGCTAATTTTAAAAATTGTCATGGACAAACAAGAAAAGAACTATATAACAATTGTAGCTGTACTGTACAACACAAGTGTACAAGCAAAACATTTGTACTTAAATGAACATTGCAATAAATTAAATCACAACACTAAACAGATGTGACAACATTTAAAACTTCAATGTTAAATAAAAGAAACAAATGATTGTACAAAAGAATGATGTAGAATTTGTTCACCTTACTAACACCAAGGAGATGTTGGTTAGATATGTATCAGTGTCACTGTGCCAGCATCAGAAACAAAGGTGTTCAGTTTAGGATAGTTCACTGAACTAGTACATTATGAATACGTTTAGAAATTTCATTTCAAATTGAGTAAAATAGTTACAAAGTAGTAAAAAAATATAGGCTAGGGCTGACCACAGATTAATAAAAACAAAATTTTCAGCTTTCATTCTTTTCCAATATTTACAGCTTTTGGAATTAACAACAATTCATGCATCAAACAAAGTTATGCGTTTTTCAAAGATTAAAAAAAAAACTGTATAAAACTTGACTCCCAGATCTGGGACACTGATACTCTATCTTAGGTCCTAGAGTAATGACATGTTGTATCATAAATCTAATAATAAATAGTTCACAGCCTTTAGAAAATAAATAATCAATGAAGCCACCACCAGAAGACATTAGTAACATATTTTACTCAAAATGTGATACTTTACTAAGCCCCCACCTCTATCCAAAAAAAAAAATTATTTAAAAAAAAAAAGAGCAGAGGAAGTATCTAGAAAGGTAAAAAAAAACAACTACCCTAGCCTATTTTAAGTGAGATACTCTCCAGTCTAGCTTACAATAAAAAGTTCATTGTCAACAATTAAGAAGAACAATGTCATGGACGTTGAAGCAAATAATTTCAAGACATATTTTACAGAAAAATTACATCATGGCTTATTATCAATGGAGGAATAACTATAAACAGTCAGATTTTAGCTGAAAAAACTTTAAATAGCTAGCTTTTTGGACCATAGGATGTACAGAATAATAGAAGTGATAAGCTAGGTTTTTTTTAAAAGGTCGTCTGAAAAATTGTGTGCACTTTTTAGTACTGCAGAATCAAATTCTCTTCAGCTTTGTGGATCAACAGTTCTTAATTGAGTTGGCAACATTGATGTTCAATTTAGTGTCCTTGACATTGTTTAGTTTATCCTGAAAATCCCCAATAGTGAAGAACCAACCGGTTAAAAAAAACAACTCTTAAACCCTAACCCTTTAAAAAAAAACATAGCTCCAATGTTTTAGAAGGTGATTAACTAAAACTAGCTTAAGGTTCAGTTAATAGCAATATTTACGGAAGACTGCCAACTACAAATCAATAATCATCAAGGAAATGGAGGCATTAAAGATTATAAATAATATGAAAGTTCATCATAAAATGAACAAATTTCTAATATTCTATTCAAAGTAACAACATAAAAACAGTTTCTAGAAATAAAAAAAATAACCACTGCAGGTTCTAATCTAAATACCATTATCACTGACCAAAAGAAAAGTTAAAAGAAAATCTTAAAATGATTAAAAAAAAAAAGGAAAATTGTATAAAATATTTTAAAACTTAGAAAAAAAATTTATCTATTCAACTCTAAGAACTACTTTTAAGCTAATAAAACAGCTAGATATATTTGTTAAATTGACAGAAAACTGGAAGATTTTCTCAGGCACTAAAGTCTGATATTGTAATATATAAAGTTGTCACAGAAACTTTAAGTCCTAATGGACCATCTTTCACATTTTCTTTTCAATTACTTTTATAATTTGTATAGCCCATCTGTCACTCTATAGGATGCTCAGTGTGCTATGGTCCAATCTCTTTTTGTGAACTTATGTAGAAGGCTTCCATGCTGCCTTGAGGTGGTCAACAAGCACAACTTAACTCAAGTTGGGATTCGAATTCGAGCCCACTTGATAGATAGCCAAGCGGTTACTGCCTCTAAGCCACACATCTCATAATTTGAAAGAATGAAAAAGGCACAAATCAAGCAGAATCACATCTAAACTTTTGCAGTCTCCCCCCAAATCAACTTTTCATTTCATAGTGTGGCCCATTTCTTTCTTTGAAAACATTTCCAGTATTTAAATAGCATTGTAACAAATTAAAAACATTGTGACAGAGAAATATATGGCATTAAGAATATTTGATTAGAAATATATTTTAATTATTATATGTGATATACGTTTATATAAAATTATTTTGAATGGCACATAAGCTAATTTCGATATGAGAAACATCTCTAACAAAATGTATATGATGACAAATAAAATACAGAATATTTCAGTGTGATTTAGAATGTCATTTTGGTGTTTATATAAGTCTGACAAATGAGCCTTCTGATTGTTCAGTAAAAACAAGACTAGGAAATGTCAGGAAACAAAGAACTAAAACAATGATTGATTAAAATTTTAAACTTTGACTCCAATAACAAAATCAATAACTGTGACCATCTCAACAAAAGGAAATGAAACAGTTAAAACTGGGGGTACAATGAATAAATAAGATGAAAGAATATGTTTAAAATCAAGTGTTCATTGTAGTGTGATATACTAATGTACATTAAAATAAACCAATAATAACTAATAGGAGGCATTTCAAATAGCGGGTACAAGCAAATAAATACATTTTTCCATCTGCTATCACAAAGCATTGTATCAAGTGTCTGTGATCATAATGCAACTACATTAGTATCTATCTACATCTCTTTACATGGAGAACTATTACCCACACAACGCTCACATCAAGTAAATTCCTTAGAACCAGAAATTTAAAAAATAAAAAACAAAAACAAGATTTAAAAGCAATCTTTCCTACTTAGCGCTAAGTTCCACAATACAATTACACTGAAAGGCAAAGGTGGCAGTTTCTTGGAGAGCTTATTTAGTGAGAATGTAAAGTGTATTCCAAGGCAATCATCAACAAAAGAATAGGACAGGGTTTACTTTGCCAACTTGGGTGTTTCTTCCTATCTGTTAAGAACTAATATTAAGGTTTTCATAAAACTATGACTCATTAATGAGCATTCCTAAGTGTCTCCCAAAAAAACTTATCCTCTTGAAAACAGTTAACTTAGAAACTAAAAACCTTTAAAACTTTCAGAAAAGGGGAATAGATTTAAAAAAAAAAAAAAATTTATACAAAATATGAAAACCTGCGTACCCAACATGGTTGTCTGAAAGCTCTCCTGGTATTATCATGGATACTTGGTATATTTCCATGCATTTCTCAACCATGCCTAAAGTATTTTTCTAATTAAAACTTAGCTTACTGAACTTGTCTACAAATGGTAAGCCATTAATTTTACACAAAAGTAGGTGCTAGATATTAGAGAAGAAAGAAGTTACCTCTTTCAAACCTTGCTATCTATGGGAGCAGATAATGGGAGCACATCTGTCTCTATGCCCAATGGTTAACTATGATGTCGTGGATTGCACAATGACCAACCACATTTATTTCTTGTATCTATTAATGTTGGGTGGACACAGGTATTAGAAAACTTTATGAAAATTGTTTAAGCGTGGATTTCATATGGTCCCAAAACAAAATCAGAAATGCTCAATAATTGATGATACCGAGAGAGTTTAAGTAGATATAGTAATCTTTGCTGTTAGAAGTGAGGATTTATTTGTTTCCATGGAAAATTTAATAGCTTATGATTTCTATGAAAATAATAATAGCCAATGGTTCTCAAAATAATCATCTGGTGAGGTCATGATGGTAACAAAAAAAATGTTGGAAAAGTGGAAGGTGTGTGTGTGTGACAACATCAAATAATTGGGATTTGCTTCGATGGCTCATGTGACATAATCATAGAATAATTTGATAAATGTATTTATTTAGTTATAAATTGCAACATAATAAATTTTGATTTTTTACTAAATAAAAGTTAAAATAAGATTGTTATTGAGTGGCAAGATGATTATTAACTATCCTTCGATTTCTGTGTCACTAGATAAAACAACCAGATGACTCATCAAAATGATATCAATGCTGTGTATTAGGAGCCACTAGCTTAAGTTATTAATAGATAATTAATTAATAAATAAGTTATTTCTCAGTTTCCGGTGAATCTTTTTTCTCTGAGGTAGCTTTGTTATCTTCTTTGTCATCTTTGAAGAACAGTAGAGGAAACATTCCCAACAAGCAACCAATGGTCACACCAATTATTTTACCCTGTTAGGGAAAAAAAATGAATTGTATTTCAGATTTGGACAAGAAAAAACTTAACAAGAAAATCATTAAAAAAAACAACAATACCTCCCTTACAGAACTTAAAATTAAACAAAAAAATAAAAAAAATGTAGCTCTAATCAGGTGTTGAAATTATGAATTTAACACTGTCAGCTCCTTGAACATATGATGCTACCAATTAGGCCAGCGGGCATTGTATAATTGAGAAAATATTTATTGGTAAATTTATTATATAGACATCTAGATCTGGATCTAAACTTCTGATTTAGAACTCTTATGATATGGTCTAGATCTACTTCTAAATTTACAATCTGGACATAATCTATCTAAGATTTACATAAAATATAATCAAAGCTTAGATAATCTATCAATAAATTTTAAGCTACTTTAAATTTAATAATAAAACTCAGTTATTTGGTACACTACAGCTGACTATGCCATGTTTTGTTTTTTTACTCCAATTTATAGCTAAAATTAAATTTATTTCATTTTTTAATTGAAAAAGTAAAACGGTCAAACTAGATTTTTGCCATATGGTCAAAGAGATAGTTATTCTTTTCTCAGTGCTATACTGTTAAATTCCAAGGAAAAATCATTAAAAGCCATTTTTTAGATCAGCGTCCATGCAGGTTCTATGTTGCTGGTACCATGAAGTTCTGACTTGAATAGAGGTATTGTAAAAAAAAAAACTTTTCCAGAGTGGTGAAGTTAGAAATAAATCAATATAAATATTTAACCTTTCAAAATTTCAATGTAAAAAAAAAATATGACAAAAATTATGTCTTGATTTTATAAACATTATATTTTACAGTAGTTTGAAATTGAAAGAGTACTGAGCTGTCAGCAAAAAGAATTGACCTATTAGCTTTCTTGGTCATTTAGAGCAAAGAAAACATATTTAGGAGCTTATAAAACTGGCTCTTGACCAAAGGTCTTGCAAACTGCCTGTTTTATCAATTCCATCAGACTAAACCCTTTCAAGAAATCTGTCCATAGGTCAGTTGTAGAAGAGTTCACTGTTTATGAAGTCAAAAGTAAATAAGAATACTATGTGGCCAGCACAACTTTCAAACATCTATGATCTTCCAGTTGGTATCATTTTCAGCACTGAGCTCAAATAAAAAGCTTGTCACTAAGACATTCCAGTGTGTAAGTGCTTTGCTTACATATTTTACATACAGTTTTATCAGGAAACTTCATGCCTAATTAGCTAACTTTATTAAAAAAAACTATATTTCACCATATTTGAAGCGAACTTTGTGCTGCCCATGTCCACTTGAGCGGGAGAGAGATGAGGATTCTTCATACCAACTTTAGCGGCCAGGATCTCCACATAGTGCGCAGAACTGGGGATAAACAAACATCTTTAAGTTAAGTCTGTTTTCTTACGATATATGCTGCATATTAAAGTGATGACTAAGTGACAGATTTGGTGTATTTAACTGAAACTTACTTTAAAACTTTAATTTTTTGGTATTAATTGTGATTAAATAAGTTTGAGTTTAAAAAAAAAAAAAGGAAAAAAATATATGTATTGAATCGGAATCTTTAGATTTTAAAAGATGCTTTAAATAACTATCAACAATATTTAAAATGTGTAAATTAAATAAAAACTTAATAGACTAAGACATGTTACAATTGTGTTTGGCAGCTCCTACATGTATGCAATAGTAGTTCAAAATTAAAGATAAGAGTTAATTAAAGAGTTAAAAAAAGCAGAAAAATTTAACAAAATAAATATAAGTTTTTCTAAGCAACAAAATATATACCTAAAAAAACTCAAATACCCAATGATACACTATAACAAAAATTCATTAGAAAGTTGTTTTCAATTAATAATGTGAAGTTCTAACATCTTTGTCTTATTTCTTTGTCCATATCTGTCTATATCTTATACCTGTAAAAGCCTTTAAATTATAAAATCATGTTCCCTTTTATAGATGACCAAGGTAGTTTTTCTTTAGTAATTTTGATACCACATTTGCATTTTGAAAAAAAAATTCTATAGTTCTAGATTAGTTTGCATACTAATATATTTACATCCTTTAATGGCCCTTATAATTTCTAGGCCAGCACAAATTAATTGTTTTCTATTACAATACAATAGTATAAATGACAAAAAATGTTGTCTTACCCTAATCCAGCAATATCAGAAATGAGGTTCCCCAGGGCTGCAGCTAGTGAGAGAGGAAAGTCATGAACACGTTAAATTTCTATTTTAAGGATTCAGTAACTGTGTTGATCTTACCACTAAATTGTGCTAAATCCATATAGAATCATGATTGTTTTGAGTGGTTAAGAGAACCAAAGGTTTTAAGTTTCAAACTCATGGAGAAAAAGTGAGAAATTCATCCACTAAGGTACTCAGGACATTTCATATTGTATTGGCCATAAAGGATACTATTTACTTTTAGCCACAGCAACTGGTGTGCTAGGGGGTGCAGTGGATGAGTGGTTAAGGCTTGGCTTTCGAACCTGGGGGCCTGGGTTCAAATCTCATTGAAGACTGGGATTTTGAATTTCAGGGTTTTTAGGGCGCCCCTGTGTCCACCCAACTCTAATGGGTATCTAACTTAAGTTGGGGGAAAGTAAAGCCGGTAGGTCGTTGTGCTGGCCACATGACACCCTGCTGTTTAACCATAGGCTATAGAAACAGGTGACCTAAACATCAACTGCCCCATGGATCACAAGATCTGAAAGGGAAACTTTACTTTACTTTTAACTGGTGTGCTAGTCAAATGACTTAAAAATCAGAAAGCTTAGATAGTAAAAAAAATTTTAAATGATGCACCTTCAATGACATGGATTAAGGATTTAAGAAATAAAAAATCTAACAACTGTCTATGTACTTTGTAAAAAACATAGCAAATAAAGAAAATGCTCAGCATTGCCAGCTTTATGACCTCATACACTCTTCTCAACTGTCTAACCCAAATCTCTTTACCTGCCATGGTGCTGATCCCAAATGTGACACCCAATGTTACATCAATGTATTCACCCTATAACAAAAAACAAAGATACATCAACGCACTGTTCAGTAGCCATCATTTAGAAAGTGAAACAGCTAGCAAGAGCTTCAACGCTAGATTGGCATTTAAAGTATTACATGTTACATGCTCAAATACTTGGATTGCTGTCCTGTATCATATTTTTTTTACAAAATTAATTTATTATTACAAATCTAAGGAAAATTTAATAGTAAGGAATTGTGTTTGTAAACAGGGTTGTCAGGTTCAAATCTAATTCTGTTGTTTTAGTTGCATTTAGCTTTATCCTTTGGAACAGTCCAAATTGACCAAAGCATTCAATGGTAAAGCAAAATAAACTGAAAATAGCAGAATTCTTTAAAAGTAACTTAATTTCTCTTGTATTCTTCTTACCTTTATAATTTTTAGAAATGTATCTCTTTTAATAGAAGTACATTATATCTGAGAGTACTTCAACAATTGAGAATAATTGAACTGTTGTTTAATATGGAGCTTTTTTTTTTTTTTTTGGAAGTTATGCACACACACACAATTTTCAAAACTTTTATGATTGGATAAAAGAGTTATAAAACAGTTATGCCCTAAAGTAAAGGATAATGGATTAAGCATCTAAACTTATCAATGTAGAGGCAAAAATATATATGGGCAGAATTCCAAGGCTAATATGGATCATTGATGTAGCGATGGATCTACAAAACCATTGAGACTGGACTGGGTGACAAGAAAATGGCTCAGGATACATTTGAATGGGAAAATTGTGTTGAAACTATTGGGCTGAGAACCACTGAAATGGATGGATGGTTTATACACAGATACAGAATCATTTTGTTGATTTCAAGAATCTTTAAGATAAGGTATCGTAGGATACTTACTGCAACAATCATAAGGAAATTATCCAAGAATCCAAATCCAATGAATGGAAACATTTGATGTAGAGCAACTAAGGAAGAAAAAAAACAAACAAATATGGACAATAACTAGGACAGCTGGTGTGTGTGTGTGTGAATGAATGTGTCTGAGTGTTAGGCAGAATAAATTGGTTGACAGCTAACATACAAGAAATAAGAACATCAAGATTGCTTTTAGGCAGTGAAGCAACTTTTTTTTTTTTTCAATAGTCATTTCTTGTAATAGTGATCTTAGTATCTCTCCCCAATTCACCCAGATGTACTCAAGGAATATAAATTACTATAAAAGCATTTGAGTTTGCCCCCCCCCCCTAACATTAGGGTTAATTGCTTGGGAACACTTTTTTTTTTAAATACAATTCTAACCCTTTCTCAAAGTCAGTGAATAGTTTACAATTGCCTGTAGACAGTTACAAACAAGTCACAAGTTTGTTGACAAGTGTGTTCAGGTCATGTACCTTGTTTCAACTGTTGCCTGGTTGGTTTTTCTTGAGCAGGATCTGAAAAAACAAAAACTTGTTTCACCAACAAACAAAAAGACAACTTTGAAAAAACAAATTTGCATAATTGCAAAACCATTTTTTTTTAACTTTTTAAAAGCCACTTGTTTTTCTTTTAAATCAGAATGATATTATTGTAAACAGAGCTATAATGCAAAAATGAGTACACAATTACATTATACTAGTTCAAATAAAATTGAATACATATGGCAGGTGTGGCCAATCTATGACGTACGCATTGCATGATTACAAGTGGAGCACTAAAGCCCTGAGAAAAAATCAAGAAAACGCTTGCCTGCTTGTAAAAATAATAATAACTGATTTCTAGAAAATAAACTTCTACAGGAATTTATTAAGATGCCAAATTAACCAAAATGATTATAATAGTTATCGCCCAAAAGCCCAGAACAAGATGATTTTATGCTTTTTTTTTTTTTAGCTTCAAATGTGTCAATGTTCCTGTATATTCTATCTTTTCATTAGTCTTCAATGAATATGCTCAAATTTATGATATGACACAGTAAGTTCTTTTTATAAGAGGAACTGTTGGTTAAAGCCAAACAAAGTAAAAATTCTCATTTTAGTAATGTTTATCTTCTCTGTTTATGAAAAACAGTTTATCTCTCTACAATTGATACATCTGCCCAAATCTATAATATATATGAGTGTGATCATACATGCTATGTTTAACTGACCAAATACGTCTAAATTACGATGTTTATTGAACTGAAAGGGAGTAAAAGTTTGTGTGAAGCACACGAACCAGACAGGTACAAAAATTGGCGCACGAAGCAAAAGGTTGGCCACCCTTGACATATGGTCAAGAGGTTTATGCTAAAAAAGGGGTAGTTGAACACAAAATGCAGCAAGGGGCACAACAGTTTGTCAAAACAAAACAAAAATAAAGAAACAGAAAACACACTCAGAAGAAAAAAAGAGCATGACACACAATGTATATACACAGTGCGATTCCCAAGTCTCCATCTCTAGAACTAAAATAAAAGAATAGTAAGAACAAACAAAATGTATTGAGTTACTTAAATGTACAACATGGTACAGTAACAGTAAGAACAAACAAAATGTATTGAGTTACTTAAATGTACAACATGGTACAGTAACAGTAAGAACAAACAAAATGTATTGAGTTACTTAAATGTACAACATGGTACAGTAACAGTAAGAACAAATAAAATGTATTGAGTTACTTAAATGTACAACATGGTACAGTAACAGTAAGAACAAACAAAATGTATTGAGTTACTTAAATGTACAACATGGTACAGTAACAGTAAGAACAAACAAAATGTATTGAGTTACTTAAATGTACAACATGGTACAGTAACAGTAAGAACAAACAAAATGTATTGAGTTACTTAAATGTACAACATGGTACAGTAACAGTAGGAACAAATAAGGTAAATAATTTGTTTGTTTACATCACTCTATAAATTAAATTATTATTATTATGTTAGAAACAATCGAGTATTCATTCTCTGGCGCTGCCAGAGTCGAGTTTCGTTAAAGAGAAACAAAATTCATCGTAGTCCCTTTAAAACAGTTTCCACTGAGGAATTTTCTGGTTTATTATTATTATTATAAGTAATTTTATAGCAACTCTTCAAAATGTTTATCATCTTGGTCCAAACAGAGATTGTTTCCTGAAGCTTGAATAACATTTACGGATAACTTCTTCCTTAATGTTTATTAATTCTTATGAAATTGCTTCTTCAAGTTTGTTTAGCGTTGTATAATTGTTATGGATTGCATCAGCTTGACCTTTGATATCGCTCCATAGCCAAAAGTCCAATAACATAAGGTCTGGAGATGTTGGTGGCCATTCCTTTGGTCTGGCGTGTGTGTGTCCAGGTGGGACACCATCCTGTTGATACCAAATGTTGATTGTCATTTCCAATGTGGAAGAACAAGAGCTTTTTGATTGGAAACAGTGACATACTGCACTTCGATCATTGTTTCATAACTGATACTGAAAGTTTGTTCTTACAGTTGTTTTATTGTAGTTTTAGAGAAAGAGACTTAGGAATCACACTGTATGTATATATATATCAAGTCAGAAAGAGAGAGAGAGGGATACAGATAGCCATATAGTAAAAGAGCATGAATCAGAATAAATAGAAGCAACAGAAACATAAAGCAATATGAATACAATTCCAGGAAAAACATTCCTGTATCATTATGTGGAGGCAGATAGATTAAGCTTATCCAATAGTATTGTGTTATTTGTTAAAATTCATACACTCACCCCCCCCCTCTCAAATAATAAACCAATAATAAATACTGCAAAGAATATTAAATTATTTGCTATACATAGTTTAGACATATAAAGAATATTCAAGTGTTAATGGTCAAACTTTTATGCTTTTTTTTTTTTTTGGTGTAGCGGGAATGGAATTAAAAATATATATAGATATATATTAATAGTCATGTAATAACTTCACAGCAACAGGTTTAGTACTAGAAAGTTACTAAGTAGTGGCCACACATAGGGCAAGAGGTAGATCTAGTCAGCTACTTAAATGTTCCATACGTGCCAGATTTCACAGAGCAGTGGCATTCCCGCCAATTTTGAAATAAAGGGCCACTGGCATCCTTTTCTGCAACAAAAGTATTGGACTGATGGGTAATTTATAATCAATTTACTAAGACTTCGGGCTAACTAACAATTAAAAAGTTTCTGATGACATATCAGCTCTCTTTAGGTCATGTGCTGTAGATCTAGATCTGAATTATATATATTTACTAGAAGATCTATATGTCACCAGACATTCCAAGACAATCTTCACAAACACCAGACATTCCAAGACAATTATCACACACACACATACACCAGACATTCTAAGATAACATCTTCACACACACACAAAATGTTCCAAGACAATTATCTTCACACACACACTAAACTTTCCAGGACAATTATCTTCACACACACACACACCAGACATTCCAAGATAATTATCTCCTCACACACAAACCAGACATTCCAAAACAAAACCTTCACACACACACAACATTCCAAGACAATTTTCTTCACACACAGAAAACATTCCAAGACAACATCTTCACACACACCAGACATTCCAAGACAATTATCTTCACACATACCAGACATTCCAAGACAAACATCTTCACACACAGAAAACATTCCAAGACAACATCTTCACACACAGAAAACATTCCAAGACAAACATCTTCACACACACCAGACATTCCAAGACAAACATCTTCACACACACCAGACATTCCAAGACAAACATCTTCACACACACATGACATTCCAAGACAAACATCTTCACACACACAAAATTCCAAGACAAACATCTTCACACACACACAACATTCCAAGACAAACATCTTCACACACACCAGACATTCCAAGACAAACATCTTCACACACACCAGACATTCCAAGACAAACATCTTCACACACACATGACATTCCAAGACAAACATCTTCACACACACAAAATTCCAAGACAAACATCTTCACACACACACAACATTCCAAGACAAACATCTTCACAAACACACACATTCCAAGACAAACATCTTCACATACACCAGACATTCCTAGACAATTGTCATTCCAAGACAATTATCTTCACACACACCAGACATTCCAAGACAAACATCTTCACACACACATGACATTCCAATACAAACATCTTCACACACACAGCATTCCAAGACAAACATCTTCACACACACAACATTCCAAGACAAACATCTTCACACACACAAACATTCCAAGACAAACATCTTCACACACACACACAACATTCCAAGACAAACATCTTCACATACACCAGACATTCCAAGACAAACATCTTCACACACTAGACATTCCAAGACAAACATCTTCACACACACATACAACATTCCAAGACAAACACCTTCACACACACACACATACAACATTCCAAGACAAACACTTTCACACACACACAACATTCCAAGACAAACACCTTCACACACACACAACATTCCAAGACAAACACTTTCACACACACACACAACATTCCAAGACAAACACCTTCACACACACACAACATTCCAAGACAAACACCTTCACACACACACACATACAACATTCCAAGACAAACATCTTCACACATACACAAACACACACAACATTCCAAGACAAACATCTTCTCGATTAGCTTTTACTGAACAAAAGTAGGAAGTTGTTCACTTCATCAATAGTTCATGGTGCCAATTAATGGGGGGATAAACTAACTGCTCAGAGCAGTGAAACAAAAGACTGTGAGTGAAGTCCCCTTGAAATGTCCACCCTCTCTCCCCACTTGAATCTAGTGTCTGGGTTACGTCTTAGCCCTAATCATCCCCCCCCCCACCCCATTTTTTCCCTCTCCAGCATTTTCACTAGACTTGAGCACTGTCTCTCGAGACTATCGCCTGACTCATTATGTCTTAATAACTTTCAACCAGAAGGACCCGTCTTTCAGCAGTCTCATCACCTGACCAAGTTCGACAACTCCGCCCAGAGATACAGCAGAACTCAATAACCTGGACCGTGTTCATCTCTTTCTCTTGGCTCCAGAGTGAGATGTAATTGTCCACTGAGACTCTTTGGAACACTAGGCCTATGAAAGATTGCCTCCATCTGAACAAAACTTCTGTACGGGAAACACCCAAGTAGATGTACATATTTACATACCTATTACCGATGACTCGTATCCCAAGATGCCCGGGTTATAAGAGAGGTAGAAGACCGAGCACACAACTCCCGCTCATTCATTTTCCGCACCCCAACAGCCGTACGAGTGTCTGTCATAAAAAAAAAAAAACAGCCACGGTGTGTAGATAGTGTGTATAGCTCGCTTCCATCCCCGCCAGTGCAATGGACTCGGTCCTTAGGTGCCCCAAAGAGGATTCTGTTTGGCTTCCCTATTGGCTTACTTTACCATCAGAATTAATTTATCTTGTTCTAGGGTAATAATTTGGTTTAATCATTATTTAAATATTTAAAACTTTGTCTGATAATCGCACACAAAAAAAAGAGATATCTTAAACTGGCAAAACTATTCGCATGAAATAACGTAGGCCTACATGGGTTCCTTTTACCTCGACCATGGACGAGGGAAGTGTGGTTACAGGTCCAAATAGTTCAGCATCTGATCTTATCTATATCAGGAATATACATTGCAATATTTAAATAGCCTGATCATATCTATATCAGGAATATACATAGCAATATTTAAATAGCCTGATCCTATCTATATCAGGAATATACATTGCAATATTTAAATAGCCTGATCCTATCTATATCAGGAATATACATTGCAATATTTAAATAGCCTGATCTTATCTATATCAGGAATATACATAGCAATATTTAAATAGCCTGATCTTATCTATATCAGGAATATACATTGCAATATTTAAATAGCCTGATCTTATCTATATCAGGAATATACATAGCAATATTTAAATAGCCTGATCCTATCTATATCAGGAATATACATTGCAATATTTAAATAGCCTGATCTTATCTATATCAGGAATATACATAGCAATATTTAAATAGCCTGATCCTATCTATATCAGGAATATACATAGCAATATTTAAATAGCCTGATCTTATCTATATCAGGAATATACATAGCAATATTTAAATAGCCTGATCTTATCTATATCAGGAATATACATAGCAATATTTAAATAGCCTGATCCTATCTATATCAGGAATATACATAGCAATATTTAAATAGCCTGATCCTATCTATATCAGGAATATACATAGCAATATTTAAATAGCCTGATCCTATCTATATCAGGAATATACATAGCAATATTTAAATAGCCTGATCTTATCTATATCAGGAATATACCTAGCAATATTTAAACAGCCGAGCTCATCAAGACTCTATTTCTTTGCTCTGCTGATGAACTTGGCCTTAGATCGATACAAACTAGAAGCTCAACAAAAAAAAAATCTCTTTCAAGGAATCAGGCACATAATCATTTCAATAATGAGCCTCCCTCACCTCTCCCCCATCCCCCAATGTTGACTGATGAATGATGTGACAAGAGATTTCCAACCGTCTAGGGAAATCTGTTGCTAGGCCGATATTCGTCGTCAGGTGACTTTAAAAACAAAAAAATCAAGCATCGTTTCAGCGATTCTAAAACGAGCGCTTATCTGCCCCGCTACTTAAACTTTTTAAAACTAAAATAAGACTTATAACTACAACATTACAACAACACTTGATACAACTGCACTGCACCTTTGAAAAAAGAGTTACATTTTTCTCTCCTACTTTTTTTCCTTTCAAATTTTTTAAATGACTTCCTGTTTGTGAGTCGTCACAGTTCAAAACGAGACCCGCGTTTCCAGAAAACGTTATCTAGCCTTGAGCGCACAGTTGCCATAGCAACCCCAAAGATCTTGTATGCTTTTGTTAATTATTGATAAGAGAATATGAAATTCATTCAGAGACTAGCACTGAATGCTTGTGTTAGCATGAACGGAATACATATTATTCCTGTAGTTCAGTTCACGTAGGATGATAGAAACAGTTACAAGGTTTAATGCAAACTAAATACAGCGTTTCCTAACACTGAGTAGGCGCACCAATGGGGGCACTTGTTTAGGGCACTTTTATCTGGGCTCTTTTATCGTTGATGGCACTTAGTTGAGGGCATGTCGGAAGTTTTATTAGGACAGATAGTAGGGGAGATTACTCTACTTGAATAGCTAGCTTCCTCTTATAGGAAATAGAAAACCCTACAAAGGACATGATGACGTTTTATTCTTCACCACGTTTAGAACTCTAGATACACTTGACTATAGAAAAGGAATTTGCATTGATTATTTTCTTCATATATAACTGACAAGAGGCAGACAGAAAAATGGTCGGGCCTATCCTTGACAAAATAATCCTAGTCAAGAATATGAAAAACTTTTAAAATACCTTTTTTTAAAAAAAGACAATACTTCCTTTAGAGGCTACAACTGTAAAGCGATTGTTTGTCTCTTAATAACTAATGAATGTTAGATTTAAAAACAATGGAACATTTTATATCCCGCCCCTCGCTGGTGAAGCGAATGTATAGGTCGACTACACTTTATAATATTCCAATGATAGGCCTTTAGATCTAGACTTAGAAGACGATGCGCAAACTGAGCATTAATTTATTAGACTCTTGAATCAATAATACCTTACGTTAGGAAATTCCCGAACGCGATAGTCCTTTCAAAACCGATGTTAGATCTAGATCTAGTTCTCTAGCCAAATTTTAATTATTTATTTTTTACTAGAAAAATTATAGCTGCCAAACTAGAGTTTTCCCCGTGTGACAAACGAGCTAGTCATTCTTTTCTCCGTTTTTTTTTTTTTTTAAAGATTACCGTCAAACCCACCCACACCCCATGAAGTTATGACATGAATAGAGGTGTGATAAAAAAAAAAGAGACAGAGAGGAACGGTGAACGACGGTCGACAGATCATGTGTGGTGCCACAACGGTTCATCAGACTAAGGGGCAGGGGAATGTGAAGGTGCAACACACAAAATCAAATGACAATTAACTGACGATGTAATTTGGATGGATGACACATGACACAGGCATTGACTCCATGTCCCGAGCATGAGGGTGTGGCGGAACACGGTTATAACACTTGACAATTAAAAGCTGTTGAAAGACAAACTAATTGACCAAACTGACAACGATTCATTTAACTACAAAACAAGCGCAGCGAAAATGTCTTGCATTTCCAATTACATTATTGTTGGGACATTGCCCACTTCACAGCCTCAACGTGGCGTGGAAAAGTGCGCTAGAGACGATTCTGGCCATTAGGGCAGCAAAACAAGTGTCCCGTTGGGAAGCCTTAGAACTGTGTTCACTGGCGGAGATTGAAGAGAGCCCCCAACAGCTCTGTCACCTTCCTCAAGTGGCAGACACGCGCATGGCCGCCGTGGAAGATATTAAGGAAAAGTTTCCCCTCGCCTCTAGTTCAAATAGTCTTAGGATACAAGCCACTGGAATTAAGAATGTGATTTATTTGCATCTTCTTGGATCCCTTCCAGACAGAATAACTGTTAAAACAGTCCGACGGAAAGGGGGGGGGGGGGCGGTAGCTGGTCTAGAGGTTCAAGAGTCCTAGACCCAACTCTTACAAGTATTACAAATGTGGTGGAATGTGTCCGGTTAACGTGTCCCACCCTCGATGTGTCCAGTTAATGTGTCCCACCCTCGATGTGTCCAGTTAATGTGTCCCACCCTCGATGTGTCCAGTTAATGTGTCCCACCCTCGATGTGTCCAGTTAATGTGTCCCACCCTCAATGTGTCCAGTTAACGTGTCCCACCCTCAATGTGTCCAGTTAATGTGTCCCATCCTCGATGTGTCCAGTTAACGTGTCCCACCCTCAATGTGTCCAGTTAACGTGTCCCATCCTCGATGTGTCCAGTTAACGTGTCCCATCCTCGATGTGTCCAGTTAACGTGTCCCACCTCGATGTGTCCAGTTAACGTGTCCCACCCTCGATGTGTCCAGTTAACGTGTCCCACCCTCGATGTGTCCAGTTAATGTGTCCCACCCTCGATGTGTCCAGTTAATGTGTTCCACCCTCGATGTGTCCAGTTAATGTGTCCCACCCTCGATGTGTCCAGTTAACGTGTCCCACCCTCGATGTGTCCAGTTAACGTGTCCCACCTCGATGTGTCCAGTTAACGTGTCCCACCTCGATGTGTCCAGTTAACGTGTCCCACCCTCGATGTGTCCAGTTAACGTGTCCCATCCTCGATGTGTCCAGTTAACGTGTCCCACCCTCGATGTGTCCAGTTAACGTGTCCCACCCTCGATGTGTCCAGTTAACGTGTCCCACCCTCGATGTGTCCAGTTAACGTGTCCCACCCTCGATGTGTCCAGTTAACGTGTCCCATCCTCGATGTGTCCAGTTAACGTGTCCCACCCTCGATGTGTCCAGTTAACGTGTCCCACCTCGATGTGTCCAGTTAACGTGTCCCACCTCGATGTGTCCAGTTAACGATTCCCATCCTCGATGTGTCCAGTTAACGTGTCCCATCCTCGATGTGTCCAGTTAACGTGTCTGTCCAATCCTCGATGTGTCCAGTTAACGTGTCCCACCCTCAATGTGTCCAGTTAACGTGTCCCACCCTCAATGTGTCCAGTTAATGTGTCCCACCGTCGATGTGTCCAGTTAACGTGTCCCACCCTCAATGTGTCCAGTTAACGTGTCCCACCCTCGATGTGTCCACTGAATACAATGTAACATTTAGATCATGTGAGGAACACTTCGAACATGTTACAAACCGAAGTGACTAGCCGGAAAAGAAATGAATTAAATGGACAGACCAAATTCTGTGATTGTAATTGCGAAAAAAATCTAGCAGACGACAGGCTTTCAATTGAAAGATATTGACGCCAGAGAACAAAGAACAACTGGTAGGGGGGGGGGGGGGAAACTGACGAACTTATATCTCCATTGGAATACACGGACGTTCGTTCTTTTCATTACTTAGAACGTGCCCTGATCATGTTACTGTCATTTTTATGAACGTGACGCCGCGTCAGTTCCGTACTTCATTTTGTCAACCAATATCCCACTCGTGTGGGAATAGACATTTCATAAAATACCGAGAACAATTTGTCCACTCCATTCTAAAGTGCTTTTGGTTAATGATCGATCAATTTTTTCTTGAATGCAAATCTCTCCAGAATTTTCATCACCACATCTGTACTCTCTCTCTCTCTCTCTCATCTCGGTCGCAAACACACACTCTTTCTCCTCTTAAGCTTACATAAAAACACACATTCACCTTCAGTTGCACTCTTCAACTAGAGAACGGAGGCACAATGAACACCTTCACGGAACTTTGTTTGAATGCAACAAGCGAGTCACGTGGTCTAGCATTAGTACTGAAACCTTGTGAGGGAGAGATGGAAAAAAAAACGCAATGACTATTTCAGTCGATCAAAAGATGAAATCAACCTGGCTTCGGTAATAACGAACTGGACAATTAGAAGCAGCACTTTAGACATTGGGTGGCGGAGAGGATGTATGATAAGAAAAACAGTTTCTCTTTAAAAACATGTAACTCGAATCAGTTTCTCTTTAAAAACATGTAACTCGGATCAGGTTCTCTTTAAAACATGTAACTCGGATCAGGTTCTCTTTAAAAACATGTAACTCGGATCAGGTTCTCTTTAAAAACATGTAACTCGGATCAGGTTCTCTTTAAAAACATGTAACTCGGATCAGTTTCTCTTTAAAAACATGTAACTCGGATCAGTTTCTCTTTAAAAACATGTAACTCGGATCAGTTTCTCTTTAAAAACATGTAACCCGGATAGAGAAACCTGAATGATGCGTTTAAAATGTATTGTTCATGAAAATTCTCCATGGAGTGTATGAAAAGCAGCTGTAGCCTTCCCAGTGGATCATTCATTAGAGACAACAAAATTACCAATGACCAGAAAGTAGAAAATGCTCGAGAGAGAGAGAGATGAATAAAAAGTGTCCCCACTGAGTGGCTACTTGGAGAGCTGACCAGTAAACCTTACATTTCATGAAGCATAAACTAAGACTCGCTGTCCGGCCACTCTTAAAACTCTTTCCCCCATGCATAATGAAGCAGCTAAGTTCAGTTCAGCACAGGCTCATTCCCATTGGACTCACACCTTGCGGTGTTACAGTTTATATGCTCCCATCCCGGACAAGGCACCACCGCATTCAGTCAATGAAATTTTAAAAAATCATAGTGTTCTTCAACGCCGTCTCCACACAGGAACAGCAAATTTGTATTTATCCCGTGGGGACAGTCTATGTACCAAAGTTGTTCCATAAATCTCTCTTTTAAAGAACTATTTTTAAAAAAAGGCAGTTTATGTTATTGAAACCCTGTATGGGATATAAATTACCCATAACATAGGGCCTACATGACAAAAAAAAAATATGGTCCAATGCTTATTTTTCTCCATCAAAATTTTGACTGTTAAAAAAGTTGCGATTGCAATTTAGGTGTAACAACGTACTGAGTGACAGTGTGAGTACCACGGAATGTAGGGGGTCATCTTCATTAATAGATTTTTTTTTTTTAAATATTGCGAAGTTTTATTTTGGAATGATACCTTCACTGATACTGGATCAGACTGGTATTCCACTACCACACTATTAAATAGACATTGACTGGTATTCCACTACCACACTATTAAATAGACATTGACTGGTATTCCACTATCACACTATTAAATAGACATTGACTGGTATTCCACTATCACACTATTAAATAGACATTGACTGGTATTCCACTATCACACTATTAAATAGACATTGACTGGTATTCCACTACCACACTATTAAATAGACATTGACTGGTATTCCACTACCACACTATTAAATAGACATTGACTGGTATTCCACTATCACACTATTAAATAGACATTGACTGGTATTCCACTATCACACTATTAAATAGACATTGACTGGTATTCCACTACCACACTATTAAATAGACATTGACTGGTATTCCACTACCACACTATTAAATAGACATTGACTGGTATTCCACTACCACACTATTAAATAGACATTGACTGGTATTCCACTACCACACTATTAAATAGACATTGACTGGTATTCCACTATCCCACTATTAAATAGACATTGACTGGTATTTCACTACCACACTATTAAATAGACATTGACTGGTATTTCACTACCACACTATTAAATAGACATTGACTGGTATTCCACTACCACACTATTAAATAGACATTGACTGGTATTTCACTACCACACTATTAAATAGACATTGACTGGTATTCCACTATCACACTATTAAATAGACATTGACTGGTATTCCACTATCACACTATTAAATAGACATTGACTGGTATTCCACTACCACACTATTAAATAGACATTGACTGGTATTCCACTACCACACTATTAAATAGACATTGACTGGTATTCCACTACCACACTATTAAATAGACATTGACTGGTATTTCACTACCACACTATTAAATAGACATTGACTGGTATTTCACTACCACACTATTAAATAGACATTGACTGGTATTTCACTACCACACTATTAAATAGACATTGACTGGTATTCCACTACCACACTATTAAATAGACATTGACTGGTATTTCACTACCACACTATTAAATAGACATTGACTGGTATTCCACTACCACACTATTAAATAGACATTGACTGGTATTTCACTACCACACTTTTAAATAGACATTGACTGGTATTTCACTACCACACTATTAAATAGACATTGACTGGTATTTCACTACCACACTATTAAATAGACATTGACTGGTATTTCACTACCACACTATTAAATAGACATTGACTGGTATTCCACTATCCCACTATTAAATAGACATTGACTGGTATTTCACTACCACACTATTAAATAGACATTGACTGGTATTCCACTACCACACTATTAAATAGACATTGACTGGTATTTCACTACCACACTATTAAATAGACATTGACTGGTATTTCACTACCACACTATTAAATAGACATTGACTGGTATTCCACTATCCCACTATTAAATAGACATTGACTGGTATTTCACTATCACACTATTAAATAGACATTGACTGGTATTCCACTATCCCACTATTAAATAGACATTGACTGGTATTTCACTACCACACTATTAAATAGACATTGACTGGTATTTCACTACCACACTATTAAATAGACATTGACTGGTATTTCACTACCACACTATTAAATAGACATTGACTGGTATTCCACTACCACACTATTAAATAGACATTGACTGGTATTCCACTATCACACTATTAAATAGACATTGACTGGTATTCCACTATCACACTATTAAATAGACATCTTTTTTTTTTACTTCCAAAGTCTCTCATAATATGGACAGTCGTAATTTTAAAGAAAAATTTTTTTAAACAAAAATGAAAACTGGTCAATAAAAAAAAACAACAACATAAAATCTCAGAATAGATATGAAGAGATTGTAAAATTGTTTACTGCCTTGCTGCAAACACTAGAGTTGGGGGTGGGGTGGGGTGGATAAGACTGAAATCAACTGAGACAAAATTCCTCTTAAGGGTGGAGGTTAGACTATCTAAAGGGCACATTGTCTATTAATACAGATCTTGACATTTGTTGACATAGTCATTTACAAATGAATTTCAGCAAGGCATCAAACTTTGACTAGCACAATAAACTAAATGACTTTATTGTCCCCAGCTACATACTTAGAGATGAAAGACTTCAGAGCAGTCTTAGGGTCTGACATACAACTACAGACTATTAACAACTGAAAACATGCCATAGAAGGCCGACCAATCCTAAATTGTATAAGAAGAATGCATAAACAGAATTAAAGTTAAGATCTCAGCCTCTGAAAATGTATTTTGATTTTCTTTTTAACCTTAAAAACAACACTGAGATAAAAATAAAAACTGAAAAATATTCTTTGAAAACAAATGATGACATAACAAGAAAGAAAGGGGGTAGTTTAATGAGCCTAAATCAGCTGATGAATTTTTTTTCTGAAACAGAGTGAGAGAAGTAACACCTAAAGTAGAAGTATCAAAGAAGTAGGAAATTTACAGAAGTAGAAAATACACACACACACAAAAAAAGAAGAAATATTCAATAAGAAAAACATTTTAAAAAGTAGAATATCCAAAGCAGTAAAACTTTCAATTGAAAATCCTAAGTACAACATCCAAAAAAGAATTTAAAAAAAAAGTAAAGTATTAAAGAAACCCTAAGAAAAACTAAGTAGTGAAAATCCAGAGAAGTTTGAAATTCTACTTAGAAAATAATTTTAAAAAAGTAGAACCTTCAAAGTTTAGAACCTCCCAAGAAATATAACACTTAAAAAAAGAACATTTAAAGTAGTAGATAGTCTATAGCAGTAGAGAATCCAAAGAAGTATAGCATCCAAAACAAGAGCAGGACAAACCTGAAGTTAAGTGAGTCCTTCACAACTGTATGCACAATCAGAATAAAGGTTTTACAGTTGAGATTGTAAACCTTATTGGGGAGAGGAAACCACCACAAGTGGTACTTTTGTTTTAATTGCACTTATCTCAAATTGATATTAGCATAGCACATTGTAAAATGAAAAGATACTAAGATCATGCATTCAATTTTAGATATATATATAATTTTGCTAGTTAATGTAGTTCTCTAGATGTGTCTGGTTACATTCAAACTTTTTGTAGTAGATAACATTCAGACATGTCTCTGCCAACATAATTTTTACCTGTCTCTCTCACATCAGCAAGGACTGAAATTCTTCCAAAATTTTTTACCCAGAACCTTACCATTGTTTTGTTGACATTTTTTGAGTGACCAAGAGACCATCGTCTAGACATTTTACTTAACACAAAGATGATTATTATGTAAACAAGTTCATAACAGATCTACATCCATAAATGATGAACAAATCCATTACAGACCTATATCCACTAAATGATAAATTAATGAGTTGAGTACTTTACAGACCTATATCCACTAAATGATGCATGACTTGAGTACATTAACAGACCTATATCCACAAAATGATGAATGAGTTAAGTACATTAACAGACCTATATCCACAAAATGATGAATGAGTTAAGTACATTAACAGACCTATATCCACAAAATGATGCATGACTTGAGTACATTAACAGACCTATATCCACAAAATGATGAATGACTTGAGTACATTAACAGACCTATATCCACTAAATGTGACTTGATTCTCCCTTACAACAGTATCTGCCTGTGGCTATATCTTTATGCCCATTTGTAGGCGTCTTTTTTAGTGTGACCTGCACTCTTTTTACTGAGATGAAGAGTGCCCATGATTTCAGTAGAAAGCTGCTTAGAATGCAGGAAATCAGTTGGTACTGAGGTTTACAGATCCCAGACACTTGAATTAGCCTAAGACTGGGCATAGATCTATGTTTGGGTACGTTTCACAATTAAAGGGAGAGAGACAAAAAGCTTCACAATTACAGCACACAAACAACATTGTAACCACTGGTTCTTAAAAGATTTTTTTTTCTCATTTTGAATTTACAAAAGAATTTGAAGGGCTAAACAATGTGATTGATGATTATTGTTTTTATACATAAAAGGAATAAGAAACTTCCTCTTTTCTAAATTCATTGTTGTTAATGAAAAAAGATAGTGTCTTTTCCATTAAGACTAAAACAGAAAGATTTAAAAACTCCTTTATCCCACTTTCGGTCAGTGTTCCAAGGTCATCTGTCATCATCGAGTACAGAGAAGTCTAATTCATAAAAACGCTGGTTGCCAGTGTGTATGTGTCTTGTGCTTGAAGGTTGTTCGTATTTGAATCGATATTGTTATTGTTACAGAAGTTACGCTGAGGTGGTCTATTGTAGTCAAACTGAAATTCCATTTGATTGGACCAATAAAAATTATCTTATCTTATCTTAAACAAGGTTACAAACTGAAAATCTGCCCCCGAAGTGGTCCACCCAGGCAGGTAAAAGGCAGGTTTCAATATTTTCAGAAAGAACATCAGAATGAAATTATATCAAAGACAAATGACAGTGTGGTGCCCCACCAGTCCAGCAGACCAAAGGATAGGTGAAAGTGAATGTGAAGTTAGATGTGAACCTGGCCTAACTGATGTCTTATAATGAATATCTAATTGATCTAATTGTTTTGTAAAGGGTAATTAATCTCGTATTCAAATCCTCATGAAAAAAACATTTCCGTAAAAAAAAATATTTTCCTTTAGTTAAGTGTTCTATAGCCATAGAGCAGCGCTGCAGTTCACCTATGAAAAACTACTTATTAATTGTTGTTTTAAATTATGTCCAACTTATATATATGCATACTAAATAGATTTTTTGTCTTTAAAAAAAAGTAAACATTTTTTTTGTATAAAGGTAGTAGTTAGCATGACAGAACTTACTTAACTTAGCAATACAAATGTAAAAAAAATAATTTTTTTTTGTAAAAAAAATCTAAAACCATTTGCATAAATGTGTTAAAAATATGGTAAATAGACATCTCCCCTAGTAAGAGCCTTTGTTACTATTAATAGTAAATAGTTGTAAAAGTGGTGTATTTTTTTTTTTTTTAAACTGCTTGCATAAGTGATTTTAAAAATTAGATTTTTCGCTTTCAGAAAAGAAAAAAAGTAGCCCTTGCATCAGAATTTTGAAATGTCTTAAATATTATTATGTCGGATTTTCACTATCTTTTCTAGTCCACGAGATCTAAACGGAAAGGACAGACGGACAGACATTCCACACAAAACTAATAATGTCTTTTCCTCTTTCGGGGGCGCTAAAAAATGACAGCTTACTTTTAAAATAAAAAATTTAATGGTAAAAATGGAAACAAATTATTTTAAAAATGAATCTCAAATACAACAAAATAATATCCCCCAACACAAAAAGGAAACCTAGAGAAAAAAAATAATTTTTAAATGAAAACGTGTAAAAAAAAATTTATTTAAATGAAAATGTGTAATTGCTCCAATTATAATTCATAACTCTAAAATTATTTCTCATTTTGAGTATCTACTTTTTCTTTTTTTTTCAATTTTTTTTTTCTATTTTAAACTATCATAACCAATCATTTTGATTTCAGTTATAAATGACATTTATTAAATGCAACTCCTGAGTCATGCCCTCAAGAGAAAAATTTTATTAAAAAAAAAGAAGAATGACTCACCAGTAAGTGTAACACTCTCTCCATGAAAGTTGGCCAGCTCTTCATAAAGATGTTTTCTTTCATTGATATTTAATGCATACACGAACTGCTTAGCAGCTTCTCTGTCAGTTATTGCCCCTTCTATTTCATAAACACCATTCATTCTAGTAGGTGGAACCCTGGGCATAGTGTGTTTACATCTAAGGGCTGCTGCAGTTGGCCTTGAAAAGCAGGCAAGAAGTGGAAGACCTTTATCTCCCTGGATGGGAGAGCTATGAATTAAGCTGGTACTAAATGGCCCATGGTAAAAGTTATTTGTAGATAAAAGTCTAAGATGGCTCCCTTTGGAGTTCATTTTGAAGTTATTAAAACTTAATGTAGTTACCCAGTGCCTAGTGTATGTAGAAAAGTTTCGTATATAATTTTCACTAGTCCCATACAATCTACACAATAGTGAAAACTCTGAATATAGCCGTTTGCTAGAAGTGCAGGCAATCTCTTTGTAAAGTACGTTTTTAGAACAGTTTCTTAATTTAAAAAGAAAACTATTTTGTTTAACAAAAGTGATTGGTTGAATCAGTGTTCGGTGTATAAACGTTCCAGCCATCACTGAAAAAAAAAAAAATAAAGTAAAAATTCCATGTTTAAAAAACATTCCATTTAGCCTAATTTAGGATAAAAATTACAATTGTTAAAGCTATAACTATAACTAAGGAAAACATTAATGATAGGAGGACTAGGACAGGAGGACTAACAGAAATAATTTAACTAGTATTAAAGATTTAAACCCTTTCAAATGATATTTTATAAAATATTAAATAGAATAAAAAGGACAGTCACAGTGATCACAGACTAAGTCTTAAGTGACTTAAGTCACTTAGTCTTAGTTGACTTACGTCACTTATCACTTAGGTCTTAGACTTAACTAAGTTTTAAAAGTTAAGACGTTAGTTAAGTTTTAGTTTTAGCTTTTGAAGGCCTAAAGTGGCTAAACTTGGCTAAAGCTAAGCGTCCTTCACACTTTACCAAACAAGAAATCGATGAACTCATTCAGAATTACCCTAGATTCTAATTATCTAGACTTTTAACTCACTAGATTTAGAATTTAGATCTATTAAGTTCGCCCTTCTACGACCGAAGTTATTTCGAAAATGTCTTGTGTTGATTTTGTTTTGTTGTTTTTTTTTCAATCATAAAATGTAGCCATCTTCTTTAAAAAGAGATAAAATAATTTATAAAATCAATCTATTCATACGTAAATCGGAGGGTTTTTTTTTTATACCTAGAAGCGATTTTGTAACTCATGGGCGTTGCCTTTTTTTTTTTTTTTTTTTTTTTTTTTTTCGGAATACAATGTAATATTAATATAGATATAGATAAACAATATCTAAATTTACGTAGTGAACGTTTATTATGGTTAGGTTTCTTTTTATCAAAGGTAAGACTTTTTAATACTGAAGAATAGGTTCTTTCCGGATTTACTTGAGTGACAATAGATATGTATATATATATATAGTTCGTCCATCGTGGTTCGATGATGACCACTTTGTCATCCAGGGGGCTGAGGGCTTTGCACTGGGTTTTTGTGCCTTCTCATGTGGCTGGTGAGACCTATGTGAGCCCGGAATGTTCGGCTGCACACTGAGCAGGTTATTCCAGATGGAGCTAGTGTCGTGAGCCTTGCTTTTCTTCTTTGGCGTTTTTCTTCTGCCAGCGTGGTTCTCTTTTCCTCAGCAACCTGTGCGCCAGTTTTCACAGCGCGACGCCATGATGCTCTGTCATGTGCCTCTGTCTCCCAGGTGGCTGGGTCTATGCTGAACGCCTTCAGAGAAGCTTTAAGGGTGTCCCTGAAGCGCTTTCTTTGACCACCTTGCGAGCGCTTTCCTTCGCTTAGTTGGCCATACAAGAGTCGTTTAGGGATGTGGTGGTCTTCCATTCTGCAGACGTGTCCTGCCCATCGCAGCTGAGACGGCATCAGGGTTGTATGGATGCTTTGCAGACCCGCTCTTCGAAGGACTTCAGTATCTTTTATTTTGTCTTGCCATTTGACATTCAGTATTTTTCTTAGATATGTCATGTGGAAGTGATTCAGTTTCTTTGCATGTTTTCTGTACACTGTCCACATTTCTGAGGCATAGAGCAATGTAGGGAGGATGACGGCTCGATAGATCCCTAGCTTTGTATTTGTAGACCTCTGCAGGAATTGAGTCAGCTCCTGGAGCTTTTCCGCTTGCGAGCTGTTGAATGGCAAGATCAGTTCCTTTTGCGTAGGGGAGTCATCCATTTTTTCATTTATTGGTACTTGCTGTAGCCTGTCTATGGCCGCTTCGTTTACACTGGAAGGTGTATTGAGAACCTTTTCGAAGTGCTCGGCCCAGCGTTTTAGGATTTCTTCCTTGTCTGTCAATAGGATTGTCCCATCAGCATTTAGCAGAATGGAATGGGCCTGACTTTGTGGGTCCATAGACTTCGTTTATGGCATGAAAGAAGTTCTTCATGTTGTGCTTGTCAGCAAATTCCTGTATTGTTTCCACTTTCTTGCTTTGCCAGGTATCTTGCATTTGGCGTAACTGTTTTTGCACATTTTTGCGGATGTTTGTAATGCATCTTTACTGGAGTTTGGGTTGTTCAGATACAATTTATGGAGCTTGTGCTTTTCATCTAATAGTTTTCTGATCTCAGTACTGTTTTCGTCAAACCAGCCCTGATGCTTTCTCTCCATAGGTTTAAGTATGCTTAATGCTGTGCTATGGATAGCTTCTTTGAAGCATTCCCAGCTTTTATCTACATACACTAGTAGGTTTGCAGCCCTCTACCAGCAATGATCCATGTTTGGGCTTTCATTAATCCCCCCAAAGGACTCAGCATCTTTGGTCACATTGGGGCCCAGTAGTCCATTCCCTTATTGACCTCACAACAGGGCTGTCGGCAAGGGCGGACTGGCTGTCGAAATCGGACAGGGCAAATTGTTTGCCATATGATGGACATCCTATCATACCTGTCCTCAAAAGCGTTGTGTAAATTTTAATAATGTATCGAAAGCTATATGAACAATCTATTAGATGATAAGCTCTATTTCTATATGAAAAAATTATAACACATAGAATGGGGAATCTTAATGTGAAAAAAATCCTGCTACCATGCACATTAACATATAGGCCTACATGTACTTGACATTCACATTCATTAGATCGAGTTTTCGACGAAATTCGAAACCATAAGACACCAGGTTCGGAAGCCAAACGCTGAACCCCTCTGCCACCGCGCGCCAATGACCTTGTGAGATATGGGCAGTTAAATAATGGAGGGTGAAGAGTTTAATTTGTAAATGGCAGGAGTGAAACTGAATCATAAATAATACGTTCGTTGATGGATCTTCATGTAGCCTACATATGTACTTGTATATGTTAATTATATAGTAGCAGGAATTTGTTCACATGAACTTAAGATTCCCCGTTCCAAGTACTTTATTCATTTAGCAATAGTGCTTATTAGATAGTTTCAATATCATCTAATAAATTATCATATAGCTAACTATATTTCGATACATCATTAAACTTTACACAATGCTCTTGAGGATATGTATAATTGGATGCCCATCATGTGGCATCTAATTTGTGGGCTGGATTGTTTAAAAATGCCCTGTTCGAGTTGACACCCAGTCCGTCCCTGGTTTTAGCCCAGTTCTGAGTAGTTATTCGTGCGGTTTCGAGAACACTACGGACACATGGTGTCGCCACTGCATGGATGACAATGAGACAATATTATATAAATCACATTCTTTATGAATGTCGCGTTTTACATGAAGGACTGACAATTGGGACAGAGAATTGGTCCGTGTTTGGCAACGGGTCTGTCCTATACGGGAACGAGACGACTCACTGCCCGATTTCATTCATGTGCTCCAAGCGGCACCTCACGGAGGTCACGCTCCAAGGGAGTAGGCCTAATCTATGCATTTATTACTAAAGGGTATTCTTATATGGAACCCGCTGGCTGAGCTTATTTATAGCCTATATATACCGTGCTTCCACAGTTCTTATAGATTTAGCTGAGTGGTGGAGGAAAAAATAGGAGGGGGCAAACGAAAATTTTTTTGTGTGGGAGTAACGTCTGTAATCTAGATTCTAGATCTATACTATTCTATACGATATTTTGAAGTAACGTCTGTATTATATAAGATAGATTTTTAAACACCGAAAAGTCGAAATTCGCATTGTTCTTGCGGGCATCAAAAGAGAAGCTGCTTCGTTAAGCTTTAAATACCATATAAGTACCTACTGGACGATACACTGAAAACAACTCTCCGTCTTCTAATTCGATTTACCAGATCTACATCTGGAGTAGAATATATATAGAGTCTATCTAGATTCTATATCTAAGCTTTAGACCGTATACGTATGTATACGTATGTGCCCGTAACAATAGAACCATTATCCGGGCACTAGATCTAGTACTTAAACATCCATTAAACATAAGTATCGAAACACATTCTAAACCTGATTACTCACGATTTCACTGCGTTATATATATATATATATCTATATATAGATCTAGATCTATATATTTTATCGTTTACTAGTTATTTAATTCAAAAAACTCTATTTAAATTAATTTTAACAAGAATAAAACTTACAATATTTTTAACCATGCTTTATAAATCTACTTGATAATCGTGAAATTATCGGACTATGGTGAAGTATCGAAAACTCAAGTATTTGTTACTGTTAGAATTTATCTAGGAGACAGAGTAGTGTCTAGCCTAGAGTCTAGATAGATCCAGACTAGATGTTAGTCTATGCTAAAACTTAAAACGTAGATCTAGATCTATTTTGAATGATTTGTAAGAGTTAATTTTAAACAAACAAAAAGTTAATCTCAAAGGTTTGTCATATTTTCAATTAGAGTCTAGACTAGTTAAATAGTAGTTAGCATTGATGATTGAGTCTCATTGACTATAATTTTATAATCTACACATCCGATCACATCGATCTTGACTCCTTGAGTTTGAGTCAATCTTCTTGTTATCTTCATCTTGACGTTTTCCCCCATAACTGGCATAACATAAACATTCTGATTCATCATTCATTTTTCAAGCAGTGAAAGTGAAACACCGAATTATTATGAAACAGAAACATACTTATTATCATTACTGAAACATCTCTTTTCTAGAATAATAGATGATTAGATCTAAATCTATTTAAAATTTTAGATAATAAAATAAATAATGACTTTTTGTCTAGGACTAGCTAGATCTATCTCTGTCTAGAGCAGTGTTTCTCAAACTGTGCCGTGGCACACTAGTGTGCCACCGAAGATTTGCAGGTGTGCCGCAAGATTTTTCAGAATGGCACACGTGCAGCGTTACACAGGTCTGTCAACTATTAAATGTTTATTTTACGTTGGGATGTCATTTCCACTTACAACGACCAGTAATGGTAGTGGATCACTCCATGTCCATATTGATGAAAAGGATGTTAGCTATTCAAGTTATGGAATTTTCCACTATACATATATTATTATAATGACTCAAATTTAGGCCGCCTTTGCAGACGTACAGCAGTTCATGAATTGGTAACGATGATTATAAGTGATGTGTTTCATGTAAATTGTTTAGGTGTATACTAATAGTAACAAATTATCAATAAGTGTTATTCATTGTTATCCATGGAGAAATACGTTAGCAAAAATGAAACTGCAAAAGTGTTAAATGAAAAGGATGGAACCAAACGAAGGTACAAATAAGATTACATCGGATATGGTTTCATATCTTCGGGACCTGAAGATCCTCCATTACCATTCTGTCTGATCTGCAATGCAACTCTGTCGAATGAGGCGCTTGTTCCAAGCAAATTGAAGAGACACTTGGAAACAAAACATCCAGCTGTAAAAGCGCAACCGAAGGAATACTTCGAAAACATCAGGGCTCAACAATATAAACAAGCTAAGAAACTTACCAACTACCTAAAAGCTGCCAGTAAAGGGATTGATTGCAAGTTATAAGGTTGCTCAGTTATTAGCAAAACGCAGAGGCTGAATCAGTCAATGCACCAGCTTTAGCAATAGTTGTTGAAACTATCCTGGGACCAGATGCGCCGAAAAAGTTCCATTGTTAAATGAAACTATCTCGAGCAGAATTGAAGACTTATTGTCAGATTTACAAGATCAAATCTGCGAACACTTCGACGTGACTGACGATGAAGTGTCTCTGCTGTGGTCTCTTCAAGTTGATGAATCCATGGACGTTAGCCGCAAAGCCCAGGTGCTAGCTTTTATTCGGTTCATAAATGATGAAAAATGTGTCAACGAATTCTTATTTAACAAAGACTTACCAACTACGACCAAAGGCGAAGATATTTTCAAAGTGGAGAATGAAAACATTTTGCTATTTAAACTACAATGGAAAAACTGTGTCAGCATATGCACCGATGGCTGTCCTTCCATTCAGGGAAATAGAAAGGGATTCGTCACTCTTGTGCGTCAAGAAAATCCAAAGGTATTAGTTGTTCACTGCATGATCCACAGAAAAGCTCTTGCCTTCAAATCTTTGCCGAAACTTCATCAAATCTCGACTGCTTGCATCATGACTTTTCTCTCAGCTTTGTGAAGCAATGGATTCAGACTACAAATGCCTCCTGTATCATACCAACATTCGTTGGCTCTCCATGGGAAAAGTGTTAAAGCGTGTTGTCTAACTCAAGGCTGAGCTGATTTCATTCTTGGAGGCTGAAAAAAAAAGACTTTGGATTTTCTATTCATGACAAGATCTGGTGACATTTCTCTCTGATATATTTGACAAATTAAATTCATTGCATTTAAGTCTTCAAGGACCATCGGAAACTATCATCACTGCATCCTTAAAACTGAAGTCATTTGGTGAAAAATTGTCTTTGTGGTAAAGTAAGATCTCGAAAGGAGTCTTCCACTGCTTTCCTACTTACAATGAATGTGCTTCAAATAAAGAAATCAAAGAGTGGTCTGAAAGAAGAAAATATGAATTCTTTCAAAATGTGATAAAATATTTCCAGTGTCTGGATACCTTGTAAAGAAATTACCTATTTAAATAAAAATACTTTTATAGAATTAGATGCCAATGATCCAGCTAAGCAAACCATTACATCTGGTTTCATTTTTTTTTAAAATTTCCATTCTTATGAATGAATTTTCTGTTGCCGCTATTATGGAATGTGGAATATACTAGAGGCATTATGATCATAAAATCATTGCAAAATGACAAGAAACATCATTCTAACATATTCTAGAAAGGTCTATGACAAAGACTAAAAGTGTAAATATTTTGACAAATGTACAAAATGTCTTATATAACTTTATGCTGTGTTCACTTTAGGGTTGCTGCATTTCGTGTATGTTATGTGTTTGAATGATCTTTTAGTCTTTCCTGAGTATATTTCTTTATATTTAGGAAAATACACATTTACCCCTCAAAATACACATTCCCAGATCTGGGAATACACATTTACATTTTGGCATGTCAACATCTCTGGATCTAGATATAAAATATGCTGGTATAAAGTTGACATAAATTACTGCATGGAGCATGTTGTTTTTATTCTGCTACTTTCACACTGCTACTGGTAATTCCTGTATATATCAGTTTCAATGTAATGCTATTTATGTCTCAACAACTTCATTACTTTTTGATTTGATACATAAAAAGCAAACATAATTTATAAAAGGAAAATTTTTAAGGCTAAAATAAATATTGTGTTAACATGAAATATATATACAGGCTGCATCTGACAATTGATTTCCCATTCTACAAGGTTAAATTTCTGTGAGAAAGTAATGTTATACATCTTCAACATGTTGCAGCAGTGGCAATAAGTAACTGCAACATGGCGGACGTACGTTTGAGTTTTGAAGAACGGAAGCAGATAATTACGTGGTACTGGAAGTTTGAGAATGTAGCTACCATTTGAAGACAGTGGAGACATGATCTTGCTGGCTTCATATTCCCTGCCATTCGTGCATTATATGGTAATGATGAGTTTTATTTCCAACAAGATGGCCCCCCCCCCCGCCGCACTATCATAGGGACGTAGGAGCATACCTAGATCCCAATGTGACAGGCCAGTGGATAGGACACAATGGACCAATTGAGTTTCCTGCACGCTCTCCTGACCTCACGCCACTGGATTTCTTCTTATGGGGCACAGTTAGAGATGAGGGTACAAACTAACGTAAACCATGTCACCTGGACACTGTGGAATGAGATTCAGGTGGTGGGCACAGAAATCTCAGCGGGCACTTTGGTACGATGTACGGAATCAGTGTTGACTCGTACTCAGCAATGTATCGATGCTGATAGCCATGAGGTTTGAACATTACTCACATTTATTTTTCCAATCAGACATTAAGCTTTCCATGTCCAGAAATTTAGAATTGTAGAACGGGAAATAAATTGTCTATGACAGTTCAAAGTGTGTATACATTTTTTTGACGCACCCTGTATTGAAGATGTTTTATAGTTTTGAAGCATAGACACTAAAATGAACATCTAAGATAAAAAAAAAAGAGAAGGCCAAGCAAGGAACATGATCAAGGAAAACAAGATTGTCAAGGAACTGTTTAGAAAGCTGTTGAAAATTTACAAATAAAATCAGCCAAAGATACATGTATAAGATTTGAAAAATACAGTAGACTGCATTATTAATTATTCATTTCATAAAATTGATCTACTACTTTTACACCTACTTTTCTTCTATTGAACAGAAAAATACAGAAAATGTCTGATCTCAAAGATGATAAGAAAGAATCTGAAGAAAAAGTGTATGGTGGCATTGAGGGTCCTAATTCACAGTATGTCAAATTAATATCTTCTGATGGGCATGAATTCATAGTGAAAAGAGATCATGCACTGACATCAGGCACCATAAAAGCCATGTTAAGTGGTCCAGGTAATTTATTTTGTCTTGCGTAGCATATAAGCCAAATATAAATTTTTTACGCATAGTTTAATTTAAGTTGATTATCAAGTAACCTTTCTTTGTAATAAATATTATTTGTAATAATAATTTTCTTTGGTTAAATGCTTTATTCGTAGTTAATGATTAAAGTCTATAAATACTGTCATGAAAGAGAAAAGTTTTGATAAATTTGACAATTATTAGAAATGTGAATTTTACCTTTTTTTTTTTTTTTAAAGTTATTTAAAATCTGTAATATGTTTATTAGATAAAACTGGAATTTTGTTAAATGCATTTGATGATATATTGTCTAAAATGACATTAAATTTTTTACAATTCTACTACGATTTTTAAAAGAAACATTTAAATTGAATTCATTCATTTATAAAGGTAAAAATGTTAATTTATCAGAAAACTTTTACAAACTACTTTTTTTTTTTTTTTTGCTTTTGTTTGATCATGAATGTTTTGTTTTACTAAATCTGTTAAGCAGTCAGCTTCTGAATATTAAAAAATTTAAGACTTAGTTGTTATACTTATATTAATGATTTAACTATGCACAGTGCATAAAAAAATTAATTTCCGAGGTATCATTTTAAATACTACGATTTGTTTTTTTTTTGTTTCTAGGTCAGTTTTCTGAGCATGAGAACAATGAAATAAATTTTAGAGAAATTCCGTAAGTATTTGTTTTTATTAACTAAGCTTCACATTGTTTTTTCCTTGATTGAATAGCAATGAGAGGGTGGACTCTTTGTTCTTCACTAAGCACAAAAGGACTCAGAAATGAAGCACGGAAATACTTCAATTAATTAATATAACAAGAATAACAACACCAGTTAGGATCACGATATTGAAATCAAACTAGTAATATGAATTGAACGAACCAACAGAATAAAAAAAATTTTTTTCCTTTTCTAGTAATGTGTGGATGTACTAGTCAAGCTAGTTGCCATTTTTTTTTTTTTTTTCAAATTATCAGTTTCAAGGGTAGGTCACCTACTTGCTTGTAGCTATGACACATCGAGATTATCCCCAATTCATTGGCCTCCTTCAGTCATAAAATGACTGGTTCATCTCGAACAATTTTTCATATGGCTGTGGAGTCCTATTTTGGAGAGACAATCCTGTCCACATATATTGCATGTCAAGATGGCTTTCGCTTTGGTGGTAGAGGAGCTGGCCATTTTCCGTGTGGCATGCCTTTCTTCAAGAATCGAAGGCCATGTTTTCTCACTGTCTATAGCTTTCTTGGTCACCGTCTCTCTCAAACTAGCTTAAAATTTTTCTTTTGAACCTTTTAAATATGTATATCATCATCATCATCTTTCCTTTGTGTTCCTCATAGAACATAGGGCCTTAGTAAAAACATGCAACTTTCCAGCTTTCCACCTCTTTCCTGTCCTCTTGGCTTCATCTAGTACACTGGGTGGTCACATTTTTTTGGTCTTCCTTTACATCTTGTTCCCTGGGGGGCTCCAATCTAAGGCCTGTCTAGCTCTGTTGTTGGTATCTTTTCTAAGGGTGTGACAGATCCATCTCTTCTTCCTCTCTAAGATCTGCTCATCTATATTTTTCTGTCCACTCATCTCCCACAGTTTGGTGTTTTCTATTTTGTTGTACCAGTGTATGTTTAGGATATTTCTCAGACATCTGTTGATGAAGGTCTGTACTTTTTTGTTGTTGCTTCAGTTGTTCTCCATGTTTCTGAATCATACAGTAGGGCATTGACATTAGAGTTTAAGATTCTTATTTTAGTCTTGTTAGAGATGTGAGATTTCCAGGTTGGTTTTAGCTGTGTAAATGTCTGACACGCTACATTTATGCGATGTTTAATGTCTTCATCTGTTCCACCTGCTACACTGACTACACTCCCAAGATATATAAAATTATCTACTTGGTCTATGGTCTGAGAATCCAGTTCTATGTCTCCAATTTGTTTGTTGTTTACTTTAAATACATTTTGATTTTTGTGGGGTTTATTTTGAGGCCTACTCTTTTTCCTACTTCACGTAAAGCTGTGACCTTTTCTTGCATATCCTGTATTCTGTGTGATAATAAGGCTATGTCATCAAATTCCAGATCTTCCAGCTTTTGTGTGAAAGTCCATTGGATTCCTTTCCCTGAATTAGAGTAGGCTTCTTTTGTGACCCAATCCAATACTAGAAGAAAATATGTATATTATATTTAAGCACATTTGATCTTTTGCTGTATTCCTGTGATTGACATGCAACACCTCAGGAGTTTGGAACCTCTCTATTGTGTCAAAATAATGTTCAGTGGCATATCAAGTGGTTGTGGTGTAGATGAGACATAACATTTCAAAAGAATAATTTTCACATCTAGAGATTCTGCACTTTCAGTATGGAAGGGAATATTAACTGAACAATATTCTTGTAATAGCCCAACATCAGATATAGAGTTTGGCTGTCCATGTGTATATTTGGCCACAGAACTTTACCAAGCTCATTAACATAAGAAAACTATGACACAATGTTAAAACTCTCAAAGTGTGCCTAAATTTAGACTGTCCATAAGGGTCCAGTTTTCACTCTTTTTTTTTTACCCTTGACCATAGGGAAGAATCTTACTTAGAGGTCGGGAATGAAAGATTGATCACTCTCCCATCGACTAGATGATCATTTAATCACATAATGTGATTAAATGGGTCCTTGAGCACCACCAGTATTTGCAAGGCTGGATGCGGTGAGAGCCCACTGGAAGAAATACTTCTTTTTCCTGTTTCCCCTAACAGGGTGGTAAGCTGAGACCTGTAGAAGATACCCTCACCTCCCCCAACCAAATCCTGTCTTTATGATGAGAGCTTTCACATGAATTTGACAGATATCTATATACATAACAATAAAATGATTCAAGCATTATTCTAAATATGTATATTGTCTGTGTTTTGTTTTTCAGCTCTCATGTACTGCAGAAAGTATGTATGTATTTCACCTACAAAGTAAGATACACAAACTCATCAACAGAAATTCCTGAATTCCCAATCGCACCAGAAATAGCTTTAGAATTGCTCATGGCTGCCAACTTTCTCGATTGTTAAAATGTTCAGTTGTCTGCAATATGAAATTAATTTTTTTTTTTTTTTTGGTTTAAAATACTGCACAATATTATTGAACCCATGATTAAAAATTAAATATACATAATCATAGAATCTATTATCTGAATTATGTTTCTCTGGAAATGAAAATATTAAATGATTTATTTATAATATTAAAAAAAATCAGTAAATTCTTGGTTGGTCAAGAATGTGGTGCAGGCAGACAGCAGTATATTTTCTGAGATATAAAAGAGTTTTAGATAAGCTCTGTCACTACATTATATGATTTTAAAAATAATAATTTCAAACTATTATGTAGTTCAGTGTTACAAAATTATCACAACACTCAAAATATTGTACATTCTTAATATAGATGTCCAGTTCTGATTAAAAAAGTTCAGTATTTGCAAAATCATTACATTTATATATTTATATTATGCATTTTGTAAGTTTTTATAAATGTTACACACATTTATTTTGTATGTTTCCTTGGTCAATTTTTTCTGTTTGCATTGTATTGTATCTTTATAATTTAAATTAGGAAAAATATTTTATTAGCATTAGTTACCGGGTATACTGGTATCAATAATAATAATGGTTTTTTTTTTTTAAATCCTTTTAACACCCAGCAATAGGCTACTTAAAGTGACATCTTTAAAAGTTCTGTATTTAACAAATTTAAGGTCTTTTGTGTTTAGACACCATGTTGTTGTGTTTATTTCAATACATTTCTTGAATAAAAGACTTGCATATTTATATATACAGACATTATTGTCATTGCCAGACTTGTTTAACTTGGTTAGTTTCACACCCAGTATAACATTAGTAGCTATTATAAGCCTCTCTACATTATATTAAAATATTGCTATCATTTGATACTTTAGGAAACAAAAATTGAATAAGTTAGTCATTTTGATTCTAAATAAGTTTAAATATAGATTTTATAGTTATATGGTTTAAACTTGCAATTTAAAAGTATTTAGAGTGTATTGATACGTGCATGAATTGCAAATATTTAGGGTGTCCCCATAATATATGTATAATTATAGTTAGGAAAAATAAATAACTAAAATTAAGAATATGATGTATGCTTTATGGTGTCCTATAAATGTATTGTCTGATATTTGTTTGACATTGTTCATGCAAATATTTAGGGTGTCCCCATAATAAATGTATAATTATAGTTAGGAAAAATAAATAACTAAAATTAAGAATATGATGTATACTTTATGGTGTCCTATAAATGTATTGTCTGATATTTGTTTGACATAACCAAAGTTATTAATAAGCAGAGAGGCAAATCATTTCTTGGTTTATTCTATAAATACCAGACATTTCTTGATTATATACATTTTGCAGTTCAACATTTTGACAAGCAGTCACAAACAAATGTACAAATAATATAGGTGGTCAATATAAAAAAAACAACAAACAAATACACCATTTTTATCTCAATCAGTAGTCCAGTGATAAATAAAACCTTTTTTTTTTTTTAAATGTATTCACCAAGTGTTGAATTTTTTATTACTTAACATTGTGTGAGACAATTCATTGCTGATTGATAGCTCCTTCTGCCTGGCAAACACATGGAAGGACTAGAATGACATCATCTTAATATTATAACATTATTAACAAGGTCAAGGCATATAGCATAAATAAACTAGGATAGGTTTTAGTTACCGAATATACCTATCCATAGCTGATCTTTTTCTTTTTGTACATTATAAAGTCCAGTTTGTACAACTGAATAGGCCATTGTAAATAAATAAAGTTTTTATATTTTAAAAAGTGAAAAGGACCAACATTTATGAACCAATTCAATAAATTATGCATGAATATTGACACCAGATTCAAACTGAAAACTTAAATAGTGCGGTGGTAACATTATTCTTCAAATGCAAGTACATCAATCAGTGATACCCAACTCTTTCCCATCACTGTAAAAATAACAAACAACGACTAGTTAAATGGAATTAAGGCTCAGCAGCTTGTGCACTGTGGGTAAGAGTATCAAGGAGACAGATAGCCCTCAGGCTGGATCTGGCACACAGACTGTAGTTTAGGGATCACTGACAGATTACAAGTATTATTAGTTGTGTTTGATCTTTGCAGCCAGTGCAGCTTTCTGTGCAGGTCCTCCCCAGAATTGAGCAAAGACATCACGCTCATACTTTAAGGACTTGGAAGTATCTTTACTTGAATCACAATGTACAATTAATGCCTTCACAGCCTGGAGTAAGTTGGAATCATAATTGCAATAATTTAAACCCAGCCATTGTTTACAGGCCTCCAACTCTTCATTGTGGGATAAAGAATTCTGCAGTATGTGGTCCACAAGCCCTTCTTGGTGAGCCTCTTGTGCGCTCATGATTTTAGCAGAGGACAAAAATTGTAAGGCCTTCTTCCTACCCAGCAAACTGACCAGTCTTGTTGTTGCTCCCCATCCAGTGGTTATTCCCATTTTCACCTGGACAAACCCAATTTTACCAGAAGTGGACATCACACGAAAATCACAAGCTGTAGATAATTCAGCTCCTCCCCCTAGAGTGTGACCTATAGAGTGAGGTGAAATAATTTGTAAAATGATAATTTGTATAATGAGAATAATTGAAGTATAATTGTTAATGAAATAAAAAGAAAAACAAATTATTAAAACGGCAGAAAAAAAAAATGATGTTTAAGAACAGAAAAAAAAAAAAAGAATTAAAACTAGACTTATTTTCAATTTAAATTTGATATAGATTTAGTTTTTATTCCATTTTTATCTACTTTATTATTGTTAGTCTCAGTTGACAAGTTTTAGTGACATCACAATTAGTTAGTGGGTTTTAGTTTGTTTATATATTACATTATACAGTAGGCATTAGTTATGACAACATCAATTAGTGACAACTGTAGCCCATTCTGTATTAAACTGTATTGAATTTGTTCAATGGTCTGGACTCAGTCTTTCTACTAGTATTTATGATGGTGTTTATTAAATGGACCTCATTCACCAATCGTAAACAAACAACATTTAGTCACGTGATAATATTGATAAAACAACAAAAAAAAACTGTCATGTGATAGCCATTGTGCCATTCATATTAAACTTCTCTTTAGTCATAGTTTGGGAAAAAAAAAATTCTTCATATTCAAACATATCAAGATAATTGTGTTGATATATAATAAGATATTTAGTTGTTGTTGTTTTTTTATGAAAATTTAACATGAACTATATGCTGGAGTTTTATATTGATCCTGTTTTTACTCAATGAAGATCAGAGTAATCAAGCTTTTTAAAATTCATACTTCCTAGTTAGAGACAAGCATTCTCAATGTAAGCCTAAATCAATGAATCAAAATACAATCTAAGTGCTGCACTTCTTCCAGAAATATGAAGTACACCTTTCATAATGACTGCTGCAGGTACTTAATACCTACTTGAAAAATTTCAATAATGTATCAGCACCACCATGTATTGCTTGTCCTCACAAACCAAGAATTAAGACTCGTTCTTTTGCTGGTATTTATTGAAAGTATTTTTAATTCATCCCAAACAATTTTCAAGATTTCTGTCCAGCTCTTAAAAGAAAAACAACTTTTTTTTTGCCATCTCATGTCTAAATATAGTCAAAGATAAAATGCTGACTGGTAATCTAGCTACAACTAATTACCTTGTAAGAGGGCTACACTAATTAATGGCAGGTTATGGAGTCTAGTCAAGGTATGGTGTTGAAAGGCTGCCATCTCGGCTCCATAGTGTAGAGCCTTTTTAACAAATGCCAAATCTCCGCCTGAGCAAAATGAACCATCTTTACCCATCAATATAAGCCCTTTGCCTTGAGCCCATTGCTCCAGCTGATCCACTTTCTCAGACATTTCAACCATCATTTTGCCTGGACCACAAAAATTTATTGATTGTTAATATTTCACATTTTTATAACTATCCTTACATATTACCAAACTTTTTTTTCATATATTAACTATATATAGTGCATAATAAGAGGACATTACCTGAAAGAGAATTTCTTTTATCAGGATTATTTATAACCATGACTGCTATTCCTGTTTCATTGTCTTTAGTCAAGTCAATAGAGCCCCCAGGGAAATTTTCCAATTCTTTTGCAATAGCTTTTAAATCTGGCTGATGAAATGTAGATAGAAGGCGAGATGTCACCTTATGTGGAGTGCATCTTGAAACTGCAAAATTTGATACAAAGGATAGGTATTTTCAAAGTAGTGAATGGACCTCATTCACCAATCGTAAACAAACAACATTTATCCACGTGGTTCTCTATCTCTTCTATACAAATTATGTAATCCATAAAGGCTGTCACGTGATATGTTTTTTTTTATTGTTATATCAATATTATCATGTGGCTAAATGTTGTTTGTTTACGATTGGTGAATGAGGTCCATTGAGTAATACGTCTCTCATGTGGCTGCTGTGTTGAGTGGTATGCACTTCTGTATGTCAATATGATGGTCTGGAGTTTGAACCCTGCCATCCTGCACGAGGTTTGGACTAGGGACTTAAAAAACCCCACAAAAACAAGTCAAACTTTTTTATTTTATTGCAATTAGATTTCTGGTAAACACTTTTCACTAGGAATGTTAATAGAAAAGAAAACCAACAAGTAATAAAACTTCTTTGAAAGATCACATGATCTGAAAAGTTCACAGTAACATAGATCAAGTAGAAAGTAAGAACATTGGATCCAATACATTTCCAAACCTCAATGTTTCATTACAAGACACAAAAGCAAACAAATGACTGTATATGATTGCACACAAAATATAGGTTCATGCCACAGTTTTACTTAAACATTACAAGTGAAATTTACATCAGAAAGTTGTAATGTACCGGTATTGAATGATTTAATTTCTAAGGGAAACAGATTAAAGAGTTCTTGTGCCTGTTTTTTTTTTGTGATAAGACTCTTTTATGGTAAAATGTTAAAATCATGACCCTGAGAGTCATTTAGTGTCATAATTTCACTTTTTACTTTGGGAAATATAAATAAAAAATAAAACTACAGTATTGCCTTACTTCAGTTGTTGAATTAAATTACAAAGGGTGAAACTTTGAAGCTTACTATTAAATATTAACTGTAGACCTATTAGAATATATACCAAGAAATGGAATTCAATGTCAAGAATATTATGTTGTTTTTTTTTGTTTTTTTTTGTCAAGTAACGATTTCCAAATAAAAAAGTTTGAAATGTTCTGTCAAGAAAATAGAAATCTAAACCACCAGATTGAAATCTATAGTTGTTGATTATAGCCATTACATAAATGTATTTGTTTTTTTTTTAAATTTCATTTTTACATTATATTGGTATATATATAATTAAAAATAAATATACAAATGTATATTATACAAATCTAACAAACATAATAAAAAAAAAGGGGAACCAGTATACCTCCTTTCAATATCCAAGTAATCATTTTTATCAAAAACACCAAAACTACATTTAAAATGCTTTGCCCTTCAGGCTTATTTATATTTTCTTGATTAGAGCTGCTAGACCTGAAATAGTTAAAAGTAATAAAAGAGAGTTAATTATTTGTAGGTTTTTTAAACAAATGTTTAGGCCTATATATATATATAGATATAGATATGGTCAGGATGGCTGCCTGGTTGTGCGCTATGCACGCTGGGCTGTAGTTCAGTCAGCTTGATGGTCCCAGCTTCATACCCTGCTCGCTGGGATAATCAAAATGACCGTTCGACTGCCCAGTGCGTATAACTAATTTTTTTATAGAAAATTTATCATTATAGAGTCTCTTATGTCTTAGAATCTATTATAAGTTAATTAACTTTATATAAGCCTACATTTCTATACATTGCCAGTGCCAGCGTTGCCAAATCAAGGTAGATCTGAATAGATTTATTGAATCGAGTATAATAGTCTGTATTATTGTATTATGTATACACTGTCTAGATGTAGAATCTACTCAATGTAGTAGACTCTAGAATTTTAATCGAATGATCAGTGGGATGCCAATAAAGATCTATAAATAATTAAATAGATATCTATTCTATTATCATAATCAAGGTCTAGATTTATACTATAATTATAATAATAATATTATTATTTAAATTATTATTATTAATTAACAAATTAATGTAGCCTTCGATAGACTGACTGTAGAGACTACTACTGAAGTGTAGATCTAGAGTATGAGTATAGATAGTATAGATCCACTGTTGTCAATGTCAGTCACTGTCAGTCAGTGTACTCAGTCGTCTCAGCCAGTGAGTCAGTGTACTGTGTAGCAGTGTAGCCTAGTTACGTATTAAAGTACTAGATCTAGAGGTGACAATGTCTAGAAGAATGGATTCTAGATCAAGATTTAGTTAAATCTACGATGTGTCATATCTAGATTATATTGTTCGATATCGACTGGAGCTGTGGTCGTGGAAGCACCAAGACAAAAGCCCAATCTATTCTAGAAAATAATGAGACTTATACCGGTATTAAAAATGCGAATAAAAACTAAAGGGATTTTTCTTTCTGCCTATATTTTTATTTTCTGAAACCCTATATTTTTATTTTCTGAAACCCTATATTTATCTCTCTCTCTTTCTTTTTATATATGTATATTGCGGCATTAGGCAAGAATAAAGGAATACTTATAAGAATTTGTCCTAAATTATGGAATAAGAAATGTGCCTTTATATTTGTGTATAGTAGGCCTATGATTGCATGAATGGTGCTCCTTTGAGTTTACAGTCTAAATGTATATATATCTATAAACCGTTCTGCTTTGTAGGCCCTATTACAGGGGAAGTTGCGCATAACAAGAGGCCTACACTGTCTCAATGTGAGATGGAAAAAACTGACAGCTGCACTGAGGGTATATATATATATGCCTATATAAGACATTCCTTAAAATTATATAGACTTACTTTTTTGAAGTAACGTCTGTATTTTATAAGATAAGATATACTAGAACCATACAGATACAATTTTGGGGCCCTAGGATATATAATTCTTATTCCCAGGCAATGATATTCAGCATCAACGTGGCTCTCGGGCGAAAAAAAGTCGTTAGAGGAGACGATTAGACCAACAAGGAATTAAGCAAAACAAAACCCCCGTTGAGGTGCCTATTATAAGAGCGAGTCCATCGCACTGCGAAGAAGGAAATTAAAGAATCAGCAAACATGCCACTATCCATATATCGTTCCTCAATGGGCCGTTTTTATATGGCAGACACCTTCACTGGTAGGCCTACTGGTACCTAACCCATCGGCCTCACTTCTAAACTGATCGTCTTGGGACACAAGCCTTCGGTAATAGGGAAAAAAAATTTACATCTGCTTGGATCTTTTCCAGACAGAAGTGAAGTTCCGATTAGATGACGGAGGTGTCGAGCTTGTGTGGACCTATAGAGTTCCAAGACTTAACTCTTAGGACAATTACGAAGAAAAGACTCGCATTCTCATTAGTTTTTGAAAAGTCACTTCATCTGTTAAAAGTGTTCTCGATGATTTGGTAGACATCACGTGATTTGTTTAATATTGATGTATGATTGAATGAAAAAGGAATGACTAGGCCTACACCTACTTAAAGTCACTAAAATAATCTTAATTTTATGAAACAATATTAGGTAGGCCTACATCTAATAGGCCTAGGCCTACAGCGTATTTCCTTACAGTTGCATGATGATTAGGCGACATAAAAGATATTATTTAATATTCGGATCATAAATTATCTCAACTCATGAAAAAAAAAAGTTTAGCAAAGTGTTCATCACACAGGTCCGGTAGACTAAGGCTTTGGTATTGTTAGCAAGGTATTGTCCCTCACTCTTTTCTGCAGCTGTGACATGGTGCCCATTGTAAGTGTTTGTTTGTTTGCCTTGGCTATCCTTTTGATGTCTTTATCCAGTAGAACATTGTTGGAAATGATGGAAAGATTACACGGTAGGCCTACAAGAAAATGAGTTTAAAAAAAAAGAGATCCCGGTAATGGGAATGTACGTGCCTTACATTTGCTGAGAACGGCAGAAGACCCAGACAAATGGCTTAAGTTGCGAGTGTCAATTTTGGTTACCACTGAAAATCGCTGAAAGGATGAGAGAGGGTGGTGGTGTTTACAGGATGAATGAAGTAGAAGACAGCTGTGAAGAAATGTAACACATCTTAGACTTTCATATTTTTTTTTTGGTCAAGTCCATAGGTATTGTTATAAAAAAGTTATTTTAGAAATATTTATATTATTGTTAGACTCCACTGGCTCTCCATTTTGGCATCAGTGCATCAATTAACAACGAAATGCTCTTGTACTTTGATGAACTGATACCTCTATGTCTGTCAGGCAGCCTCACGCCCAATGGATTGACTGAACGCTTTAAGCTGTGCAGCATTTTCTCCTCAAAACGTTCAGTTTGTTGACCAAAGGTCTGGAACTTTTTTTTTCACGTTGAGCACAGACAACCCACATCAATATGAACATTAGGACCTTGTTGTTCACAACTATTTAGATTAGTTTGTCATTTCATTCTTATTTATGTTCTAATAGCATTTAGAGCCAACATTATGTTTGTTAACAGTGCGGTTTAAATATTTTATTGTTATTATTACAGATATTAACTATTTTAAAAATGTTTATTAATCTGTTATATAACTTTTCTAAAATGTTTGTGAATGCTATAACTTTTTTTTTTTTTTTTTTTAAATCCTAATGGAAACGTTAACATCTAAGTTTCAAATCTACAGTAAGTACACATATTCTCATTCTGTTAACCAAGATAAATATGAAAACATCATTGTAAGACCTTTTCTTTTTTTTTTTTTACAAAATATTTATTCTAACATTACAAACAAAACTATGTACAATACATTGATGTAAAAGAGAAAACAAATTGCACCACATCTTGCTCCATTGCTTGAGTATACAAACATATTGTATATATAACCATTGACATTGATTGTTACAAGAGTGCTTGACTAATGCTAGTTCACATCCTTAGTGGCAGTGTTGTGCTTAGTGTAAGACTTTTTTCGTGCATACTGTATACAGTGCTCCAGGGAAATAATACACAAAGTTAAACACTGTATGCATGTCCATTTTATTCTATGCTCCAGTAAAAATGAGAAGTTTTACAGTATGTACAGCAACAAACAGCCCATGTGGACAGAGCCAAATCTAAGTAGCAAATCATTTTTGATAACAAGAGTAACATGATGCTATCATTGGAGTCATTTTTATTATCATACATAAGCTATTAATCATAAGTAGTTTCTTCATGGATTGGTTAATAACAAATGCAATACGTCTGAGTATAATATAATGAGTTCTTTTTTTGAATTTTTTTTCATTAAATGAAAAAAAAATAATTTTTGTTTAAAGAAAACATTTTCAACATGATAATATTTCTGATGAGAAATATTTTAAGATAGGAAAATTCCAAGAGCAAGTAGATAAAACTTACAACACTGAAAGAAATTTATGAAAAAAAAAATTAAAATCTTAACCAATAGAGAAAAATAAACTGAAACTGAGTGATGTCAAATAATTCCTGGAAAATTTCTTCAACTAAATTCTAGGTTTTTGAGAACTTCTATTTAAATTTCACCCAGCACATGAATATAGAATAAAACATGATAATGTGAGTATAAAAAAAAACAACATATAATATACCGGAATGCATAAAATGTGACCTATTGACAATTTGTTAGGAGGAGAGGTCATGTTCTATATATGTAGGCACACAGGCACAAGTTGCCCTCTTGTGCTCAATAGGCAATGACTGGGTTTATGTCTATAAGAATGCTGGCTGCCCAAGGCATCCTATGATGCAATATCGACTAAGTTAACTTAAAATTACATTTGACAAATTTTTGTCAGCAATTTTTTTTTACTCTTACCAACCATATTGATAACAAAACAAAATAAAAAAATCTTCCAAATTTTCAATGCTCATCATATTACAATGTACAATTATTGTATTTGGACCTAGTCAGTAATACAAGCAAAGTTGAGAATGTCGTTAAATCTGAAGAAAACATTATGATATTGACAACTTTAATGGTTGATAGCCAATTAGTTTAGAAATGACTTAAATAAGATGCAGACAACTTCTAAAGAGAAATTCTCCAATAATTTATAAGGTATCAGCTGATTGAATGAGAAATGACATTACATGTATACAACATGTAGGGAGGCAGTTATTCAGATAAGAAATTAACTTAAACTTAAGTATTCTGTCTGGTGAAATTATGATATTGAAAATTCAATTACTAGAAAAAGATGACATGTTAATGAGTTTAAGAAATGAATAAAAAAAAAAGACTATAAACACTGTCTAACTTGATCAAGTCTAACTATATCAAGATGACTATCTCCCCACCATAAAAACCAAAATTACTAATAGGTATATCAATGCATACTGCCATGTCATTTGTTTGCTCTGCGGGAAGCTCAGAGCTACTTGCTACTAATTGTTCAATGGTGCTGTCCTGAAGAGTATTCGAAGCCTGAGGTTTGACAGACGTTGATAACTGTTCTAGCTGCTGCCCCAGTTCTGGATATGCTTGCCTACATTTGCACTTCTCAATTTTATGGCCTCGGAAAGTTCCATGGTCCAATAATACAGGTGAGTCTGTTGGATCCTCAGTAGAATGTTTGTGATCTAAGAGAGTGTACGGTGAACAGCCCAACTCATGGCAACTGAGAACTTCATTCTTTTTGTGGGCATCAGAAGACGAGGTGGGTGGATTTCCATAGTGACATAATGCACCTGTAGGCTTGCCACTGTGCTTGATCTCTATGCAACCTTTGTTCAGTCTATCTTTGTTCCTCTGGGGAAGGCACTTTTTTTTATGCAGACCATCAGAACAAGTACAGCTGTCTTTCCCTGAGGGAGGTTCCCTAATTTCTGACATTTGACATAAAAGTATTTGTGAAGCTTGGCGCTGCAAACTAGAAACATACTTTGCTTCACAAGTCTCAGAGAAATCATTCTGCTGTACACATTGTTGATTGTGTCCTACGAAGCCCAAATTGAATGAAGTACACTTTTGTAACAAGCCAAGAATCTTCTGTTTACCTTTCATTGCAATAGACAAAGTCTGATCGAAGTTTTCAATGGAGTGGTCAGAACTCCCATCAACTGTGCTGCAATCTGAATCCTCACAGTGCTGAGATATATCATGGCTATTATGCAGTGAATCAGTGGAGACCTGTGACAATACGGTATCTGCATCCTGTGAAATGACATGGTCGGTCTCCTTCTGTAGGATGAAGTAAGGCTGATCAGTTCTTAAGCTACAGATGATATGCATGAGGTAGAGTTCCATGTATTGTCACAAGTCTGAGAAACGTCCAGGGTCCTCCCTGTAGTGGGATGGCACAACAAACAAGTTTTTGTCCAAATCATTTCTCCACTCAAAGCTTGTGAACGTAACTTTAGCAGTGATGGTTGGGAAAACTGGAATTTCTGTAATATCAAAATAAGCTTATGTAAAATTTAAAGACAATGTTCGGTTTCTTTATTCACAGTGTAAGATATAATAGCAAACATTAAATATTACCCAGTAGTACCCCTAAGATTGCATGCATCATGAACAAGCCTAATTTGGCCTTTATTCACCTCAAAGAAACCACAAAGCTTTCACTAAGAAAGATCATTAAATGTGCTTTTGAACACATTGCATTCCATATGCATGTCAGTAACTAGCACTGTTATAATCTAAGCAGCAATATATTGTCGTAAATACCTGAGATTTTACAGTGAAAAATATAGTTTCCCTACATTAAACTTTTAAATCTATGTACTTTAACATTCAAGTTTATTGTTAATATTGTTTTGACAAGTGTATGTTGTCACTTGAGTTACCATTGTGTATTATGTTAATTGTCATTGCCTACAAAAAGATTTTTATTCCAACAATAGTGTTGATTTATTTTACTGGTGATTGTTTCCTTTTATAAATCTACAGAATGAATGAAAGTGAGGGTAGTTTTTGTTTATCAATCTTCTATGGAAATTACTCTAAAAATTTGACTTTTTTTTTGGTACCTGTATATTAGATATTTTTGAGCTAAAATTAATATTATTTTAAGTGACAACTCAATTTGCATTTAATCATAAAATGGATGAAAAAAAAAAGCATTGTAACTGAGTTTTTAGACAAAAGGAAATCACCATTTAAAAAAACATGAAAGAAAGTAAGTTACCAATTCTAACAGGAAAGCCAGGTGGCAATTTAGAAGTCATAAAGTCTCTCAATTTTTGAAACTGCTTGAAAGGGGCCACAACTTCGAGTACATCAAGTAAACTGGAAAAATGAGACATTTTGTAAGTTACACATTGTAATAGGAATACTTTAAATATTTTTGCACAAATATGTTCGCAAATATAATACAGAGAAACACATTATGCTCATTTACTTTGAACTATTTTATATGACTTTTTGAAATAGAAGAGAACTACTTACACTTCAACAGTCATCGGAAAAGTATCACTCTGAAATCACAGAAACCAAGTAACCATTAGTAGTTTTAAATGTCTTTTTTTTTGGTTTGACCATATTATTGCAAAGGAATAAAGTAAATCGTCAAAGTGGAAGATACAAAATACAACTATATCTACAAATGTTTTCTCAAAATTGTAATAAAGATTGTGAAAATCTAACCTGAGATTAAAAAAAATAAAAAATCAACAAATATTTCAAGCCATTAATGTAACTGAATTTTGTAAAAATGTACTAATACATATATAGTCCCACCAAATGAAACCATCACAGTATAGTGGCATATCTGTTCCCATTAAAATGTGATGCAGATGATAAAACAACAATTTGAATTTTTAACTGAGTGAAACACAGTATGTAGTATGAACAAGCTCCCCTGTTTCTAGTAACATAAGAAATACAACGCTAGAAGCACTAAATCATATGAACTTTGAATCCTTCTGTCTTCCCTTTTATCTTCCACAAGGTACTCAAAGGCCAAAGAAAATTAAAGCAGTTTCTTAGTATTTCAATATTCATAACCTATTCTTGGAGTGTCAGCAAGCATTGTCATAACCTATAAAAACATTCAAATAACGCTTCCACTGAAAGCAATATGGAGTTTCCTTGTACATATATATGTACAGCAATAGGACCCCACGATGACCTGCTATAAAAAAAAAACGCAAGCAAAAATTTATGGACATATTAAAAGGTCTTTGGGACTCGCAAAGACCTTCCTTCAGGAAACAATCCAGGAAAAAGAAGAGGAGGCAGACAGAGAAAGCCATGGGAAGACAACATAAAAGAATGGACAGGCCTGGCATGGAAAGAGGTTCTATCTAAGGCAAAATACAGAAAGGAATGGAGAAAGAGGGTCGACAGATCTTGCATAGTGCCCCAATGCTCCAACAGACTAAGGGATATGTGAAGGCATAAGTACATATGTAAGCACAATAAAAATATATGAACAATAATAAAAATGAAAAAGAAGCAATCCTGCAAGAAGAAAGAAATTCGCTACTAATAATGTAATAAATACTAAAAAAACAACATTTAAATAAAATAAAAAAAAAAAGACTTGGAAATAAACACAGAAATATGGTAGAAAGATGTTGATCTATTGAGGCTTTGTCTGAAACTGACATTTTTACATAAATTATAAGCGTAATTTATTTTGCAACTGTAAGATATAGGACACAAATATAAAATTAATAAAATTGTTAACAATAAAAAGTAAAACTACGTTAAAAGTCAGATACCAACCATAGCTACTGTAGCCTTAAAAGCCTTTGAGCTTTCTTTAGAAATCCACTGACGTCCCAAACAAGGTGGATTTCCTGCTGGTGCTGTGATGTAGTCCGTCCAACCAAACCTAATTGGTTCTGGAGGCTGTAATGATCTGCGTCTCTCTAGCTGTTGTTGCAAAATACAAACCAATTATTTTATATCCATTTAGTTATAAAAAATAACAACATTAGGATATTGTTAAAAAGGAAGGCAGACAATGTAAATATGAAATAAGAAAAAAGGGAAAATACTCCGTTGGTTGCTTCTGCACCATCCCAAGAGCCTTTGCTAAAGCTTTCCATAATAGCTTTGTTCTTCTGAATGTCTTCAGTTGATAAATGTTCCCGCCTAAAAAAACAAAAATTAGGATTAAATAAATAAATATTGTTTAAAGACAAGCTAAACTATTATTATCTAGCCACTTTAAATGGATGCTGATAGGTAAAACAAGAAAACAATCAACTTCTTAATTAATGTCAACTTTTTTTGAAGGGGGAAGATTAAAAGCTAAGACTGATCAAAGTCATTAGTAGATGAGCTCTCACCTCTTTTTGGATTCCAGTATTAAATTGTTGACACCATAAAAATCTGACTTGTAGTCCCCTACTAGTTCCTGGATACAAAGTAAAGACAAATGCTATAGAAAGTGAAGAGCAACAAAAATTATTGGGGATTTCCCCTAAACCAAAGGATCTTTCTGAAAACCTTAAAGACCACTGGTCTCAGCCCTAACAAAAAAAATATTTATTTTTAGATTTAAGCAAAATTATAACAATTATAAAACAGCACTAGAACTTAGGTTAAATGATAGACATGCTCCCCTTTAAAACTTTGTGATCTATATGGCAGATGACGTAAAGGATATCTCTTTTTGTGGCCCACAGTTAACGACCAACCATCTTACTTTTCCCCAACTATTGTCAAGTACCCATTAGAGCTTGGTGGAGTCAGAGGCGCCCAAAGATCCCAAACTTAAAATCCCAGTCTTCACCCAGCCAAAGTAAAATATATCTATATTTTGTTTAATGTATGTAATTAAAATAAAATTTATTTCTCTAGAACTTCATTATTATTGAACTAAATCCCATAAAAAATTATAAAGTCAATAGCGAAATTATGTATATATAAAAAAAAATCCTACAGATTTATCTTCTCGAAATAGCCATCCACTTTGTGCTCTGGTGAAAGTAATTTTCTTGGTTGACATCTGAGCTGCAACTATATCACTACTCATTAAAATATCAACTTCCTCTTCTAATTCTAATTCACTGTCCTGAAAATAAAACAGCAAATTAGACAAATGTATTTTAGATAGTCAATTAACATTGCATAAATGTATTGTAATTAGTCTAGATATGATAGCATCATCTGCTATTTCATAGTTAAAGATGTTTGGTAATGCACAAATTGTAAGACAAATTTCCTTACGGATAATAAAGATTATTATTATTATTATTATTATTAAGATGATGCCCTTTGAAATAAAAAGGAAACAATTATATTTATACGATTATTTACAAAAGCGAGGATGTTATTTCTTTTTCCAAATGTTAATTTCTTTTTTAAAATATATTTGTAAAAAATATATTATTATTATGCACACAGAAGACAAATAGTTTTCAAGTCACACTTCGTTAAAAAAAGGCAGTTGTTAAGCTAGAGACGCTACACTTAATAACTATAAACGACACCAACACTATAACGCCATATTCAACAGTCCATTTATTTACACACCCTAATATTACTGGGTTACACACAACACTGTGATATCAACTTTCTTACCAAGGGGGATAACTCTACATACTAATAACAAACACATACACATAAACACAATGTTAACATTAATTACAATTTCTTTTTTTTCTTTCTTTCATTCTTTCTTTCATTCATTCAAGTCTTCCTCTCTTTCTCTTTTTTATTGCATTTTGAAGGCTAAGTAAAACTGAGCATAGGCCCTATATGCTACATAACGAAACAAAAATAGATGATAGTACCTCTGACTACCTCAAATTATAAAAGAATACATTGTAAGTGTCCTTGTCTACTATATACAATTCAATCTTCTCAAACATCAAGGAGAATGTGTAGAGTGAGAATAGAGAAAAAAAAAATGGCAACTTTAAAAAAGAAATGTAGCACTGTCTGGTATGTTCAGAGTTGCCTTAGCATCAGGCATACATTCAATAAAACTTGTACAGCAAAATATTAACTAATCAAAATAATAAATTTTATGTATGCATAATGTAATAGTGTATGCTACGAACATCAATGACATACAATAAAATGACATGATATTAGACCTGCACATGTAAATGGATAGATTTGAGCAGTAGATGTCAAATGGTAAGAGGAGTATTCTGGAGAGCAATAACTTAATTGTATTACGTCTTCTGACAGTGTGTGTTCATTAAAGAAATAGATCAAAATTTGAACAAAATGAAAACAAAAGAACAGGTATCAGACAAACGTAAGCAAAGTACTAGTGTGAAGCGAAAATAAAACCAAGAACAAGTATCATAACAATGAGAGCAAAATAATATGGGACATAATGTTCCACAATATACAAATAATTCTTAATAAGAAACCCCCAGATTTCAGCCAGTCTTCTTTATGTGCCCGTCTCAACTGATCAGCATTCATATTTGGTATCTGGTAATGCAGGGCCTTGTTCACTCATCACTGCGATTCGTGTACCTTCGTATTTGGTCAAGCATTGGCTGTAAGTTGAAGACTATCTAAATGTCAAACTGTGCACATAGAATGGAGTCAAATGGGTTGTCGACATAGGGTTGATAAGACTAGGAATAGAATAAAATGTCCTGAGGATGGGGGGGGGGGGGGTAAACACTAGATATGGAGCCATACAGCCTAAGAATGTAGGGCTCAAAAGACATCATAAATGGAGTCAATTGTTCTGAGGGTGTTATGGTGGTAAGCTGTCCCACCAAAAGACTTGTACTGTCAGACGTCACCTTGTTTCTTCACTAGTTCTGTATTCTCTGATGGTAACATTGGTGTTAACAGTGACAAGTGTAGATAGCATCTTTCTGTTGGTGGTGTAGGCATTCACCATAAATACATAGTCTCATACGCCCAGGTTTAAAAAAAAAACGTTCTTCCCACACAAAGAAGATTAAATGTAGTGGGGTAAAGAAATGTTGACAATGCTCTGCAGTCTGATCAATATAGTGGGGTCACAAGACTGGGGGGGGGGGGAAAGAACTGTTAACAATCTGCTCTGTTGCAGTGCTGTTTTCAAACTTGATGCACATCGTATGAATCAAGAGTGACTCAATGGCGATACGAGAAAGTAATGCCAGTTGTTAAAGAAAAACAAAAACAATGTCTCTATACACAGCAAACTTGTGTCTAGAGCAGATAGATTCACATTGTCTCAGACTAACACACAGATGTTTCCTTCTGGTCGCTAGATTAAAGGTCACTAAGTCAAATATTCTGCCTAATATTTCGACACAGGTGTGTTCACTTTGTTTTTTCAGTGACAGGAACTGAAAATAGTCTCCACACACACACAGTCAGCTACAGTATGATTATAATTCTCTCTGACCGTGACCTTGAAGAAGTATTGTCCAAACTATACTAGCAGCTCTACTACACATGTGTAACTTCAAAATTTGTGCACATTCAAGAAGCAGGCCAGCCTTGAATTTCTCCACCACTGTCAATCATAAAAAAAAATTCATCGCTCTACTGGAGCGTGCACTGCCCTCATAACCTCGTTGTGAAATCTTTCTCTCTGTGGTCTCCAGTAAACAGACAAGTTCCCTTTTCGTCCTCTACAACTTTGAGCGTCTCTGTCAGATTCTCCCAGCTGTCTGGACATTTAGACAAAAGATGTCTATATGACCCACAAGATAAGCATCTCAAAACATTTCCATCACGACCTAATGGGTTTAAACCTTTCTTTCTTGGTTGAGAGAACTGATCTCGAGCAATGTGTCTGACTTGACCTTCACCTCTAAAGTGACTTCTACCTTCATGTAGTCTACTTCCATGATGTTCCACTTTCGGCTTGCTGGTAGATTTCAACTGCTCTTTATCTCGTCTTTCAAAGCTCTTGAAATTTTCACGTCTGCTGTGGTTCAACTGTTGTTCACCTCGTCTTCCCAAACTGCTCAACGGTTCATGTTTCTTGAAGTTTTCACGTCTGCTGTGGTTCAACTGTTGTTCACCTCGTCTTCCCAAACTGCTAAACGGTTCATGTTTCTTGAAGTTTTCACGTCTGCTGTGGTTCAACTGTTGTTCACCTAGTCTTCCAAAACTGCTCAACGGTTCATGTTTCTTATAGCCAGCCGCCAATAAAGCCTCCTCATTCTCAGACAAACACCTTGGCTCAAGTTTGATACAGGCATCGAACTCTTTCCCTTTATTTATTTCTCCTTTGAACTTTCTAAGAGATGCCTTTGCTTCTTCATACAGCTTCTCCCGATTAGCAAAGTTCATACCTGTCAGAACTAGCATCTTCTCAGTTTGCGTAATTCTTGCCTTTCTGAGCAGTTTGAAAGCCAGAATCTCAGGTAACATTTTCATTCGTTTCTGTTCTAATCTCCTATACTTTGTGTCAAACTCTGAGATATAATCATGTATGGATTGATTTTCCCTTTGCCTGAAGTTTTCAAAATCATCAAATTTATCAATACTGTCTGCCAGGTCGTCTTTAGCCAAGTTCTTGTCAAGAAACTTCAACAGATTCTCGAAGCCTTCCTGACACTTGAGCTCCGACAGCTCTAATTGCTCAAATACCTTCTCTCTTATCCTTGACTCACTGCCTTGTGGTAATAAAAGGGCTACGGCTATCGCTCTTTTCTCTTTCTTTAGCTCCGTGATTTCATTCCATGCTAGCAGTTCTTTCTTATATAATTCATAAGACATATCATTCAAAAAGGATGGAATCTCTATTCTTGTAGCCATCATCACTTTAAATAGGATCAACTAAGTAAATACGTTTACTTACAGGCTCTGCTACCACTTGTTAAGCTAGAGACGCTACACTTAATAACTATAAACGACACCAACACTATAACGCCATATTCAACAGTCCATTTATTTACACACCCTAATATTACTGGGTTACACACAACACTGTGATATCAACTTTCTTACCAAGGGGGATAACTCTACATACTAATAACAAACACATACACATAAACACAATGTTAACAGCAGTCTCATTGTGTGCTGGCTTCGTTAGTCGTTTTGATGGTTCCACGTTTAAACCCTGCCCGCTGCCATCCCCCATCATCCTGTAGGAGATTTGGGCTAGGATGTAATTATCTTTAACTCAGAAGGAACATCCGAAACATTTAATTACAAAAATAAAATTCTTAAAAACTTCAATAATAATAACATGTATTTCTAACAATTTATGAAATCAATTAACTTTTATTTTTTTTATAATAAAAAAAAAACATGCAATATTAGGGAAGCATCAGGTTCATTTATAATTAATACCTAAATTGCAAATACTTTTAAAACTGATTTAATTTTATATTCCTCTTTACTTCTGGATCAAAAACAAAAATGAACAAAGAGGCTACCCTTAAACTTTTAAACGAAAATTGGTTCTAACTTTCCGTGGAAGGGAGACCATATATCTAACACTCTCAGTGTATCTTCAGTTTACCTCATATGTTACTCTTTGGTAAACTTCAGCTTTGTTAATCTAACACTCTCAGTGTATCTTCAGTTACCTCATATCTTACTCTTTGGTAAACTTCAGCTTTGTTATCTAACACTCTCACTATATCTTCAGTTACCTCATATCTTACTCTCTGGTAAACTTCAGCTTTGTTATCTAGCACAGTGAGACTTTGTCTTGGTTTAGCATCACCGTTGAATAAGAATGTTATATCCCCTCTCTCCCAGCGCATCTCTGTGAAATCCACCAACGTAGTGTCCAACCTGAGAACAAAGTTTTAATTTTAATCCAATTACAAAAAAATGTTATATATTAATGTATTTACGGTTGTTGGCAATGCAATTTGAGCATCATGCTTGACTACATTCAAGAAGAACATTAAGACCTACCTATTCAAAATTAGTTTAGATTACTTTTGTCATTGTAACTCTTGTGCTTATGTCTGTTATTAATGATAGCCTCTTTAGCCTACATTACGTTTACACATTAAATTATTATATATTAATTAATCACATCAATAAATAGCCTCAACATGCTCTACTAATTTTTGTTAAGTTTCAAACACATTTATGTTAATAAACAATACTAAACATCACTAAAGAAACTAAAGAAGTCTTCCACAATATTTCATTAGCTAAGTCCATCTCCAATAAAAAATTAGACAAGAATGATTAGTCATGGAAAAAAAAAGATCTACTTGTAAATCTTCAAGAGTTGTAATGACTTAAAGAAATAAGTTTGATTGTATTCAATGTCAAATTTGAATTTTTCTCAGGAACTTAGAAATGAGAATCAACCTTTTTGATTTACCTAATTTTTGAACCCTTTTTACGTATTTTACAAATGTCTGAAGGTAGAATTCTGGAGACTAGAGGCACTGAAAAAAAAAAAAAAAAAAACACGTTAAAAAAACAGAAGAGATACCCGGTATTAGATTTATACGTAATTATATTAAACTTTACCTTTGTGGCAGAAAACACACACATGGTAAAAAACTGTGCAGAAAGGCCAAGATTGGGGCAAAAAAGAGCTGCTGGGCTAAAACAATTTAAAATCCTCTCTACAAGTTTTTAATCAAGACCTTCAGATTAGCAGGGTAAATGCTATACACTAGGTCTAATACCCCCCTGCCCAGTTTTCAGTGAAAAGCTTAATCTCTTTGATAAGTTTGTTAAGCTGTTTCTAAAATTATTTCTGACATAGAGGGAAAAAAAAAGAAAACCTAGAAACCAATGACTCGGAAAACCATCAAACTAAATATTCTGGCCTAATTATCTCGTATCCATTGCACATGGGAAAGGGGGGGGGGGGGGGGGGGGAAAGGGGGAGACTCTAAATCACATTCTAAAATCCAGAATAAAGATTCTACTCATCACCTGGATTCAAACTAGTGGCTATCTGCTTAACTGCCACCAAGTAATGTCTCGGGATGGAGCAGTAATATCTGTACATTGTGATTACAGCTTCATGTAAAAACCTACCCCAGCTTTGAAAATCCCACTTTAGTTCTAGGTCAAAGTCGCCAATATCTTTAAGAGCTTGAACCAACATTGGCCGCCTCTCTTCTAAAGTTTCCCTTGACTGTTGTTTCAGCTTGCGCAGGACAGAAAGAACTGTAAAAAGTAGAAAAAGAGTAACTCAGTTTTACATAACTTAATTCTATTTCATGTTCCTGGATATTATATTTTTAACCAATTTCCTTGGTACTTTAAACCAATTTCCTTAGTATTTTAAACCAATTTTCTTAGTCCTATCAGATTCATAAACCCCATATATACTTTGTTCCCAGATAACCATGGAAAGTTTTGACTTTCATGCACTGAATTGTGAAAATGTGTTTTACTTGCCAAATAGAAATACTCATGGTCTGTTTCACAGAGACTGAGAATCACTGCAGTAACAAACATGCAAAACTATCTCTACATTTTAGGCCTAGCAATAATCTTAACAACATTTCATTAAATATTACTTGTCTGTCTGTCTCCATAACTAATGGCTTCTGCTAAAGGTGTCCAGCCAAGGGCATTTTTTATTTTGACAGGTGCATGATGAGCCAGCAGTAAATGAATGCACTCTAGTAGAAAAAGAAAAGAAAAAAATTATAATGTGATTTCATCTTTAAATTAAAAAAAAAAAGGAAAAAACAGCTTTCACTTTAATTTTACAAACTTCTGAAGATTGGGGATCATTTATTTTAAACATAAAAAAAAAAATTTCCCCTTTCAGACTTTGCAATCTATAGGACAGATGATGTAAAGGTCATTTGTTTCTGTAGCCTATGGTTAAGGAGGGTGTCATGTGGCCAGCACAACGACCAACTGCCTTTACTTTTCCCTAACTAGTGTCAGGTACCCATTAGAGCTGGGTGGACTCAGAGGCGCCCAAAGATCCCAAAATTAAAAATCCCAGTCTTCACCAGGATTTGAACCCGGGACCCCCAGTTTGAAAGCCAAGTGCTTTACCACTCAGCCACCGTACTTCCATTTTAAACATATACGCGAAAAGAAATAATGCTTGGTTGGCACTGACAGAAAATTAACTTTCTAATGAAAACAATCAGATGTAATAATGAAGTACCTTTGTGACCCAACATGACTGCAATGTGGAGTGGTGTATTACCTGTAAGAAGGAAACACATAAATAACAAAAACTTTACTAATAATATCATTATATTTTTGTAATGACCTGCAATGTATTATATATACTATGTGAAGCAATTACTATAAATATCTGTGATTGGTGTGCAACACCTGACTATATTTTCATAACTACATATCTATTTAGGTATTAATTTATTAGTACCCAAAGGTGGCTTAGTGCATGAAGCAATTACTATAAATATCTGTGATTGGTGTGCAACACCTGACTATATTTCCATAACTACATTTTTATTTAGGTATTAATTTATTAATACCCAAAGGTGGCTTAGTGCACAGATTCCTTTTTTTGTTTGTTTGTTTACATTTTTTTAGAGTGTTTTTGATTCGCCAATGAGAATGCAGCACAATTTCAACAGATTCAAAATTATAAGGCATCTTAAACTCTTTCTCTTCATGGAAAAACATACATAGGCCCTGGTTAAGCTCTATAGTATGAGCTTGTTTATACTTATTTCACTGAATGTACTATAAATATGAGGATGCAGTAAAAAAAAAATTTTTTTCTGGAAGTAAAGTAATCAATAAGTCAGCAGCGAATGAATATGATTGATAGAGTTATTTAAATACTCATTGAGTCTATTAGTTAGGAAATATATATAATTTTGAGAAAGTTATTCTTTCAGTGCTTGAGAACTTAATTGAACCACTTCCACATGACGTCTAAGAAAAATACTGAATGTCAAATGGCAAGACAAAATACCAGATACTGAAGTCCTTCGAAGAGCGAGTCTGCAAAGCATCCACACAATCCTAATGCAGTCCCAGCTGCGATGGGCAGGACACGTCTGCAGAATGGAAGACCGCCACATCCCTAGACTACTCTTGTATCGACAACTAAGCAAAGGAAAGCGATCGCAAGGTGGTCAAAGAAAGCGCTTCAGGGACACTCTCAAAGCTTCTCTGAAGGCGTTCAGCAAAGACCCAGCCACCTGGGAGACAGAGGAACATGACAGAGCATCATGGCGTCGCGCTGTAAAAACTGGCCCACAGGTTGCTGAGGAAAAGAGAACAATGCTGGCAGAAGAAAAACGCCAGAGAAGAAAAGCTAGGCCAATGACACTAACTCCAGCTGGTATAACCTGCCCAGAGGGCAGCTGAACATTTCGGGCTCACATAGGTCTCACCAGCCACATGAGGAGGCATAAAACCTCAGTGTAAAGCCCTCAGCTCCATGGATGACAAAGTGGTCATCATCAAACCATGATGGACGAACAATATTTAATTGAAGAATTTAAATAAGTCTGTTAGTGAGGGAGTCAATAACTCTGTGAGGCGATGAAATGATTCAAATGTTGAGTAGTGAGTTTATTTTAAAAAACTTTCATCCTTTTTTTTGTTTCTTCTGTTACAAAAAAAAACAATATCAGTAATTAAAAAAAACAACCATTAATTGTAGTTTAATATTCTTTTATATCAATAAGTGAGAAGTCATTAAGTGCATGAGTATATAAATGTTTAAATCTGTCTGACTTTTAAATAGGTCTAACACTAATCATTGTGAGAAAATTATTCAGCAATAAAAAATTGTGTAAAGGAAAGTTAACCCAGCCCATTTAGTTAATTAGGGTGTGTCCTAAACTGCTTGGATGAAGACTTGAAAAAAAAAAAAAAAACAATACATAAAAACTTGAGCTGGTAGTATTTGTTGAGGATTCTCTCACCATTCCATCAAAAGAGACTGAACTTTTTCACCTCAGATTTAGTTTTAATTTAGATATATGGGGATATACTACAACATATGTTACCCCTTAGTTTAATGGCTGAGAAGTTTCTAGATCTAGTGTCACAAAACACACAAATATAAAGTAAATTTTGCAGTTTTACTATACCCCAGTGAATGAGAGACTGACCATGGGTATCACACGAATAGAAGGAAGGGGATATATTATATAAAGTGTGTAATGAATTTGATTTAGAGAATGTGGAGATTTTAAGTTAACATTAGGGTTTCAAATAGTTTGCCAGTGATCCAACCCCTAGACACCCTCGCATCACCCAGAGGTGGTTTGTGGCATCAAGATTTTATTTCATTTTTTTCCTTCCTTGGTCAAATCATTATGTAGAGATAAAAATTCAAATTTAAAAAATGACATCAGCTTGGTTTAGAAGATTTAGTTTTAAACAACGTAGTTAGGTTTTATTAGCATATGATGTATCAAATTTTAAAATTATAATCCCTATCTAGACAAGTAGATATTTAAGGGCATCAATGGTCTCTAGACCCATCTAGGTTTCTAGATCTAGACTCTACACAATGACAACCACAACTGACACAATGTTATGGAACATATGTGTGTGTTTCCTAAATAATGAATTGGGGGGGGGGGGGGGGGGTAGAGGTTTTTTTTTGGTCATGTGGAATGATGAAACTTTGAATTTTCTGTCATGACATATGTTAAGTAGTCATGTGGGTGAGATATGAATGGGCGACGACCTAGAGATGTGATTTATGAAAGAGTAAAGACCTGTTTTTGTAGTGAGAATTTGTTGAAAATATCATTTAAAAATTTCATATATATTAAGTCTATTATTAAATCTAGACTAGATTTATATCTCATCTCAAGTTGAATCTGTGTATATTGGAATAAAATTTATATATTGAGAACTCTTGTTCACAAAAGAAGTTTGTTTAAAAGTAATTTAAAGTTCATTCCACTACAACATAATACGCCTCCATCAGTTTAGTTGTACTAGCCATTTGTATTGGTGCAACAATCCAACACCCAAGACAATCAATTAATCACCTTCTTCACAATCAGTAGACTCTTACTCTTAGTCACTCAAAGTGTCTTAGAACTAGATTTTACTAGATCCATATCTACTAATATCTAGTCTAGACTAGAGATCTAGATCTAGATTCATAAGTATAAAGCATTATAAATTATGATAAATAAATGAACCAATGAATGAATGATGATAAAGAATGTAGAACCTAGATCTAAATCTAATCATTCTAATCTCTACTCAGTCAGAGTCCCTAGATCTAGATAGATTACTCATTACTCTAGATCTAGAATCTAGCTAGATTTCTAGATCTAGGAATCTAGAATCTAGACTGTGCCTTAGCATCTCTTTAATATCTAATCTAATTCTAAAATCTAAAACATTGTTTTGAATGAATCATTCTTTTCTTATTAAGTTATTTCTTTATTCTTTCACTTTCGTCTCCTTTTACTTTTATTATTGTTTTCATTGGCGACATTGGAATTCAATTTGACATTTGAATTTCAATTCAACTTGATGATTCAATGATTTTATTTTAGGCTTATACTATTTTACTTAGATCTATATAATATACTATATACTTATACTAGTTATACTAGATCTAGAATATTTAATTTAATATTGATATATATATATATATTAATAAAATTATTATTAAATATTCTTAAGTAAATAAGTTATAGATCTACTTCGACGACTTCGTTATTAGATTCTATATTAAGATAGTAAGTCTTAGTCTTTACGACTTTACTTGAATACTTGTCTAAAAATGTCTTGGTAGTCAAGTTCAAGTTGGTATAGACTAGAATTCTAGATCTCCTTATCTTATCTATTAATATTGGACGCTTACTGAAACAAAGGGTAGTATTCTAGATATAGAAAACATACCGTGAATATCCTTCTGTGATACATCACAAGTTCGTATAAGTTTTGAAACGCTTTTAACATCATTCTTGAAAACACTTTGGTGCAAAGGGAACTCCAACGTAGCCATTTTTATTTACAAAATGAGTTGACAATCACTGAACTATAAAATTTAATAGACTCTAGATCTAGATCTATATATAGACTTAGAATAGATTCTAGAGATTGGCCTTGTTTACGAAAAAAAAAAATAAATAAATAGCGCAACAAAAGAAAACATTGATACCTAGAGTCTAAATCTAGATCTATTAAATATTGTAAAGATTTTTTAAAATAAGTATTATCAAGATGTTTGAAAATGGAGTCATCTAGCAAAAAAATTAATACAATAAGTTTAAATTATTACAAATATAATACAATTACCCTGATGTAAATTGTAATGATTACATTGTAATCTAATCAACATAAATTATTTTAATAGATTTGAACCTTTCACATGCTACCATAAACTTATGATAAACTGCTGTAGTTTAGTAGATCTAAATATCTTGTCCCTTTTTTTTTAAATTGTGTGCTTCAATATGGATGGAAAATGTTACTGGCAACATGAACTTGAAGCGAAGATGATGAACCAAGCATAGAGACTAGAGATGACATCCAACTGACTGATGGAAGTTAAAAAAAAATTTTTTCCATAAATTTGACTGGCACAAAGGAATAACAAGAATTTTTTTATTTAATTTGTCCTGTAAAAAAAACAACCTTAGTTTTTCTTACAGACTATAACTGTTTTAGTGACAGATGAAGTAATAAGTTGCCTTTAACTTATCAAACTTGTTTAATCATGCTTTACTAATTCTGTATTTAGGCTTAAAAATTATACAGATAATTTCTTTAATAAATAATGGATGGCTGTTGGGTCAGGTGTATGTGCTCTGGACTGTCATTCGTACATGTGTGCGTATTATGTCTCACTTCACAGCACACATTTGACTGACCAGCAGGAAGTCAATTATCCTTATAATTCGGGTCACGAAAAAAAGGCCCTTCCAGATAGCATTGATTTGCATAAGCATATGATTTGGCGTCAAGGTATTCTTAAACTTTTAACACATCTATTGAAAAAATAGGATATTATTGAAGTCAATATTTTTTATTTGAGACAACTTAATGAGTGTAATAAATATGTTCCTAATAGTTATAATGTGTGTTGAAGTTTTGATATCTTAAAACATTTTATTTTGCTATATAAATTTGTGTAAAATTAATGCTGGTATTTTCATTTAAAAAAAAGGAAATTTCTTTAAGATGTTTTTCAAAAAGTAAGCACATTTCTTGTGAATACATAGATTGTGCCTTTTCAGCTCTGTCATTTATGAATTTGGAAGCAAATATTTAATAAATGAGTAATTACAATAGCACCTTTTTCAATTCATTTATTTTTTTTAGAAAAAATTAGTGAAATAAATTAATTACTAAAATAGTGGAGAAGTTCTTTATAATGATAGGTAAAAAATACAAAAAAAAAAAAAAAAAGTTGCAGATTATTTGTTCTATATTTTAAATCTATTTTGTTATTCAAAAATTATTTTGGGTCTTATTACATGCATGTAATTTAAAGGTAATTTTATATTCGGAAGAGAGTGAAAAGTAATACTAAGAAATAGGAGCAGTCTTTATTGGGCCCTTTCTCGTCTATAACTGGTACCTTAGGAATTTGGAAATGGGCTCCAATAAATTCAGTGACTTAATACACCTTAATAATCTAATGATCAATGAAAGAGATCTATTTCACCAACCATATCGACAGTTTGGTGTCAAAAGGAAATTTCACCAACACATCATTTTTTTTTTCTCCAAATGTTAAGTTAGATTTGTCATTTGTCTGTTTCATCTCCATATTACCTACAAAAAACACACATTAATTTTATTTGCAAAAGATTAAAGAAATAAACATCACTTCACAATTTAGTTACATATATATTTTCCATTACAAGGGACATAATAAATAAACAGACGCTCATATTTTTGTTCAAATAATTTATTCATAACATGTTTATATATCACAATGATGGCCTAAGATCTTTCTTCTTATAATAATCACCAAAAGTAAATTAGGATGAAAAAGTTCAAAATAAGTAGTTGGCATCTGTTTCCATTTAAAGATCAGAGTATTGTTTGTAGTTGGTTCAAATCACATTTCTTTTTTTGTTTTAATCATTCATCAGTGTCTATTGATACACAGTTGTATGCAGCATAGCGAAGTCTTTCTTCTGCTATTTTCTCACTGTAATGGAAGAAAAGTATCAAAATAAAAAGCATGTCTCTTTTAAACGAAGGCAACCAAAACCTTACTAGATCAAACAAACTTGCATAACCTCCACTACTTTGGACTTTCCATAATAGCCACAACTCTATATCAAGGGTGCCCAATAAGTGTCTGTCTGGGGGGTCATATCAATTTTGTCAAGAGCATCAAAGGCCCAACATCCCAATCAAATTTCAAGCTCAGTGGCACTGATCCTCTGAGGATTTATTATGCACAGATCGCAGAAGTTTCAAAAGGCCGGATAACACTTTGTCCTAGGCTGAATATCCCTAGTGAGCTATAGTTAGGGCATCACTGATCTATTTGGAATTGTGTTCAGTGGGAGTTAAAAGTAGAAAAGGTAGTGTCTCCTAGTTCCTAGTCAGAAGCACATTAGAGGTGTTGTAAAGTTCACTTTTTTCTTTTATCTTGTTAGTTGTTGCAAGAATCAGCACTATAGTTCTAAAACGTTTGTTACAAGCTTCTTCTTCTTTTTTTTTAGCAAATCCTTACATTAAAACCAATATGAACAAAGCTGTTGGCTTGATTTATAAAGCTGCACATATCGGCATGACAAATGTCCTGCAAGCTGTATCATACTTATTAAAATGGAAAATAAAAATGGAATAACTGAACAAGCAATGTGTGAAAACATTTAGCTACTTACTCAGTGTATACAGGTAAGTGCAATGTATTACAACAAGTGGATGACTCAGGAAGAGGGTTAGTTGGACTACTGATGAGAGAAAATAAAAGCCTTGAGTTAAACAGATCATAACATGAAACAAACTGTAATAAACAAACTCAAGTCTATGAAGGATGTAATATATTTTTAGCTCAAAAACATTACTTAAATAAAAAAAAAAAATAATTTTATATATATGCATTAAAAATATCAACAAAATAATCATGGTGTGGTGAAAAAGATTTCAACCACTATAATGCCACATTGGAATGTGAAAGTTATCTAAAAATTTTATTACATATTTTAAATTATTTATTGCTAATTTCAAAATGTAATTAAAAATATATTTTACTTCTTGCCAGAAGATATAAATATGGAAACTGGCAATCGCCTTCGACCAGTAATGAACCTGAGAAGGTGACTTCTGTCTTCATTTGAGAAATTTTTCACCGCAGTCCAGAAGTACTTCACTCTTAGATCATCTTCATCTATGTGATGATAGAATGCTGAAAAAAAAATTTGCTTGAGCTCATAAAGTAATACAACTAAAGAAACAAAAACATTAATGCTTTGAAACTGTCACAAAAATGTGGCATGAAGATTAAAATATTAATAAATAAATAAGCAAATGTATAGATCTTCTACAATATTCCAATGATAGGCCTTTAAATCTATAAATAGAAGACAACTCACAAGATTTTACTGAACATTAATTTATTAAACTCTTCAAGGAATGCGGAAATACCCGAAGATGTATAGTCCATTCAAGATAAATATTTTCTCATTCTCCATCCAAATTTTAATTGAATTCTTTTTTTTTTTTAAACTTTGAAAAATTACAACGGTCAAATTAGAGTTTTCTCAGTGTGACCAATAAGCTAGTAATTCTAGCAAATGCCAAATCACCAAACATTATCTTTGCTTTTTTTTTTGGTCTTTGTACATAACTATTATATTAAAGGGTTCAATATCCATGAAAGAAATGTAAGAACTACTATTGCAATGTCAGGGACAATATACATGTGGTAACTGTCCAAAATTTACAATAATACATGCAACTGTATATCTTCTTCTAGTGATAACTTACTGTTTTTCATCAGAGCCTCCACAGAAATCTCAGGCTCTCCACAAATCCTAGTTTCTAGCTCTTGCCAAGTTAACAACTCCAGCACAGCTTCAGGAATGACTTTGAGGAGACCACTTCTCAGTGCCTTTAACTGATTGGTCAAATGTTACAAACATAATTAATAATAAAAAAACAAAAATATTTTTTTTTAATGAAATTCAGAAATTCATATTTTTCATTCTAAAAAAAAAATTAATCAATTTAACTTTAACAATGAGATGTGCCTTTAAAATGTAACAACTAACAGCTGGTACACATTTGGAGGGTTCAATTGAAAGGTCTTCAAAAACAAAATAACGCTTTTTTTCCTTGAACAAGATTGTACATCAGTACTTTGAGCTAAGCAGTCTTAAGTTCTAAAGACCAGACATAATTTATGCTATGATAGCATAAAATAGGTCACTGTGTCTGAGACATAGAGATCCAGCCTTATTACATTCAGTGGACTCTACTCTTAAAGTGTTATCACTCAGGAATTTTTCATTTAGCTTTAAAATATTAATTTTTTTTTAAAATTTTACAAAGAAAAAATTTATGTAATGGTGCATACATAATACATGCATAAAGGCAACATTAGGTACCCAATTTTTTAATGAGAGAATGGTGAATGAAATATAGCAAAATAATGGGAAGTCCAGGCCAGGGTACGAACCATTGACCCTCCTACTTGACAACTCTGACTAGCAGCAAGGACCTGGCAACAAACCATCCAAAATTCCTAGTACCTAGTCAGCAGGTGGCTGTACACTAGAATTCTATATTCCAAAAAATGTACAAATTATGATCACTTTACCTGTTTGTCACATTCTGCCAAGCGTATTTCTCGAACTTTCTCAGCATATTCCAGCCTGTCCTCATAGGCTAATGGTAAGGGGTTACCATCACTGTCCACTTTTAGACTAACATGGCTGCCATCACTAAGTACCATTGTCCAGCTTCTTCCTGTTGTTAGAAACGTCTCTCTATCCATGTTTACTAAGCTATCAATCAGACGAACCTATTTACAAATAGCAAAAAAATTCAGACTAACAGTTTCATTTGTGTGTGTGTTAAATATTGTAGGCAGATAATGATACTGAGAGCCAGCTTGAGATCTACTTTATTTTAGTTTAAGCTGATAACAAGTATTCTATTTAGAACCTGAAAAACAGGAAGGGGGAACTTCAGTGCATGCTAATGCTCTGAGAAAAGATAAATTTTCCAAGCCATTCATGTTTATTAAGTCATTCCCTATTATGATTTTTAATATACACAAAGGATCATAAAGATGTACATTTTGATATAATAATTTAGTATATAACAGATAAAAATTAACCTCTGCTGCATCCACTGTTGCAAAGTCACGTGACCAGTTGTAGCTCTCACCTGCTAAACGCTTCCAGACATATGGTGGCAGTGACAGAATCTAAAGAGAAAACACATTATGAATACCATTTTTAGACTAACTATTTTAGAAGGATAATATGAAAAGCTTTTTTCACATTTTTTAGGAAACTTACAGATAATAAGCTACTTAAAAAACAGAAGTAGATTCTATAGCAACTGCATATCATAAAAAAATGTAATAAATTTATAGTCAAAGTCAAAGTGCTGGCAAATATGTTTAAGTTAATAAAAGTAGGAAAATAGAATTGTATTAAGGTATTTTTAGATGTTAATGTATTTTTAATACTTGATTGATTACTCTGAAATGTTGTTTTTTTTTAAATAGCTCCTATACACAGCAACTTTCATGCTTATAGCTTGTTCAGAGCACTAGGGTCCAATCTCATTTGTGGACCTGGAGGCAAAAGGAGGGGGGGGGGGAATATTGATACAATGGGTTATATAACTATATTTTTTTAAATCTTTGATCTCAAGATGAGGTAGTGCTTCCAACAGTTTTTCTTTCAGTGGAGCTGATTGGGTGCTCTGCACTTTAATATACTAAACTCACAATACTTTAACTCCCTAGTACACATTCAATAGATGAAGCAAGCAAATAGTAAGCCTTACCAGGCTTTCTAAAAAAAAATTTTAAGTGTAGATTCTGTGTCCAGTGCACCTGACTGACATTATTTTTATACTTTACAAGACATTCAATAGATGAGGCAGACAAAAAGCCTTACCAGAATTTCTTTCCCCCTGAAACAAGCTCCCATAAGTTGTCCTAGCCACTCATATTTTTCTAAACTATGACACGAAGGATTTGGAATGTAACTATCACGGTTGACATTGCCATCTTCATTGCTCTGAAAGTGGAAAGTGCAAATAAATGTAAATTAGTAGCTTAAAAAACTATGAGCAATAATGACATTGTAATTTAAGTAACCATTTTTTGTTCTTAGATCATTAGTTTAAAACAATAATTACCTTTAACAAAAAAAAAAAAAGAATGGAAATTTTTTTCTAAATTAAAAAAATATTAAAAAAAAAAAAGTAAAATTGTACATCAAAATGCTATCAAGCATGGATTACAATTGTCTGCCAGCTATTTATAACTTTAACACTGAGATAAAATTCTTTTTAAAATATTTTTTTTTTCAGAATATGAAGTTAAAAGAAAGTCTAGTTAAGATGACCTGATTGGGAGTTCTGACAAAAAATGGCAGTGCCATAGGAGCATCAGGGTCAGATGGACAAAGTTCTTCAGCCATGTCCGACAGACTGTCCCGAAATCCTCCTCCTTGGTCAATGATTCCTTCAGATATAAACTTGCACTCCCACCACTGATCATTCTGGGAAGACCATCTGTGCAGAAAAAAAAAATGAAGTTAGTCACATTGGGCAGCAAGCATTCTCCAAAGATCTGTAAGATACAACCCTTTTAACATCATCCCAGTTAATGCTGTTAGGCAGGGTGGCTGAGTGGGAAAGCATTTGGGGACCAGGTTCAAATCCTTGTGAAGACTGAGATTTAATTTTCAGAATCTTTAATTAATTAATTAATAATTAATTGACTAATTGGTTAATTTTTGTTATTGATTCACGTTTAGTTAGATACATAAAAAATTGTTTAAAATTTCAAACTTGATCCAAAAATGGGTGTGGGAGAAAAAATGTGTAGAATTATCTAAGGGGACCAAAGCTTACATATTTTAGCCATATTTGGAAATACTGAAGGATTAATTTTCCTTGTTGATATCTCACAAAATAATTAATTTCAAGTAATTAATCGACTAATTGCTTAATGTCTTGTCTATACTAATGAATAATTATGCAAAGTTACAACTTGATCCGAGAATAGGTGTGGGAGAAATAACATGTACAAACTTTTTACCAGACAGACAGAGTGAGATTGATATAAGCTTTGTAAAAAGAAAACTAAGAAGAATAATTATAATTACCAACCTGTATGTAAGTGGCGTGGATGCTCTGTCTCTTGGTTTTAGGCCTTCATAGAGTTGCATGAACACTGTGTTGTTGTAATCAGATGGATTCACCCTGTGTTCAAATGCTGCATGACGATTGATGTAAACAATCTTCCTGTCTGATGGGCTGAAAAAAAAGCAGCTAGAATTATTTAAAATAATCTTGAAGATGAGGATATGGAAAATCTTAATTTTAAGGTTCCATTAGTTTTGCTAAATCAAAATTTTCTTTAAATATAAAAGTTATAAAGGAATGATTTTAGTTCTGAGAAAATAAATGTTAGTAAACATTCGGAAGCCCAAGTCTATTGTGAAAATCTCAAAGCTGCAAATATGACATTTTAATAATTGGTAATTGACTGTCATTTTTTTTTTTTATCTATGACAACTTCAAGAAAGAAACAGAACAAAAATAAAAAATGTTAACAAAAAAATGTCTTTTTTAACAGGAAAAAAATGCTTATTTAAATTTGCAAACTAATTATGAGTGTACAATTTCTCCAAAGCAACAAAGAAAAATTTTAAAAAAATATATTGTTAATGTAACTTTGATATAACACAGAAGTAAAGAAAACAAAAGAAAAAAAATTCTTTACTCAGAAGCTGAGCCTTTCAGCAATGTATCTATCAGTGCCAGTCTTTTCTTTGACAATGGAAGAAGTTGACGAATACTCTGTTGAAGATCATTGTTTTGAACATTAAAAAAAAAAAAAGATGAAGATATAGTTCATAAAACTTAATAGTTTATAGCTACAGTACATTATTTGTGAAACAACTTACTTCTAGATTTGCAAGAGTACTTCCTTCCTGAAAGTGACAACTCTCTATAGAAGACTGCCAGGCTGGGATCAAGTAATGGATCACACTGTCTAGAAGCCACATAAACCTGGCAAGATGGCAATCAGAGTGTTATGGTCTGTTTGTAGTTCTTTAAATTACATATAGCTACAATTGTGATGGGTAGCTATCTAAATTTTGATATAAAATTTTATATTGGGACCAGATCTTTTCACTACTGTCAAATGTAACTTCATTTTAGTTTTACTAAAAGATTACAGCCACTCTTCATAATGGTCATTAGCTTACATTAGAAAAAAGTTCTAACTTGTCTGGCCAATATTCACCTTTGTAGCACCACTGAGCGCCTATAGTTGACTGAAGGAGAAAAAGACTGTAACAGAGGATAGCGCACCAATTTTTCTCCAGAGAAGAACTCTTGGTCAAACCCCAGGCTTCTTTCTTCTAGACAGTGAAGCTTTATCCCTCGAATACGAGTATCAATTCCATGAGCTGAATGGTGAAAACATATGTTGTAATGGTCAATTAGTAATAAATAGTAATATTTACTTTTTAAAATTAAGTGTCAAATTGATTAATTTTATTTTTAAATTGATACTTGATACACCAAATTGACTTGCATTTGCATGACTTGATCCTAATGGTCACAATAGAGTAGTGTTCAGTTAAATTTTCTAACAATTTGATTTCTGTGTTTGACTGCGGTGACCTGGAATCAAAACATAAGAAAATATTAAAGCAATTTTACATGGCAATCTAGTATTCATACTATACGACTTAGTTGTTTTTTTTTTGAAGGGATAAATTTAATTTTAAAATATGTTCTAAGTAAATCTATTTTAAGTAACATTTTAAAAACATGAAACTTTAAAGTGTAAACATGCACTATATAGTCGCTATTGTAGGCTGCATCAGTGGTACAACAACTAGAGGCTGATCTAGCTGAACATTTCTTGCTATGGAAGAGATAAGAGACTGGGCAATGGCTATGGTAGGAATGTTGTCTCTCACACAGCAGTTTCCCCCTCTCAATACAGATGTTGGGCCCAAAGCAACAGCATGTAGGTGTACATGTGGTGTACATAAACCAATATTGTTTTATAAACAATTTAGTTTTTACAAAGATAATTTTGCAGGTAAAGCAACAGGGGGAAAAAATCTATTGTTTCCCTTAAAGTTTTACATTTTATAATTTGTTTAATGAATATCTGGAGCGGTGGTTAAGAGGTGAAGCACTTGGCCTCTGAACTGGGGTCCCGGGCTCGAATCCTGGTAAAGAGATTTTTAATTAGGAGATCTTTGGGCGCCTCTGAGTCCACCCGGCTTTAATGGGCCTGACACTAATTGGAGAAAAGTAAAGGCGGTTGGTCGTTGTGCTAGCCACATGACACCCTTGTTAACCATAGGCCACAGAAACAGATGACCTTTACATCATTTGCCCTATAAATTGCAAGGTCTGAAAGGGGAACTTAACATCGTTTTTTTAAATGAATATCTGATACAGAAGGTAGGGGTATTTTAAAGTATTGGGTTCCAGTGGAGACACACCAGTTAGCTTATTGGGTACTGAGTCTTGGAATGAAGGGTGTTCTCTAGTTACAGATAAGAAAGGCAAAAACACTTGGTCTTTGCGTAACTATTCTTAACCATGACAACAGATTATAATTTCACCTGACCAAAGAATCCTTAAAAAGGAGCAGACTAAGATATATAGTTCAGGGAAATGCTAACTTTGAGAAATTCAAATGTATTACCAGACAATGTTCACACTGTTTAAAACTTTAACATCATCTGCTTCCCCGGCCACCACAACAATAGTTTCTGGTAGATAGTTATCATCTGCAAGGTTAACTAGCAAAGATAGGGACCTGTAGAAACAAACCAAACAGGAGACGTCAAACCCAACAATTACAAAATGAAGATATTGAAATACATAAGCCCCTTAAAATTATTTTCTAGGCATTTTCTGTTACCCTTGATTGAATAGAAAGACAATATAGAATTTTTGTGAGATTAAAATGTACGTTAATTAGTATAGCAATTTGTCTGAAGACCTATATGGACATTAGCATATAATGATTTTCAGAACAAAAATTAAACAATTTAATACTATGTATACAATGCTACTGTAATGATTGTTTCTCTCAAATGTCAAGCAAATAAATAGAAACAGAAAATATAACTTTATTCATTAAATGGTGACAGCTTAATAAATAATTTAGTTAGTTGGCCTCCTTCAGTCGTAGAACGACTATGGTTCATCTCGCACTTCCTCATGTGGCTGTGGAGCCCTATTTTGGAGAGACACTCCTGTCCACAATATCGTAGGTTAAGGTGGCTTTTGCTTCGGTGGTAGAGGAGCTGGCCATTTTTCGCATTGTCTGTTTTTCTTTCAGGGCTGAGACCCATGTTCTGTCACTGTCCATAGCTTTCTTGGTCACTGTCTCTCTCCGTCTGGTGCGGTCTAGAGCTATGTCTTCCCAATGGTCAGTATTGATGTTCACTGATTTGAGGTCCAGTTTTAGTACATCTATGTTAGTGCAGTGTCATTATATTATGTACATATGTGTACCAGTCACTTCATATGTATAGTTAGGCAAAATCCTTCTGACCTCATTTAATTAAACTACAAAACAGAGAGACATCTTTTCTCTGTAATATTTTTTTTTTTTTAAAGTATGACAATAATACAAGACAAACTAATCCTAACACATATTGGTCATTACTTTATAATTGTCCCTTTCTTCATCGTAAGCCTGATCCAGTGTTGCCCCTGTTGTCCATCTGTTTCCCAGTAAGTATTAGGGTCATCATCTGTTAGATTGGCACTTTCACCATCACCAGACTGGACAGGTGGTTTTAAAAAAAAATCATTAGTACAGACATTTTGATCTGTTCAGTCAGAATTCTTTTTCTTCTTATCTTATAAAATACAGATGTTTCTTCAAAAAAAGAAGATGATTACGCCCTACGTGTCATGCATCTAGTCAAGTATTTTAACCAAAACTTAAATTGTGCCAAAGCACTGGTTTTCCTGGCTGGCTCAGGCAACCCATTCCATGCTCTAATAGCACTAGGGAAGAAGGAGCATTTGTACAAATCTGTCCTAGCATATATGGAACGAGGAATGTGCTTTTATCTTTGTGTCTTTCTGAGTATTTTATTAGATTTTGTTTTTGTATTTGAAGATTATGGTTCAGTGTTTTATGTATAAATTGGTAGTTTACTTTTGAGTCTTCTCACCAGAAGGCTTTCTAAATTTAGTGATTTTACTAAAAGTGTTACTCTAGTCAAATGTGAATATTCATTTGTTATGAATCTCATTGCTCTATTTTGTGTTTGTTCCAGTTTCATAATGTTTTTTTTAGTTGAGGTGTCCCAAACAGAGGATGTATATTCTATTATTGGCCTAAAGAGGTTAAATAACATTTTAGTTTTATGTTCTTATTGGATTTATAGAAATTTCTTTTAATAAACCCTAATGCTTTGTTTGATTTTTTTTTTATAGTTTCATCAATCTGGGGATTCCATTTAGAAAGCTCTAAAGTAACATTAAGGCTGACTGGTAAAGTCTTTCTACCATAGGATCTAGTGTATGAAGACTGGGATTTTGAAATTTGGGTTTTTGGGATGCCCCTGAGTCCACCCAACTCTAAAAATTACTTGACATTAGTTATAGAAAGGGTTACCTTAACTTATTAATGTAACATTGGGCTGAAATGACCAGGTTGATCACCCCAGAACAGAATATTAGATCTTTATGTGCTTATTCTCAATGCTAGTAATTTAACAGATCTCAGAATAGATTATTAGTTACTAGAAGCAAATAAGTACTAGGTTTTTCTTTTTTTTTTTTTTCAAGGATTTGAAATGTAGACATTTATATCTAAAAATAAATTTCAAATTTAAGTTTATGTAGTAAATTATTTTGAAAGTACTTTTTTGAGCATATATTCAACAATGATTTTCCTCAGGAAAAGGGCCATGATCTAATGTAACATAATGCTGTTTAACTTAAGACATTTTGATATGTTTCAGAGGATGATGAGTAAATAACCATCATGTCTTCCTATCTTAAAGATTACAGACATTGCTTCAAAAAAAGAAAATAATTACGTCCTAAGCATTTCATGTTTTTCATGTGTCAATCTAGTCATGCATGTTAATCAATGACTTAAACTGTCTTAAACTTTGTTAAGTCGTTGATTTTCCTGGCTGATTCAGGCAACCCATTCCATTCTCTAATGGCACTAGGGAAGAAGGAGCACTTGTACAAATTTGTTCTAGCGTATGTAATAAGAAATGTGCCTCTACGTTAGTGTCTTTCTGAGTATCTCATAAGTTTTTGTTTTTCTACTTGTAAATTATAGTTTAGTGTTTTATGACTTATAGTTACTATACTTTTTATTCTTCAGTCCTGAAATATTCTCAAACTCACTATCTTAATTTTTATAAAAATTTTTATAATATTTAGGTTAGTTATATTTGTTTGTTATACAAATATTTGATATCTCTTCAGGACAAAGATGATTATGACCTACTGCAGACCTCCTGCAGGATGGCATGGGATGAAAGTGGGTGGGGTTTAATGTAGAACCATCATTAAATCAGTCCAAAGCACTACCACATGACTAGGCAACCACTCATAAAATAAAAGCCCTTTATAAAATCTCATCATGCTATTTGTGCGCTATCCCTCTCATGAAATTACATTCATGAAAGCATTTAAAATGCACTTATTATTTTAACCAAAGGACACATACATGTACCAAAAACTTAGGGTTGAAGCAACTAAAATCACTAACAAACTTATAACGAAAATCGCATGCACAATTAGACCATGACCACATAAAGAACTATGATCAATGTCTAAACTTGAAAAGAAAACAAAAGTATTTACAGCCATCAAATTGAAACTGTCTTTTAGAATAACAAATTACTTGTACTTCAAGTTACGCAAATCTTTGGAATTTTTTTCTTTTTCACAAAAATCATAAAAAATAACCAAATATTTTTTTGCCTTACTGAATATGACGAAACTCCCAAAGCCTCTACAAATCCCCTAAGAGATCCAAGGTTCTCTGTCTCTTGGGGAATATTGGTGGACATGACCTGAACCAACGCTGCATCATGTTCCAAAGTCCAGTTCTTCTCTAAAGCTTTCAGTCTATCCACAGCTTCTTTATCAGCTGGCACAATGAACGCCTTGTGTTTTTTAAGGACAGGAGCATAGTGTTCTTCAATCACTCCTTCCCAGCTGAAACAAAAAGATTGGTTGAGAGATATAAGGCTTTTATTTAAGTTATTAGTAGGAACTGCTTGGTATCAGATAGCAGAAAAAGAAGACCCATGGGTTTGTACTTTTATAAGTCAACACTCTGGCTGGCAAAAAGGAGGGGCTCTCAATACTCTGAAGAGATGAAAGCTAAGCTGGCTTGGTCATATTGTAAGACATGTAATGTTAAGTTCCCCTTTCAGACCTTGTGATCTATGGGGCAGATGTTTCTGTGGCCCATAGTTAATGAGGGTGTCATGTGGCCAGCACAAAAACCAACCCCTATACTTCTCCCCAATTTTTGTCAGGTACCCATTAGAGCTGGATGGACTCAGAGGCGCCCTAAAGATCTTGAAAGTAAAAATCCCAGTCTTTACCTGAATTTGAAGGTGGGAAGCCAAACAGTTTACCACTCAGCAACCACACCTTTAATCCCTTTCAAAAGTTATCCTTCAAGGTATAGTTTGGGGGGGTGGGGGGGGGGAGCATGAAGAGTTGTCCAAAGAAAAGCTGGCTGACAATGTGAAATAGTGGACCCCCCCGTATCTTGATATTCTGCTAAGAACAATTGCTAAACAAGAAAGAGTGGAAGGATTTTGTTACGCAAATTGTCACATCATCTCTATGACTAAAGGCAAGGGACAGATGAGATGATGAGTAGGAACAACTTTACATAAAGACAAATAAATAAAATAATAAAAAAAATATAACACTCCATCTTATTTTATATGTCACTAATGATCAGAAAGTTAAACTAGATGTACAACTATCCCAGAACACAAAGCAATAGCATTTTATTTCTTTAAAAGATATCAGAAATACTAATGACATTAGACTAACAAGAAAATCAAAGAACCTTTTAATTTTTGGCTGCTGCTTCTTAAGAAGGCTTAACTTGCTTTTACTGTAGCTCACAACCTCCTGAACTGGCACTGCAGAGGGAGTTTCTTCTGTTGAGCTACGACTTGAAAATAGGAGCAGCCAGAGACAATCACCAGGCACATGCTCATAATCATCATTAGCTGTTGACTTAGTCTGTAGAAAAATAACAAGCAAAATAAAAAAAAAAGTTTTAAAAAGAACAACAAAAACAAAAAAAAAAAAACAAACAAAGCTTATCTAAGGGAAAGAACCACAAATCACTGGATTATTTTTCAATACTGCATGAATAAGCTTTCTTTTATATAAAAAAATTACCACCAATTGATTAACTAATTGGTTAATAATGTAATCAAATATGAATAATTATGTTAAATTTCAACTTGATATGAGAATAGGAAAGGGGGAGACATAACCTGGACAAGGGGAATAACTCAACATATACAGACACATCTCAATAAGTAGCATTTATTTCCCTTGTTTGATTCTAAACAAAATAATTAATTACCAAAAATGTATTAACTAATTCTTTAATTTTAATTTTTTAATATTAATTTAAGATTTGTTTCAACTTGATCCAAGAATGGGTGTGGGAGAAATAATCTGTACAAAAACAGTAACAGACATGAATAAATGACAATTTTCATGTAACAGTTTATCTACACAGGACTTCTAAAATAAAAAAATTGGGGCCCATAGCTATGTTTTCTCCAATAAAAAATGGGTAAATTAGCTTTTTAACTAATGCAATTCTTATGAATGAGCCATTTAATTTTTTAATGCCCAATGATATCTCTTAACATCCCTTAATGATTATGAGTATTTCATCAAAAGTGTCTATATTTATCTTCTTTGCCATAGTGTAATAAAGCATTTTAGGACAGGAAAGACCATGGAAAAGTAAAATTTGCAGAACATTAATGCCAAATATCCATTTGAGAAGGCTGGACATCCTCAAAATTATAAATAAAAAAAACCAAACCCAACATTAATTAGGATTTCAACACAAGACTCTGGCTTTGTCAGTCAAGTATTTTACCTTTATGCTTCTTTTATTAAGATTAACAGCATACATAACCTTAATTTTGTTATGCCACTGATTTGAAATACCTTTAATACACACAGCCATTTTCCATCTCCATTACAAAAATCTTCACCGCTGACAATCAGACGAGTAGATGGCGTGGCTTGTATTTCCTTGATGACCTTTGATGTTTTGTCAGGTGATTGCAATAGTTTCCAAGTTGTTTTGTAAGATGTTGTATACTCTAGTTCTGAAGGTATGTAACAAAGGCAGTCTGGAAAAGGTTGACGATTTCTTAAACTTGTTATGCAATCCTGCAGACAGCGTATTCGTGATATTCGACGTCTTGCTGATGGGATATTATGATTGTAATTCCCATGCATGGCTCAGAAAAATAAATATCTTGTTTCTCATATACGTAACTTAATTTTTTCTAAGTTGTTTTCTTTCAGGCTGAAAACATAACAGAACTAGATCTATATCAAATTTTAAAAAATGAAATATATTTAATTTTTTAAAGTCATTTGAATATTTTAGGTCATGAAGGTCTATCAAAGTAAATTTTACAGGAAAATAGATGACAAAGTCAATATTTTTGCCTTTATTGACTTTTATGATACAACCATGAAATGTGTCTAAATGATGAGTCAGTGGGTCAATGGGTGATTTTCTACACTTTGTGATGTTTTGGCGGGCCAGAAGTGGCCTGCAGTCCGTATTTAGGGCATCACTGGTTTAGATAGTCAACTCTTACAGCTCACTAGGCTGCATAAGAAACTCCTTCGCATATAATAAAATAATATGACATTTGCCCATAGCCCTGGGTATTGTTAAGGTCACCACTGCCTAAATTATAAGAGGAGGGCAACGCACAGCCTTACAAAGGAAAAGAGGACATCTTTTTGTAAATACACACATAAAAAAACTAGAGACACTAGAATATTCTAGGTTACAGATTAGTGATTAGTAAATCTAAATCTATCATTAAGTTTAAGACTATTTCATTACTATTTGTAGATCTATTAAAATTTCTAATCTAGGATCTTTTGAAATTACTGATTGACTTCTCTTGTCAACAGTGTCTTGTCATTAAAAATTAAATCATTCTGTTTCTGGACCTAGACCTAGACTAGAAGTTGAGTAGAATCACAAATTGAAATTCTTCTAGGAGTCAGGAGGAGTAAAATCTAAATCTATCTAGATTAGAATAATCCAGATCTAATTGAGTAATTCTTAGTCATCATTTAATTAAAAATAAATATTCATTAGTATGATTTCAACCTACCTGATATAAATTGGAAAACACTAACCATAGATAAACACCAAAACCTTAAGGACATAAATAAGCTTTTCATAGAAACTTTACACAACCTAAGTTTAGATCAAATCATTAAAAAGCCAACTAGATTAAACAACACATTAGATCTCTTCTTAACCAACAGACCTGGATTAGTAGTTGATTATGATATTATCCCTGGTCTATCAGACCATGAGATCATAAAAATACACAGTCAGATAAAAGCAGTAGCAAATACAAAACCCAAAAGAAAAATCTTACTCTGGAATAAATGTAACCTAACACAACTACACCAAGCTGCAGCTGCATTAAACTTTCAACAAACATTCTTATTAGAAAAAGACATTAACCAACCAGTCGATGACCTCTGGAATTTCATTAAAAACCATCTTAAAAGCATTATAGAAAATCATATACCAACTAAATACACATCAAACATAATAAATAAATGCTGGTTTAATAATAGACTAAAGAAGCTTTGTAAACAGAAGGAAAACCTATATAGAAAATTTAAAGAAACTAATGCAGAAAGAGTTTACAAAAAGTATATAAAAATTAAACACTTAACCCAAAAAGTAAGCAGACAGCTGCAGAGTGAATACATAAACAATGTAATATCTAAAGATAACAACAAAAACCTATGGTCATACATTAAGTCTAAGAAAATGGAAACAACAGGCGTAGCGCCATTAAAAGATGAACATAACATAATACATAATGATAATGAAACTAAAGCAAACATTCTAAACAAATACTTTGCATCAGCATTCTCAGCCCCAGGAGACAAAGACATATTACTGAATTTGAACCAAGTAGACAACATAGAAGATATAGTAATACAAGAAAATGGAATTCAAAAACTATTAGCCAACACCAAACCAAATAAAGCTTCTGGACCTGATGGTATTCCAGCTAGATTACTCAAAGAACTAAGTAATGAGCTAGCCCCAGTGTTCAAAATACTCTTTCAGGCTTCACTTAACCAGGGCAGAGTACCAAAGGACTGGAAAGAAGCTAATGTCACCCCCCTATTTAAAAAAGGAGAAAAATCTGACCCAGGAAACTACAGACCAGTATCACTTACCAGCATCACATGTAAAATCATAGAACACATAATATGTAGCAACATCATAAACCACTTAGACAAACATAATGTCCTCACACCATACCAACATGGCTTTAGGAAATATAGATCATGTGAAACACAACTAATAGGACTAATTGATGATTTTTCAAAAGGTTTAGATTTGATTTGTTGATTTGTTGATTTGAGGCACATCGGCACAATTTAGGCCATGTCGTGCCAACAGTCCCTTAAGGACTACTCTCTCTCTAAACAACAAGGGCCAGATTCTATACAGTAATATAATTAAAATTAAGGTCTATTCACAGTTAAAATAGTAAAGGTAGTAAAAATTTAAATATTTGGTAAAAATCTAATGTAAATAGTGCATGTTCACAAATTCAGAAATCAGATCTTCGTAGATAGCCCCACTTCCCGAATAAAGCCCAGTACCTTCCCAGGGTCCACATTATTAAATAGTGTTTTTAGATTAGTGGCTCTAAAATGTTTCGCCCTGACATCCTGGTATCTGGGGCAATCAACGAGGATATGTTCCACGGTGAGGCGAGAGTCACAGTACTCGCAAAGTGGGGGCTCCTCTCTCTTCAGTACAAAAGAGCGCGTGATGTAGGTGTGGCCAATCCTAAGTCTGGACATGGTTGTGCTACCACGCCTTGTCAGACCCTTAGATGTGGGCCGCCACCTGACATCCGCCACAATCTGCCTGAGTTTACTGTGAGTCTCAGCCTCCCATCGGTTCTGCCACTCTCGATAGGTGGCAGAGGCAATACTTTGTCTCAGGTCCGAGTAGGGAATTTGGGTTCCTGACACCGCATGATTTAGGGCTCTCTTTGCTTCTCTGTCTGCGGCTTCGTTTCCCTCAATGCCAACATGGGAGGGGACCCAGATGAAGGTGACATCCCTACGGTCGGCTGTTATTAGGTCCAACAGCTTCAGGCTCTTATGTACCAATGGGATGTCAGTCTTCATCTGCCCCATCAAAAGGTTTAGATAATAGTGAACAAATAGATGCTATCTTACTAGATTTTTCTAAGGCTTTTGACAAAGTTCACCACCATAGTTTGCTTAAAAAATTAAAATATTTCGGCATTAATGGTCCACTGCATCAGTGGATTAAAGATTTTCTGATAGGGAGAGAACAAACTGTAATAATAAATGGCTCTAAATCAACACCGATAACAGTAAACTCAGGTGTACCTCAAGGAACAGTCTTGGGTCCACTACTATTTTTAATTTACATAAATGATTTACCAAATTGCATTACTTCAGGAACAAAAGTCAGATTATTTGCAGACGATTGCATAATATATAGAACAATAAAAACAACACAATACACAGATATTTTACAAAGAGAATTAGATGAATTACAGAAATGGGAATCAAATTGGAGCATGTCTTTCCACCCAGAAAAATGTCAGTTGTTAAGAGTAACAAAAAAACTAAAACAAATTAATTCCACTTATCTTATTCATAGCAAACCAGTAACACAGACTAAAAACGCAAAATACCTAGGTGTTATAATAAATGAAAAACTGTCATGGAATCCACATATTGATGAAACTACAAAAAAATCAAACAAAGCATTAGGATTTATTAAAAGAAATTTCTATAAATCAAATAAGAACATAAAACTAAAATGTTATTTAACCTTGGTTAGGCCAATAATAGAATATGCATCCTCTGTTTGGGACCCCTCAACTCAAGAAAACATTAAGAAACTAGAACAGACACAAAATAGAGCAGTGCGATTCATAACAAACGAATATTCACATTTGACTAGAGTAACACCTTTAGTAAAATCACTAAATTTAGAAAGCCTTCAGGACAGAAGGCTCAAAAGTAAAGTAGCAATAATACATAAAACACTGAACCATAATCTTCAAATACAAAAACAAAATTTAATAAAATACTCTGAAAGACACAAAGATAAAGGCACATTCCTCGTCCCATATGCTAGGACAAATTTGTACAAATACTCCTTCTTCCCTAGTGCTATTAGAGCATGGAATGGGTTGCCTTAGCTAGCCAGGAAAACCAGTGACTTGGCAGAATTTAAGTCATTGGTTAATATGCATGACTAAATGCATGACGCGTAGGACGTAATCATCTTCTTTTTAGAAGTAACGTCTGTATTATATAAGATAAGATAAGATTAGACTTTAGACTCTAATAGTCTATGTGTATGAACTGTATGAGTATGAGTCTAAAGTTTAATGAGTATCAGTATGAATGTGATTAGATCTAGTAGATCCTAGATATCTAATACTAGTTACTAGAGTAATACTTAGTAATACTCTAACTCTAAGTAATAAGTAGGAAAGTAAGTAGTCTAAGTAAGTATTATGCCTTATAATTAATATTACTTATAATAATTAAAAGGCAAGTTTTATTTACTTTTACTTAGATCTAACTAAGTCTTAATAAAGTTAATTTAGATTTATTTTAGCCTTCCATCCTTAAGTTAATCCTTACTCAGACGACTCAGTTACTGAGTCAGTAAGAGTAACACTACAGTTACTGACTTAGTAAGTGTGAGTGTCACTCATCTAATCATCTAGCATAACTTCAAGACTCTAAGACGGCGTAGGCGTTACCGTTACTAGAGACTAGGCCTTACCTTAGGCCCGGGCTAAGACCTAGATAATAAATGATAGGGGCAATATAGATAGATTTAGACTGTAGAAACTAGATAGATCTAGAATCTAGATCTTATACTTATATAATGATTATCTAGATCTAGATCTATATAACTATATAAGAATCTATAAGATCTAATATCAACATCTGGAGTAGATCTAGACTCTAGTTACTAGTAGTATAAAACTATTCATCTAGCCCAGAACAGTAGAGAACATTTCGCACATTAAGTTAATAATTCTTTCTTAATAGCCTAAATCGAAATCTATACATCATCACATAAAATGTAAACAAATTCTAGCAAATACAGATCATGACAGATGTAGGTATAGACCTAGATATTCTAAGATATCTAGATCTACTAGATAGATAGATCTATCTAGCTTTAGATCTTTGGCAAAAAACAAACCCCATTTGGGCAGCTGTTTGATACAAACATCTATAAAAAAAAAAAAAAAGCTAACAAGATCCTAGAAATAAAGAATCACCCTTTGTGACAGGATTTTGTGATTTTACCATCACAAAAGAGATACAAGACACCGATAGCAAAGACAAACAGACACAAACACTCTTTTTTTCCCCCTGGCAATCAAATCATTAAATATAAGAACAATCTGATATAAACTTTGTCACATGTAAATTATGAGTGAGTCTGGTGTGAATGTACATTTTGGTTTCTTATAGTTATAATGTTTTTTGTTTGGTGTAATGCACACATTGTTAGACAAATTTCCATACGGACAATAAAGATTATTATTATTATTATTATTATTATTATTAATACATATCTATCTTATCAAGATCTATCAATATCTGAATAAAACAATTTAGACAATTTAGTCTTATCTTCTTCTTCCCTATATCTTATATAATACAGACGTTACTTCACAAATGAAGATGATTACGTCCTACGCGTCATCCATCTAGTCATGCATGTTAACCAATGACTTAAATTCTGCCAAGTCATTGGTTTTCCTGGCTGGTTCAGGCAACTCATTCCATGCTCTAATAGCACCAGGGAAGAAGGAGTATTTGTATAAATTTGTCCTAGGGGTCTTTGATGGGAAGTGTTGCCAATTTATCCTGGCATATGGAACGAGGAATGTGCCTTTATCTTTGTGTCTTTCTGAGTAATTTTTATTAGATTTCGTTTTTGTATTTGAAGATTATGGTTCAGTGTTTTATGTATAGGCCTAATTGCTACTTAACTTGTGAATCTTCTCTCCTGAAGGCTTTCTAAATTTGGTGATTCTACTAAAGGTGTTACTCTAGTCAAATGTGAATATTTGTTAGTTATGAATCTCACTGCTCTATTTTGTTCCAGTTTCTTAATGTTTTCATGAGTTGAGAAGTCCCAAACAGAGGATGCATATTCTATTATTGGCTTAACCAAGGTTAAATGACATAGTCTAATAGAATAGAATCAATATCTATTCTAGACTCTATAGATATTTTTATAATTCGATGTAAGTTAGAACACCATCTGTGCAGACAACACAAATATTTTTCCAAGAAGTCTTTTACTTTTTCAAATTTAAGCAACTTTGTCAATTACATCACATGTAGAAGTCATTAAAAAAAAAATTTGATCGCAAGTTTCGTAGGCTATATAGACATCCGTTCCAAGCAGAGAAAGGAGATGTGGAGCACAAGAAAAGTGAAAAAAAAATTAGGCCTAATGACACAAGGAGGACAATAGTTATAATGCTTCATGGAAGATGTTAGATGATAGAACTAATTGAAGCATACTTTCCTATATTTTAACATGCTATTTTGCTATTTTTTTACGGCCTTTCGCTCATTATGACTCACTCGAAAATTGCGTTCGCTGATTAGGTCCGACCCCTACCGTAAGTTGACGAATAATAAATTTAATAGCTGATATGGAAAAAAGAGTCAAATTTAGTTTTATCGCCCAATAGTTGAGGAGTCCGCAGATATTTTCATTTTTTAAAATAAGTTTAACCATTGCGGAGTTATAAATTCTAAACTAAAAACTGGCACAAAAACGTTCGCCATTGGTCCTTTCCCATAAATATAAACTAATCTTTGAAATCGCAATTATGTCTATATCGTAAGTATATCGGAACTAGTAATTGTGAACAATTGATAACGCCTGTGGATTCATCAAGCTGGTTGCTAAATATTGTAGAAGAAGAAGACATCATTTCCTTAATATCAGAAGACTTGTCAACTAATCTCCTGTGAATAGTGTCATTAGGTATGGAAATTGCACTAAATTTATTAATAAATTTGGCTCCAATTATAACGAGCAATGCCTTTGGTTGCTGATAAAAACTCCTTTCTAATGGTTTGAGGTTTCAGAACGCTGGCAATTCTGATAGCCACTAAACAAGAAGATTCATATGGTAATATGTACTTGCCATCTGAGTCTAAAATAAACTACTGGATGTCGTAATCGGTAAAGTTCGGACGTTTGTTCGGCCTCAATACATACGGCAGAGAGAACTTCATTACAAATGTCGCATGGGTGTTTCTGAAGTCCTGCTTGAACTATTGAAGTAAAACTATACCGCAAAAAAAGAAAAATCGTCATTCTCTTTTCTTTTATTAACTTTCTTTTTATCGAAGTATGTGTTCATGAGTTGTTTCATAATGCATTTATTTCCACTGACTAAAACTGACTAAAATTGCCCTCTGTATCCTCTGGCAGAATGTCCGTGTTTATATTTGTCACAACCACTTTTTTTTTTCATTGAAGCTTGACGATCGTTTCATAATTTGTTTGGTAACAATGCAATTGGAGTAACGTCCTATTCTTCTACGAACTCTTATGTAAATATCTCTCCACTATGGTACAAATTATCTTGTTACAACACATTTAAAAAACAAACAAACAAAAAAAAAAAAAACTACCGATAAAAAATTCTCAAAAAAAAAAAAACTTTTCCCTTGGTCTTAGGCGACACCTGACAAATGGTCATTGGTCATTCGACCCCCAAACCAAAGGGGTCGCCACCCATAGGTTGAGAACCCCCTGGTCTCTCTCTCTCTACACATGTATATTATATATATATATAATTTAATTACATGACTGATCCAAACTAATTGATACAAGTAGGCCTATGCTTCATATAGGCCTAAGCTTTTTTTTTTTAAAAGTATTTTTTATGTTTTTTTTTGTTTGTCTCTTTAGTTGTTTTTTTTTTCTTTGCCTCTTTTTTTTTTTTTTTTTTTAAATATTTTATTTATTTATTTTTTAATGTTTTTTTTTTTTTAAATCTATACATACTGTATAACTCCGACGTAGAGCATTACATTTCAGAGCTGAAAGTATAAAGCTCAATCTCTTTGAGAGAACATTTTTTTTTTAATAAAAAAAAACTTTTAAGAACACACAAAAAACTAAAAAAACTAAAAAAAAAAAAACATTCAAAATAGTTTGGTCTGAATTTACCTATAATTTTCTACTTTTCTTTTAGTTCAATATTTTAAAATTTGTATCCTCATTATTCTTTTAAATGGTGTCCTAAAGAACAGGTGCCGCAGCCGTTCGCTACATCCGTTTTCTTCACTTATCACGACTAGCAGCTCTTCATAGCAGAAAATCAAGAGAGAAGTTCATTCATGTACGTTGTCTAGCTTTTCTTTGCATAACTTCATTACTTCTGTACCCGGACGAATAAGTTCGACAGTGATTCGTGCCTAAAAATGTGACCTAACCAGCTCAGCTTACGTCTGTTTCGTCTCTTGAGAAATTCCTCCTTTATTTCCCCAGCCAGAGTGTTGACTTGCAAACGTACAAAACTCGTTTGTTTTTCCCCCTGATGTCTAATCCCCATCAGTTTTTAGCATTTAATCCCAACGGCTCCATTGGCTGCCAGTGAATACAAGAATCGACTACAAGTTGGTCACATTCTTTCATTAGTGCAAAGACATATCCGATGACCTTAGTAAATTGATCCCCACCACATATGTCCATCAGAATAGCCCTGCGCTCCGTGGACTCTCCCTCAAACGTTATGGTTTGGGGGCATTTTCAGTGCATGAACCAAAGGTTTGGAACTCGTTCCCTGTCGCGCTGTGATAAACATGATTCGACACATTAAGACTATTTTATTAGATCAGTTTGTCATTTCAACTGTCACGGAGAGAAGCTGCTGCTGTGTGGTGATATCGTTCCAATCATTGCTAATGCCCAGGCTTTCATCTCATTTCTATCAGAAGATCCGTAGCCGCTTCAAGATCCAAGGAGCCTTACAATTTAAACAAAAAAGATCTATAGATTTATATTTTAATACATTTGTTTCAATGTTTACTTCATCTATAATTCGACATTAATTGTAAGTGTAAATTTGTTTGGCTTACAAATTTAGCACCTCATCAGGATGGCTGTTCGGACTTCTCGATTGTTCAGGGTTCATACCCTGCCCGCTGCCGACCCCTTCATCCTGCGGAAAGTTTGGACAAGGAAGTAATTATCTTCAACTCTTGAAGGAACATCCGAAACATGAAACATTTTAAAAACATTTTTTTCTCCGTTAAAAAACAAAACAAAAAATTTAAAGAAGACACACAGGTGTTTATTAATATACAGACTAAACATTAACATTAATGCATGATACCAGCTGCTGACAAAACAAATGCAATGCATGAAGTACTTCCGTGTCACGCTGCCATGGAGATGAGATAATGCGAACCGACGGAATGGACGAGATGCTAGCGAGAAGGCCAGGTACAACTCATCTTAAAATCCAAAATAAACAATATTATTTAACTATTTTTAACTCACTGGACGCGCCAGGTAATCCTGACTCATTACATATTAGCCACATGATAAAAAAAAAAGTTTAAGGGTATTGTCATATTTTTGGGCATTGACGTCGTTAGAGTAGGTGGGATACAGTACAGATTGCCATGGGTGAATACCATCAAGGAATTACACTAAAGTGGTAAAAAGCTTTAATTTTTTAAGTAGCATAGTGCCGGAGATACAACGCTAAATCCGAACTGTACATAAAATACAGACGTTACTTCAAAAAAAAAAAAAAGAAGATGATTTCATCTTATGCGTGTCTCTAAGTCAGCGGTTCTCAACCTTTTATGCTCGGCGACCCCGTTTTACAATCCCCAACTGTGCCGCAACCCCCCCCCCCCCCCCAGTAATAGAAGAAAAGACAATAACAATACATATTTTCGATGGTCTTAGGCGACCCCTGCCAAATCGTCAATCGACTCCCAAGGGGGTCGCGACCCACAGGTTGAGAACCCCTGCTCTAAGTCAGTATAGTCACGCATGTTAATCAATGACCTAAAATCTGCCAAGTCATTTGTTTTCCTGGCTGACTGAGGCAACCCATTCCACGCTCCAATAGCTCTAGGAAGCAGTATTTGTACAAATTAGTTCTTGCATATGGTACAATGAATGTGCCTTTATTATTGGAGATTTTGATAAAATGGAGACAAATCCATAAATAGCAAGCCTTTTGGTGTGTATGGCTTACAGTATACGGAACTATTAATAAACTATGCATTTAATAAAACCATAAAAAAATTCTGTGCATTTTTTTAGAACGGCAGAATCAAATTTCTATGCAAAGGTTATATAATTGTGAATACAAATTAGTATGAAAAACTCTAATAAAGGTAACTTTTATGGGGAAAAAAAAATTGTGAAGATGTGTTTAGAGATTTGTAATATTATTAACCGACCTCATTGAGGAGTACTAACGCCAGCGACGTCTCAGTTTGTTTTTGGGTCGTGGTATAACAGGAAGGTCAACAGGAGCTACAAGCATTAAAAATGTTTATGATCTTGTTTTTTATTTTTATTGAAAAAAAATAAAAATAAATAAAAAATTTCGACATTCATAAAAGAAATGATTTTTTGAGGGAGGGGGAAGAGGAACTATGGGTTAATAAATGATACAGCTTTTAAATACATGATTTGTGTGCTAGTCTCCCCTGCATTTATTTTTAGACACGTTTAAACAAAAATTTGGTGATAACTATTGTGGGAAATGTGTCGAATCTCAAATCAAGATTGTGTCTATTGCGTCACTCTGCCTTGTTGAAAGTGTCTTAACATGGATCGCCCCTTGTCAGCATAGCGTCGGTTCGTGACTTATCTAATGACCACTAGAAGACGAAACACGAGACAATGTCTATCAATTCCCCTATCCCTCTAGATCAGGATTAGTTGTTGTTGGCGATGCTGTCGATGTCGTTGTGACAGATGCTGTCGAGGTGACTTCTGGAGGTGCCGCTGTGGTGGTATTGGCGGCAGCCACGGATACCGTCGTGTTAGAGTTGGAATCAGACCCCATCATTGATGCCGACGATGTTGTCGTGTCCCCGCCCTGAACGCTACTGACGGTCGTGGGTTTGTCCGCAGGTGAAGGGCTAGTGTCGTTGGACGCCTTCGTGGGGCTGACGGTGGTCGAGTTCGTCGACGCCTCTGACGTCACGTTAGAGGAGGCATTCGCCGACGCGTTGCTCGACACTGGGCTGACTGACGTTTCCGGTGAAGTAGATGTGTTGAAAGCGGTTGTGGTTGCCGCTGTTGGCGGCGTGGTTGTCACGTTCGCGCTCAGCAAGGTGACGGTGGTTGTGGGCTGCGTGGTGGACATCTTCCTGCGCTCCTCGTCTACCCTCTTCCTGGTGTTGATCAAGAACTTCCTCAGCTCCGCGATGGCTACGAGGCGCTTTAATACAGTCCTGACTTTGGGGACGTTCATCTTGGTAGCACGGCAGGTGGACTTCAGTTTGGCCAGGAACCTTTCCACGTCAAATTTGTCACTCAAAGGAACTCGACTGACAAACGGGCGATCAAAGCTTCCAAGATATAGGAAGCCATCTTTCTCCATTACCTTTTCAAAGTAAAAAGTTTACATAAGTTTTATAAGGGAGACCTTTAACTGAATAAACTTATGCATTATAAAAAGTTACACGAAAACTTGATTCTGTAAATGTAGATAGATAGATAGATAGATAGATAAATAGATAGATAGATATCATGGAAAAACTAAAAACAACACAAGGTAGATTCATAAAAAAAAAACACCAAACAGACTCGTCATTTGAGATGACTAGAAAATAGAACCCGTTATGCCCACCTTTCAAAAAACTAGCGAGAGACCGTGGGGGGGGGGGGCGTGTTTTTGTCGAGGCTCTATGTTCCATGAGGAACTCAAAGGAGCGATGATGATGATGATGATGATGATGATGATGATGCCCACTTTTGAGCGGTTAACTTGATGATATTTTTTTCTTCTACAACATACATTGTAAAATCGATAGATAAGTGGATATATACTTATTAGTAAAGTAGTGACGTTCCCCATTCAGACCTTGCGATCTATAGGGCAGATGTTGAAAGATGTTTATGTGGCCCACGGTTATTGAGGGTGTCATGTGTCCCGCACAACGATCAACCTCTTTACTTTTGCCCGACTAATGTCAGGTACCCATTAGAGCTGGGTGGACTCAAAGACGCCCAAAGATGCCGACATTAAAAATGTATACTTATTACTTTAATCAAAACACACCTCACTGACGGCAGAAATGGTTTTGCCGGTCGGATCTTGTAAACTTCGTATAATTCTTCCTGATCCATCGATTTCTACGACCATGCCATATTTTTCACTCATGGCCAAAATGCTGTCCATAGTTGCCATCTGTAAACGAAAATTAAAAAAAAAACAACAACTTTATCTTATGTAGGAAAAAACATCTGTGCCAACATTTTATTTTACCTATTATGCTAAACGCACAAGACATTTTGTACAATTTGTCTGTTTCCTCTTCCATTTCAATTCCGTCTTTTCGATGTCTTGAAGAACATTAAGTCCAAAATTCTTTAAAAATCTGGTCATCCTTCTGTTTCTATATTGATGACTGCCAAATAGTATTGATGACTTTTTTTTCTTTTTGCTTCATTCAATCTTATTTGGAGATACCCATTTGAAATTCAAACTGCCGTATTTAAGGAATCATTATAGATGCAAATAGAATTATCTGCAATACTGCGATGCTCTGAGAAACATACGGGGGCATAACTTCACTAATGTACGAGGACATATCTTTATTCTAGACGCATTGATGACAAAAGTCTGACCACCTAGAAGTCGATTTTGTGCACTCACAGGAGAGCTGTACTGTTATGGAATGTGTTTGTGGGATTCTATGCTGACGGCGGGAAGAGGTTACAATGCAGTGTGAATGATGCAAGAGAAGCTGCATTGTCGTCAGCGGCCATAGACGACTCCATAGTGTTAGTAAAAAGACGTGATTTAGTAGTGAGATTTTGTTGAAAATACCATTTCTATATTTTACTAAACTCTATTATATATATATATATATATATATTCATTTCTTCTCAAGTGACTCAAATTAAAATTTGTCTATATTGTAATAAAAGTTATATATGATATATTCACAAAAGAAGTTATTCAAGTTATTTCAAAGTTTACAAGTTAAAGTATTTAGTTGTCTACCAGCAGTTTGGTGATACAAGTCAACGGCCGTTCACAACATGTAGGACCTCAGTGTGCATAATTTTTATGCGCTGGAAAGATAATGGCTCTAACTGATCAAAGTTGGGCTCAGACTTAAGATATCTGTCCCAATCTCACATGTTGATGAACTTAGTCTAAATACGTTCCTAAATTTGAAAATAAACCAACTTGATATATTTTACGTATGTACAGATTCTCCGCAATAATAACATCTACATTTAGTAGAAAAAACAACAACAATCCAAATATAAAATAAACTATGACACAATTAAAACTATTCGATCTATTACAACGTAAAATATGCTGACAATCATATATGTTTTCTCTATATCCCATAATTCTATTTCCCGTCTCCAAGCCCCGCCCCTTAAATTAAAAGCAATCTATGTTTATAGCAGTACTCACATTGGCAATCATCTCTCTCATCTGCGGTTGGTTGGCGTACTCGTCCACCATCGAGGTCATGTTGGCGTGGCGGGCTTGTGACATGGCCACCCAATAGGTGTTTCGGCCAGACGACCGGATGTTGTCAGGTAGACCAGGCAGGTTGTCAGCGAAGTTGCTCAGCTGGAGCCAGGTTCTTCCCGGTTTGAGACTCAGCCTGGAATATGTAAAGGGGGAGGGGGGGGGCAGAATTTTGAGATTGATCTATTGTTTTGTTTTAGTGGGGGGGGGGGCTTGGAGGTAGAGAGTAAAAAAGTATGTAGCCAGTAAAGAAGGAGGTAGAGAGTAAAGAAAGAGGTAGAGAGTAATGAAGGAGGTAGAGAGTAATAAAGAAGGTAGAGAGTAAAGAAAGAGGTAGATATTAATGAAAAATATAGCCAGTAAAGAAGGAGGTAGAGAGTAATGAAGGAGGTAGAGAGTAAAGAAAGAGGTAGAGATTAATGAAGAAGGTAGAGAGTAATTAAGGAGGTAGAGAGTAAAGAAGGAGGTAGAGAGTAAAGAAGGAGGCAGAGAGTAAAGAAAGAGGTAGAGATTAATGAAGAAGGTAGAGAGTAATAAAGGAGGTAGAGAGTAATTAAGGAGGTAGAGAGTAAAGAAGGAGGTAGAGAGTAAAGAAAGAGGTAGAGATTAATGAAGAATGTAGAGAGTAAAGAAGGAGGTAGAGAGTAAAGAAGGAGGTAGAGAGTAAGGTAGGATGCATGGTGTAATGAAAGAGATAGAGAGTAAAGAAGAGGCGAAAGCAATAGGAGGAGGTGAAATCAAGGGGGGGGGGGATGTAGAAGGCAGAGAAAACACAAAACATTTTTTCCTCATGATGACGAATCTGCTATGACTATGTTATTGTTTCTAGAAATCTGATCCCGTCAGCTCCTGCAGTCCATGAAGCAGTTGTCTTCAACTTACCCACTACCTTCTTTTCAAGCTACAAATGATCATTTGCTACCAGGAAGTGTTGATGATGCTTATGGGAAACATTATGACCAACCAAAAAGCACCAATGTGTTACAAGTCGTTACATGGCCAACAGCAACAAAATAAATCAAAGAGCTAGCCTTACCTGCGTATTCTGGCACGAGCTGTTTCAGCGATTAGAAGATAGTCATCCCCGGGTCCGAACTCAAGCCCATTGGGAAAAGCTAGTTTGTCCAACACTACAATCGTTTTGTTGGAATTATCACTGTATGCGAGCAGTCTGTGGACAACACACGTTTTATAACACGCATTAAAAAACAACAACAAAACAACATCATTGTAAACAAAACTTCTAACTGCTGCTTAATAAATGTGTGTAGCTGCGTGATTCAAAGCGCTTGGCTACCTATCAAGGGCACTCGAGTTTGAATACCAAACATCAGCCGCTTGGTTACCTATCAAGGGCACTCGAGTTTGAATACCAAACATCAGCCGCTTGGCTACCTATCAAGGGCACTCGAGTTTGAATACCAAACATCAGCCGCTTGGCTACCTATCAAGGGCACTCGAGTTTGAATACCAAACATCAGCCGCTTGGCTACCTATCAAGGGCACTCGAGTTTGAATACCAAACATCAGCCGCTTGGCTACCTATCAAGGGCACTCGAGTTTGAATACCAAACATCAGCCGCTTGGCTACCTATCAAGGGCACTCGAGTTTGAATACCAAACATCAGCCGCTTGGCTACCTATCAAGGGCACTCGAGTTTGAATACCAAACATCAGCCGCTTGGCTACCTATCAAGGGCACTCGAGTTTGAATACCAAACATCAGCCGCTTGGCTACCTATCAAGGGCACTCGAGTTTGAATACCAAACATCAGCCGCTTGGCTACCTATTGTCGGTATTCTAGCACCAATGTTTGTTAGGTGCACAATTTTTGAACGCACTTTCTTTGTTGCCTTGCTTTTAAGCTTATGGAGGGTTTTTGTCATTATGCTGGTGTAACGTTTCTTTCGTCTGTGTATCTCTGTTTAGGGTGAGTATCTAAAGCATTACTGCATTTCACATTTGTTTCGCTGCCATAGCATATTAGACTAGACCTTTCAATTTGTCTTTTTTATATCTCTACAGGGAGTTAGTTTTGGGATTATCAAGTCTACACTTGAGACTAGAGTCGGCAGTGGGCCAGTGTTATGCGTACTAAGGTGTTGCGTTGTGGGACAGCAAGGTGCAGAATGATTATTTAATTAATATATCCACAATAGTATAATGTTTTAAACTCAATGCTATTGCTCCATCAGTTGTCATTATTACTTATATTCATATCATTAAACTAGTACATTGTTAACATCGAGTCAATTATTTATTGTAAGTACGAAGGTGCCTGTTGAATGTCAGGGACCGGGCAAACGAGCTAAGGCTTAAACACAACCCTGACACCTATCAATGGGGCTCAAATTTGAATCCCTCCTTGAGCTTGAGTTGTGTTTGTGTTTGCCGAATCCTTAAGACAGCACAGAATCCTTCGCCCAAATACTCTCCCCTCTCCCCCCCCCATACATGTCGGCCAGAGTGAACTTTGCAAGGCATTTAAAAAATTAAGCCTTGTGAACTATTAAATGAGTGAGTGTGAGTATACAACACAAGGAGATTGGAGATTGGAGATACGCTAAAACAAAACAAATAACGTAATACAAGCAAAATATAAAGAAATACTAAAAAAAAAAACAGAAAAAAAAACAAAGCTTATCTTAGGGGTAGAACTGAGCATTTATAGCCATTTTTATCAAGACTGTAAGATTTATTTCCCTTAATAATATAAAAACTAAATTAGTTATAAAACACTAATTAATTAAATTAATTGGTTAATTTTTTTTATTGACATACATTTTGTCAGGAACAATAAATAATTGTGTAAAGATTCAACTTGATCCAAGAATGAAAAGTGGAAGAAATAACGTGTAACAAATTTTTTTTCCTGAGAGACAGACAGACAGAATGACTTGTTATAAGCTTTGTAAAAAAAGGGAGGGTAAAAACATTCAGAAGCTCATTTGAACTTTAAAAAATCATTAAGACATTGTCATATCGTTTGGCTTCATTTGCATTTTCTTGCGAAAATCTAATATGCTAATACATTTGTGAAACTTCTGAAAAGTTGAAAAAACTCAGCTCAAAAGCTTATTTCCAGAACGAACCTTCCAGTTGTCTCCCCTTCAAGTACAACATACAGAAACTCTTTTCTTGACCACCGCGAGCTGGAGTCGGTGAAGAGAATGGTCCCATCTTTGGCTATGACCACATCGTTGATAAACTTGCACCTTCTACCGTTGACCAGAGTAGTGGACAGATAGAGTGTTTCCACATAACCTAGAGGTCAGTACAATGAAATTTAAAAAAATATATCTTCTATCGAATTATACAAGATAAAATAAGATAACAAAAGATAATCCCTAGTGCTATTAGAGCATGGAATGGGTTGCCTGAGCCAGCCAGGAAAACCAGTGACTTGGCAGAATTCAAGTCATTGATTAACATGCATGACTAGATGCATGACGTGTAGGACGTAATCATCTTCTTTTTTGAAGAAACGTCTGTGTTATATAAGATAAGATAATGAGAAATGTGACAAGATAAAATAAGATAAGTCAAGATGAAAAAAGTTGACAATAAAGTAAGTAAGGATAGAGAAGATAAAAATAGATAAGAAAAAAAAGATACCACAAGATAATGATAAAATAAGATACGACAAGACAATATAAAGTAATATAAGAGGAAATTTATGTGGCATTTTATGTCTCGAGAGACAATCTTTTCCCTTTGCAACTTCTTGTGTGACTAAAGAGGCCAATCGTTGAGATCATTTGCTACCTGCGGTAACAGGTTGGGCATCTGTAATCCCCAGGCGCCGTTGCATTTTCACCCTTCTTTCTACTACTGTGTATGCCATCTGCAATGCCAGTAGGTCGACTTCCACAAGACATTCTGTATGGCGATCTAACAGAAGGCATGAGAGCTGCTGGTCGCCCACTTTTACGTTATACGGATGTCTGCAAATGCGACTTGAAGCTCTTCAAAATACACACTAGCAGCTGGGGAAAAGTACGGTAGCATTGGATAGATCCACATGGAGATTGAACATAAAGGAAGGGTCCCGGATTGCAGATGCCATACACAACAATATAAAATGATATAAGTGAGACATAACAACATATAAATATATAACAGAAAAATAAGATACGATAAAGTAAATAAGACAAGTCAAGAGAAAAAAAAAAGACGCGAGTCGAAATTAAAAAAAAAAGATAAGAGAAGAATAAGATAAGACAAGATAGTTTTACTGAACCAAATAAATTGAAATTCATTTTGAACATTATTGTTTAAGTATAAACATCCCATTTTTAAACCATTAGAGTACCAAAACGTTAATGGCGGACGTTCTTATTCGAATCAGGACGTTTTGACGCAGACGTTTTGTCAACCTTGTTTGCGTGACCTTTTGTCGAGGTTTTCGTTTTGGAGTAGACCCATTGATTTCAGAGACCATTTTGATACCACACCGTTTTTAGTCAGCCTTTCACAAACCGTTATTACAACACTAAAGAGGAGCATAAATTTATGAGCCTCAAATATAGATGAGGTGTAGACAAGTTGCGGCTTCATGCAAAAAAAAAATAATCTAAGAAGTTATTCTGGGACAGACTCATCCACAGTCCACTTACCAGTCTGTAAGTTTATTCGGAAGATGCCTCGTGCTGAGTCAGCCACAACCAGACGACCAAAGTTGTCCACTCTCATCCCAAGGGGTCGACCGCACTGAGCCTCACCAACTTCAGTCAATAGGAAAAAAAATGTAATGTATATAATAATAATTAGAGATGTATAATAGATAGGATTAGTTTCTGGTTAGCTATGAAAGTTACGTTACAGATCACTTCTACGTAGGATCTTTTTGTGAACACATTATTGGAAAAGAAATCGCAAAGTACCACAGTTTTTCGGAGCCAGTCGGGCAATGGTCTGGACACCACAGTCAGAGATGTCAACGATTCGTCCATCAGATAATCCAGTGTAAATGTGTCCTGATGAGAAAACAAACATGTGTAATTATGGAACAGAGAAACGTTAAACAAACAAAATATTAAAATACTTCAGAAAAAAAAAAAGATTATCTAAGGGAAAGAATCGCACAATCACAGCCATAGTTCTCAATACTGCAAATTTATATCTCCTTTTTTCTAAATAAAAAAAATGGATTAATTACCTCATTAATCTTCAGACTCGAAGACAAGCCTTATTATTATTATCATTAGCTTATTAAATAAATACATAAATAAACATATGTATATTGTAGCAAATTAATTCTATCAATGTTGGTAATGAATGCGTAATAGGGTGTGCAAAGTGTTGCGTACGTCCATTTTTTTTTTTTAAATATTTATTCAAGATTTAATGAAAACACATCTGGGAATACCTCCTAACGTATTTGTGTTCATACCATGCTTAAACTTAAAAGATGCAAGCCAAATTAAATTTTAAGAGGATTATAATGGCCAAACCAGAGTTTTCCCTGTGTGGCCAATAGGCTAGTAATTCTTTTCTCAAAGATGTACATAAACTTAGAGCCGTTTTCGAGATCCGTGTCAAAGTTTTTATTTATTGTTTTTTTTTAACCACTGAAGAATTTGCAAGCTAATAAAAGGAACTGAAATAAAAAGCAACAACATAAAAATGCTTTAAAAAAAAAGAGAATACCGCCTTTATACATCTTAGAGAGCGACATTTTGTTTTTAACCTAATAAATGTTACATTTAAACAAAATGGAATATTTTAACACCCCCCCCCAATCCCCCCACCCTCCAAGTAAAAAGAAATTCAGGTGGTTAAGCGAATGTATAAATCCACTAGACTTTATACTGTTTTTCTGATAACCCTTTAGATCTAGACTTACAATACGGTGCGCAAAATGTTCCTGACCATTCATTTATTCAACTCTTCAATGACTAAAGCCTACATGCGGAAATACCCGAAGATGTTTAGTTAGAAACAATTATTACGGCCAAAGTAGAGTTTTCCCGATGTGACTAACAAGCTAGTAATTACTCTACCAACAATATACATCAACTGTCAAATTTCTAGGAAAATCGTTAGAGACGTTTTCGATCACCGTGTCCACCCAGGTTTTAGGTTTTGCCCACTACGAATATGCGACTTGAATAGAGGCATTGTGAAAAGTGTAAAATACCGGAATCTGTTCAAGAAAATGATTTTCTATTTCTCTATCCAAATTTAGAACCGGAGTTTTCCTTCTGTGACCATTGGCTATTAATTCTTATCCCAACGATATACATCAGGTGTCAAATTTCTTTGAAAATCGTTAGAGCCGTTTTCGAGAAACGCGTCCACCCACTCTTTGCCCAGCCTTATCAGTCCAGAAAGTTTCACTCCGAAGGTGTGACTTGAATAGAAGCATTGTAAAAATGTCCATCATATGTGCCAACACTGTTGCATGGCACGCATTCATTTCCTAATGCTGAACAGGACAGAAATGATACATGTCAGTGGTCGAGAGTGTGTGTACATTTCCATAATAATCAAAGGAAGTTTCTAATGGAGTTTGGCAAACAATGCACTTCTGTGATGGACACAACGCTAATTTACGACCTGCTTGCGTTTGCTAAATGTTGGTAGTGGCAAGATTTATGTCCCTTGCTAAATTAATAATTTCATTCATGTATTTACTGAAAGTAGTGTAGTCCTGGGGCGGACTGGCTATATGGGCATTTGGGATGGTAGGACCACATGGATGCCACTAACATTTGTATTAAATTGTAAAAAGATGGACGATAATATTCTTTTTAAAAGGAGCACTCAGAAAGTCGTGATTTACAGACTCTACAGTGTAGGCCTATTAGGGCAACTATTTTAACGAGTTTCCGAAATAATGTAGTAGCCTACATCCGTATGCAAGAAAATATGTATAATTCGATGCCCCTCACATGGCGTGTAATTTGGGGGCCGGATGACATAGAAATGCCTGGGCCTATTTTTACACCCAGTCCGCCCCTGGTGTATTCATTTCTGCTTAAATTAATTAATAAAAGTTTAGTTTGTAATACAAATAATAATATGATCCCAGGATATATTTTTACTGGAATATTTCCAATAATTGATTGGGTGAGAATGTTTAAACAAAAAACAAAACAAAACAAAAACATTTGTTTCCTAAACCTTTTCCTTAATGGAACATTTCGCACATCCTGAGAACTTAACAAACACTTTGCTTATTTTGTTTTTTAGAGAGGTGGCCTACCAGTTAATTATTGCAGTAGTTTGTGGAACACCTATTCACGCCTCGAGGAACACTAGGGGTTCCGCGGAACACAGTTTGGGAAACACTGAATGAAATGAAATGGGTAAGATGAGCTCGAAAGACACAAGATAGTCTAGTTTTAAAACTATTTTTGATTAACTTACTAAGATAGTCTAGTTTTAAAACTATTTTGATTAACTTACTAAGATAGTCTAGTTTTTAAAGCTATTTTTGATTAACTTACTAAGATAATCTAGTTTTAAATTTTTTTTTTACTTAACTTACTAAGATAGTCTAGTTTTAAAACTATTTTTGATTAACTTACTAAGATAGTCTAGTTTTAATTTTTTTTTTACTTAACTTACTAAGATAGTCTAGTTTTAAAACTATTTTTGATTAACTTACTAAGATAGTCTAGTTTTAAAACTATTTTTGATTAACTTACTAAGATAGTCTAGTTTTAAAACTATTTTTGATTAACTTACTAAGATAGTCTAGTTTTAAAACTATTTTTGATTAACTTACTAAGATAGTCTAGTTTTAAATTTTTTTTTACTTAACTTACTAAGATAGTCTAGTTTTAAAACTATTTTTGATTAACTTACTAAGATAGTCTAGTTTTTAAAGCTATTTTTGATTAACTTACTAAGATAGTCTAGTTTTAAAACTATTTTTGATTAACTTACTAAGATAGTCTAGTTTTAAATTTTTTTTTACTTAACTTACTAAGATAGTCTAGTTTTAAAACTATTTTTGATTAACTTACTAAGATAGTCTAGTTTTTAAAGCTATTTTTGATTAACTTACTAAGATAGTCTAGTTTTAAAACTATTTTTGATTAACTTACTAAGATAGTCTAGTTTTTAAAACTATTTTTGATTAACTTACTAAGATAGTCTAGTTTTTAAAACTATTTTTGATTAACTTACTAAGATAGTCTAGTTTTTAAAACTATTTTTGATTAACTTACTAAGATAGTCTAGTTTTTAAAACTATTTTTGATTAACTTACTAAGATAGTCTAGTTTTTAAAACTATTTTTGATTAACTTACTAAGATAGTCTAGTTTTAAAACTATTTTTGATTAACTTACTAAGATAGTCTAGTTTTTAAAACTATTTTTGATTAACTTACTAAGATAGTCTAGTTTTTAAAACTATTTTTGATTAACTTACTAAGATAGTCTAGTTTTTAAAACTATTTTTGATTAACTTACTAAGATAGTCTAGTTTTTAAAACTATTTTTGATTAACTTACTAAGATAGTCTAGTTTTTAAAACTATTTTTGATTAACTTACTAAGATAGTCTAGTTTTAAAACTATTTTTGATTAACTTACTAAGATAGTCTAGTTTTTAAAACTATTTTTGATTAACTTACTAAGATAGTCTAGTTTTTAAAACTATTTTTGATTAACTTGTTCTCCATTTCTAGTACCACGCCGACGTCAGTAGGAAGAAGTTCAGCGGTGAAGTTAAAAATAATTATTATTTAAAAGTTCACACGTTTTACTTGAGTAATCGAGCTTCATCCTCACTTAGGACTTTTCGTTGGTCTTAGTTTTTGCCTCTTCAGTGCTGGGAAGCAAAAATGTTTGGAACTCATCCGAAGTCTTCGTGGACATTATGGGTATCATTGTTTCTTTTTGATTGCTTACATCTGTCATTGCTTTTACACAGCTTACATTTGATGTCTGTCTGTCTGTCTGTCTGTCTGGTACATAGCTTGTACACATTTTTCTCCCATTGGATTAAATTGAAATTTTGCACCATTACATGAGTCAATTAAAAAATTAACCAACTAGTAAATCAATTAGTGGTTGTTCATTAATTTTGTTTTATATATAATAAGGGAATTCTTGCAGTATTGAGATAAATGAAAGTAATTCTGCGGTTTTTCCCTTTATATGAGCCATTTAAATTTTTTTAAAAACTAAAATTAGCATTGAGTAATATATTGACTTGCATTGTCTATTTTGTTTAAAATTAATTAAAAACTTGTAAAGACTATTGAAGTAAATGTTGACCTATTTTGCGTACGGAAGTAAAAATGTGAGTCAATAACAAAATGCAACAGTGCAATGCACACACTTTACGTTCACTTCGGTCCCCACCAAAACATGTTTGTGAAACATGTCGTGATATTCACTATTAAACGTGTGGTAAAATTACCGACATTCCCACGTCACATGCACATACACACATACATACATACACACACACAGAGATCGTGGAACGGACTAGTTTGTGTCGCGTAATGTTTCAGTAACTAGGAAACTTCAATTTTTAACCTGCGACGGGACAACAACATGCACTATTATTAGAAGCATTCGTGTGTTTGTGTATGTGTAAGTGTGTGTTTGTGTATGTGTAAGTGTGTCTTTGTGTATGTGTAAGTGTGTGTTTGTGTACATGTAAGTGTGTCTTTGTGTATGTGTAAGTGTGTGTATGTGTAAGTGTGTGTTTGTGTACATGTAAGTGTGTCTTTGTGTATGTGTAAGTGTGTGTATGTATAAGTGTGTGTTTGTGTATATGTAAGTGTGTGTATGTGTAAGTGTGTGTATGTGTAAGTGTGTGTTTGTGTACATGTAAGTGTGTGTTTGTGAATGTGTAAGTGTGTGTATGTGTAAGTGTGTGTTTGTGTACATGTAAGTGTGTTTGTGAATGTGTAAGTTTGTGTATGTGTAAGTTTGTGTATGTGTAAGTGTGTCTTTGTGTAAATATGTAAATGTGTGTTTGTGAATGTGTAAGTGTGTGTTTGTGTATGTGTAAGAGTGTATTTGGCACTTACCTTTATAATAAACAAACGATTCCGGACCTTTGAGCTCGCCATTCTTATATTGCTCTGCATCGGTCAGCATAAAGTTTTTCTCTAGGGGTCCTGTCAAAGTTGGGGGTTTCCCCCCGAGTCTTTCACACAAAACAAAAGAATACGAGTTGATTACATTTATAAAAACAAGGAAAATAGAAAACACTTAAGAAAACAACAACAAAAGATTATATTGAATGAAATAGCATAAAGCTTATAACTGCTCACTCTGTCGGTCTGTCTGGTAGAAAATGTGTACACGTTATTTCTCCCACACCCCAATCTCGGATCAAGCTGAAAGTTTGCACAATTATTCCTTTTCCAGGCCAACACAAAAATCAACTTTAAAAGACACCAATTAGTTAATTAACAATTGGTTATAGACATTATTTCGTTTGGTATCCAACAAGGGAAAGAAAACGTAAATGACTGATGTGGTGGTAAAGTTGAATTAGTTCGCGTTATACTTTGTAGAGAGAAATAGGTCGCCGCCTTAAATTTTTAAAACTAACAATAGATAAAACTTTCTATTTTCATAAGTATTTCGCTGGCACAGTGGCTACTGTGTTGGATTGCGGAGGCATGAGCCCTAGAGTTCGATTTCAGGTCGTTCACTGTTTTTTATTTTTATAAATGTATATACAAAGCGATCACCGTAAAATACACACAAATACCCCCATACTTTGATGGCGAACGACCTAATTTTCTACACACGGCTTCTTTCCCCTAAGCTTTGTAAAAATTATATATAAACCAAAATTAATTAATTAAAACTAATTGATAGAATAATTGCCTTTGTTTTTAAATTGAGGCACGCGTTGTTATCGAGTAATTGGGCAGTTATAATTTGATCCGAGAAATGGAAATGGGAGAAACAACGTCTAAAAGATTCCACCCAGACAGACAGACGGAGGGAGTTAAATTAAACTTTGAACCCCCCCCCCCCCCGAATATTTAACAAGGGCAGAAAATGTATTAATAAGAAAAGTAGCTATTGATCCAATAGACTATGTATAAGTTCATTAAGTCTAGTCCAATTCCTCACAAAGCTATACACATAGATAATGTTGCAGAATGAGAAGAGTTTAAATACATCGTCAGACAGATTTTAAACAATACAAATATTAAATGAATACACAGATGTGTTTCTTTTCTATATTGACTGCTTGACAGGAGAGAGAGAGAGAGAGAGAGAGAGAGAGAGAGAGAGAGAGAGAAATGAATATGAAGACTAATTGGGAGAGACGCAGAGTAAGACACATTCAGTCGATTGTGATTTCAAGCTTGGTTTCCGTGCACAATTGGTTGTTACTTCAAATATTTGGAACACATATTGTTTAGTGTTTGGTTATTTACTGATTTACAATATTTACATAAGATTTGATATACAGTTTATGAAACGTGCATAAGAAATGTGCATAAGAATTGCTATTTTCACTGCTCTGTAGCTATAGAGTGCATTACTTTTAATGTTAACTCATACAATTAATTCAAATATTTCAACTAGTAAATATGCATTGTAATATTAAAGAAAGAAATAACATTTGTACCAAAACAAAAGCAAATATTATACATCGTATAACACTTTCACAATGAGTATGCTTTCAAGTAGTTATTGTTATTATTATTATCATTAAATAAAAAAAATTAACACGTTAGATTTAAATGAAATGCTGAACTGACAATTTAAGAGTTACCTCCCTTTAATACATTACATGCTACAGTAATATGATTTACATGGTGTTATTTTGCTCGGACAGCAGAAATAGAATTTAAGAATAATGAACATGATTTCATTAAAATAATGTAATAATGTAATAATGCGATGCATTGAAACTCTTATAGTCAAAACATTCCCTTAAATAACCCCGTTTGGGCCCCTAGTGATCGTGGGCCCGGGCGCAATGAACCCCTTCGCGCCATGGTTGCTACGTCACTGTGTTGTTACATTCTGAGGCAAATGTCAGGATTTGGGATTCTTCTTATCTTATACGATACAGACGTTACTTCAAAAAAGAAGATGATTACGTCCTACGCGTCATGCATTTAGTCATGCATATTAACCAATGACTTAAATTCTGCCAAGTCACTGGTTTTCCTGGCTAGCTCTAATAGCACTAGGGAAGAAGGAGTATGAAGGATTTGAAACATGTACTCACTCATATTTGACAGCTGTTATTTGTAACGCTCTGGACGTGGAGAATGTTGTGATTAGCAACACAGCAAGGGAGAGCATCAATTTACTCAGATCACAAATGTTTCCGTTTGATAGTCTGTAAAAATATCAAAGAAAGATAACTCTTATTACTTAAATAAAACTTATGACTTGTTTTGGCGCTTTAAATAAGAAAAAAAAATAATATGAAAAGCCCCTAGCGTTAATACAAATTTTGCAGGGCTGTTTGGTCTGCCAAAGCTGGAGTTTTGAGTCTGATTTTAGTGTTAGCTAAGATCTTAATTCGGGGTTCGTGGGCAACCAGAGTGTAACGAATGTAAATATATAAAGCGACTAGTCATTGCGATGGTCACTTGAACAAAACATATAGCCTATATTTTAAAATCACATGTACTGTAAGGAGGCGCGGTGGCTGAGCGGTAAAGCGCTTGGCTTCCGAACCGGGGAACGTGGTTCGAATCCTGGTGAAGACTGGGATTTTTAATTTCGGGATCTTCGGGCGCCTCTGAGTCCACCCAGCTCTAATGGGTACCTGACATTAGTTAGGGTGTGGCCACGTGACACCCTTGTTAACCGTAGGCCACAGAAACAGATGACCTTTACATCATCAAAGAGGAACTTTACTTTACATGTACTGTAGGTTGAACCATTCTAAAACAAAACATGGGAAATACTAGCCCAGATTGAGGCGGCCGTAGCAGTGCGCGGGCCTTAGGGGAGTGTCACATTAGTACGATGGGCTGACGAACACTGACGGTGACAAAAGGTTCTTTTTATCGCCCCCCCCCCAGGGGGTCTGGATCTGCGGCGGTTGCCCTACTCGACACCCATTAGGGCCGCCTCTGCCCAGGTCCAGTCGTGCCACGCGTTATCATGCGCGATAATCATTACTGTGCATTGGAGTCCATTCCTCGCGTTGAAAATGTGTTTACCTTCATGAGTTAGTTGGGTCACATGGCTAACCGACATAATCGTGATAGTCCATTGAAACACTCATGTAAGGAAATGGTCGGCAGAGTTATTCCCTCCAGTGAGGGAAGTACATTGCACTTGGCGAGGATGAAAGAAAGGCTGCAAACTACATTCCCGTCCGCCTGGCATTTCTCTACAGGGTCGAACAATTCTTATCTTATCTTATCTTATATAATACAGGCGTTACTTTAAAAAAGATGATTACGACCTACGCGTCAAGCATTTAGTCATGCATATTAACCAATGACCTAAATTTTGCCAAGTCACTGGTTTTCCTGGCTAGCTCAGGCAACCCATTCCATGCTCTAATAGCACTAGGGAAGAAATAGAATTTGTACAAATTTGTCCTAGCATATGGAACGAGGAATGTGCCTTTATCTTTGTGTCTTTCTGAGTATTTTATTAGATTTTGTATTTGAAGATTATGGTTCAGTGTTTTATGTATAATTACTACTTTACTTTTAAGTCTTCTATCCTGAAGGCTTTCTAAATTTAGTGATTTTACTAAAGGTGTTTCTCTAGTCAAATGTGAATATTCGTTTGTTATGAATTTTGTTTGAATACTAGGTACTCGTTCTTGGGGCTCATCTTCCGCCCTCACCTCGACAAGAGGTAGCCTGGTAGTGGCTCAACGAGTCATTACATCGTAAAAGGGTGATGGGCTGGATACGGATGGTAGTCGGTAAATGCCAACATCTGTGAGTCCTGGCTACTAAGTACAATCGTTATCTTTGGTCAAGGGTCGCAGAGACCCTCATTATGATTAATCTTGCACATGCTTTTAATAATTCCCCATTATACTGACCAGTTGATTAAAACAATTTAACTTACAAGTTACGGAAACTCAAAAACAACTTATACATTTGTTTACAAAAAAATGAATTTTGTTTTTAAACTTAGTAGTTAGTATGAACGAATTTAGCAATACAAATATAAAAAAAAATTATATTTTTTTGACAAAATATCTATAAAAGTACCGTTTTCATAAATGTGTTCAAAACATACTAAATAGCCTCCCGTGTTTATTGCTATTAATAGTGAATATTATTAAAATGGTGTATTTTTATGAAAAAAAACTGCTTGCATAGTTAATTTTAAAAATTAAATTTTTTCGCTTTCAGAAAAGAAAAAAATATCCGTTGCATCAGAACTTTGAATGGTCTAAACTCTAAAATATGATGTCGGATTTTCCATATCTTTTCTAGTTTTCGAGATCTAAACGGGACAAACGGACGGACGGACCCTACAAAACTAATAGAGTCTATTCCACTTTCAGGGGCCGCTAAAAAAGTTTAAGGTATAGACGGCCGTTCGATATCATGATTTTTACTGAATTTTTAAAACGAGGGGAGACAATTGTTCTTACTTGTCATTTCCTGATATATTATGAGCCCATAAATTATGGTCCAAGTCAGTCACGCCAGACAGATTGGTGGTGCGGTCATTAATACTTGACAGCTATGTGATCTATTTTTAGATCAACATTCGCATACTTTTCTTTGGCACATTGATGCGTGTGTAAAAGTTTAATAGCTTAATTTACATAGCAGAAGAATACCTCTATAAGCAAATTCTACTAGTTCCTAATTTTAATCCTTTGCTTTTGAAAAAGATTTGCAAAAGATTATTTTGAAAATTCCTGAAACAAGCTAATTGTAGAGCCGGTGGATCTTATAGAATTGTGATGTCTAAGGAAGCCGGTGCATTTATATATTAAATCTTAGCCACCCCTTCGGAATAAAGATTCTGTAATAGTTCAACCCTTGGTAAGTTTTGGTTCCTGGACTTTGGACAGCTTCTTAACTAAACACTAGACAATCAATCAATCAATGTTATCTATCTATCTATCTATCTATCTATCTATCTATCTATCTATCTATCTATCTATCTATCTGTAATCTCTCTCTCACTTTATATATAGACAAGAAAGATAAACGGGTAGAAATATCTTTTTGTCTTTCTGTTCGTCCTTCTGTCTGTCTGTCTACTAAGGAAGAAAGAGAAAGCAGTCTGCCACGGGCCGTGTGTATGAAGCCTAAGAAAAGGAAAAAAAAAGGTATCGAGATATACAAGTTGTGTGGGACTGCGCGAGGTCTCTGCATGTCTGTATGTTTGTGTGTGTGTGTGTGTGCGTGTGTGTATTTGTGCACTTTTTATTACAATTATCATTGTTCATTCTATTCTTATAGCGAACGCGACGAGCAAGTATCCAGTTGGAACTAATTGAGCTGTGAAAAAATATTGAAACAAACACTTTTATTTGAATAATTGAGTCTCTTCAAATTTTGTCAGTCTCAATGTCAAGGATAGCGGATGTAAAATTTTGCAGAATCATTCGCCGCACACAAACACACACACACCATTTTGAATATTGACGTCACTTTAAGTTTCCGAGACAATATTTAAAAAAAAACAACAACTGACGATTACTTCAGTACCACCGTCAAAGCATGTCATTATGTATTCTTCATGTTAATTTGGTCTAATTAAAACTGCTTTCATTCGTTGCTTTTCCTGGTAACATATATTGTCACTCTCGAAAAGCACCTGGCCAAGAGTTCTTGTAATCTGCGTGAAACATATTTAGGTCATGTTTCTTTACTTTGTTTCTATTTTTAGTTTATCCCCCCCCCCTTTTTGTAGTTGTTTACAAACTAAAGTGCACAAGAAACATTTGAAAAAAAAACAACAAACAACTTCATTGATAAATTTCCTCGCCAACTCTATCATATAGAGATATACAGAATGCTCCTGTAATATTTGTGTACAAAATGTGTGTGTTTGTTTTTCTTGAATGTAACGGTAACCATGGGTGTAACTATGGTGGATAATCTGTTTGTATTGGCTGAAAGGATTCTGATGTAATCACAAGTAATCATATCATAGTTGAGGTTATAAATAGAAGAGTGAAAGGGGAAATGAAAGACTAGGGGCAAAAAGACGCGTAGTTTTAAAAGTGAGCTTATTTTGTTTACATTGTTCAAGATAATATTTCATTACAATTCCTCTATTCACCTTGTAAATTCAAGGGGACTGGGAGGAAAAACTGGACATGGGAGTTCGAAAGGTACCAGTGGGCTCGGGTTCAAGATTATGGCCGTGGGCCTTCACCTTTCCCAACAAGACAAATTTAGTGCGACAAAAAATCGAGTCCTCTCTGTATGTATCGGTACATTTACAAAACGACATTTCTATGCATCTAGTGTACCTTTTTTGTAAGCATTAAAGTCGTTACGTTTGATTCAGTTATTTTTCCGTACAAGTGTGAGTGTCTTGAAACACAACAAACAAATGTTTTAGTAGCAATTTTCACTGCTAGGATGAAAACTAGAATCTAGTTGTATGTCCATCAGTTAACTGTAAATAGGCCTAGCATTTAATTACCAAAATTTCATTTTTCTGGCCTTATGTAGCGAAGTCATGCGAAGGCCTTATGCTCTAAGTCATAGAACTTGTTAATAATTTGTATCAATCGCAACTCGGAGAAGTGTCCTGGCATTGATTGACATTGAGAAATTAATACACCTTAAAAAAAGGAACTATTTTACACGTTTAACATTTTCCCTTATGCTATATATTTACAAAGACACACAGCACAGACACACACACATACGCATAGCAAGAAGCAAGCAGTCCACCATTAATATCATGTCATTAAAAAAAGAAAAAGGAAGGATTTTAGTTGTGACATTAATTCTTCGTTGACACAATCCAGTTTTTATAGGCCAGTGCTGTTTATTTTTATCATTTCATATGTCGTGGGGGCTTAAGGGGGGCATTCCATCAGGGTCATAGCTGCACGTCTTAATAGTTAGCTGTTCATATTGCCACGAGCATGGCGTCTGTGACTCTGTGTCAGCAGAAGTGTGGCTCTTCTTTTTTATATTTACATAATAAACAAATAAAACAACAATAATAAAAAAAAAACAACTACAAAAGGTTAATACCCATAATGCCTTTGCCAGTTTTTAAAGGTTGTGCCATGTTGTTTGTTTATAAAGTGCTTCCGGCCAAGTCAAGACGAATGATAATCACGATACAGTGGCGTAACAAGGGTTCCAGGCGCCCGGGGAATCCCGAGGTAACAAATTCTGTCGGCACCTCCCTCCCTCCCTAAAACCTATTAGTAAATTCGTAGTTAGAAGCAATAGCGGACTTTTGAATTTGTTGAGACCCTATGCAAAATAGTCGATGGGGGGGGGGGGCATTATAATTTGTAGAGTAGGCCTACCTCAAAAAGTCCCCCTTCCCAGAAGATAAGACCTCTAGGGGAGAGGCTCTTTCGAGAATATAGTTTATGTAAAGATCCCCCCTCCCCAACTGTGACGTAGCAAAGCAAGCCAAAAGTAAAGCTCTAAGTACTCTGTGTGTCAGATATCGTGTTATTGTATGTCTTAAAAAAAGATAAAGAAATAGCCCCTAAAGAAATAGCCTCTAAAGAAATAGCCTCTTAAGAAATAGCCTCTAAAGAAACAGCCTCTAAAGAAATAGCCCCTAAAGAAATAGCACCTAAAGAAATAGCCTCTAAAGAAATAGCCTCTAGAGAAATAGCCTCTAAAGAAATAGCCTGTAAAGAAATAGCCCCTAAAGAAATAGCCCCTAAAGAAATAGCCTCTAAAGAAATAGCACCTAAAGAAATAGCCTCTAGAGAAATAGCCTCTAAAGAAATAGCCTCTAAAGAAATAGCCCCTAAAGAAATAGCCTCTAAAGAAATAGCCCCTAAAGAAATAGCCCCTAAAGAAATAGCCTCTAAAGAAATAGCTTCTAAAGAAATAGCCTCTAAAGAAATAGCCCGTAAAGAAATAGCCTCTAAAGAAATAGCCCCTGAAGAAATAGCATCCCTGCACATCCAAAGGCACTGTCCAGTCACACAGTGTTCAAACTCCTCAATCTGGGCTTTTCTTTTTTGGGGATCTTATCTTATAAATTACAAACGCATCTTCAAATAATAAGACAACTACGTCCTACGCGTTGTGTTAATCTGTGTTAATTAGAGGCTTATTGCTAATTCTTTGTTTTTTCTGGCTGACTCGTGGACCCCTTTCCACACTCTAATGGCTATAGAGAAGAAGGAGCACTTGTACGAATTTGTCCTCGCATATGGAATAAGAAATTTGCCTTTTTATTTGTGTCTGATTATTTTATTAGGTTGTGTTTTTTGTATTTGCAAGTTAGAATTCAATTTCTTAACTTAAATATTATCACTAATTTATTTTTTAGTTGTTTTTTTTGTCCTGACGTAACTTTAAATTAAGCGATTTTTAGTAATGGTCTTTCTTTAGTTAACTGCGAATAGTCGTTCGTTAAGTTTAATACTTTATGTTTCAACAAGCTGATCATAATTATCACGTCATTAATTGAAGTTTATTTATAAGGGCCATAACTCTAACTGCCTTTCTTTTTTTTTTTTTGGTCCACAAGTCATTGAATAAATGAACGTATGAACGATGGTGTATGCAGTAGAAGTCTAGCTATCAGGGAGAAGCCGTGTTGAAAGAAAGAAGTTTGACAGACACCTAAAGATCTCTGCCGTGTCGCGGCCTCACTTACTCATAAACATATCGAACTGGGTGACGGAAAGAGCAGTGACAGAGACAGATGTTGTCGTGTCCTAGGTTCATCCCTACTACTGCCACAAGAGTTAAATTTGTAGCGTATATTGTAAGTATGTGGCCTAGATATTGACACGATTCTTCAAATATGGCTGAAACGAAAAAGTAAGGGAAACAATTCAGTCTACGGCGAAACAAGATGCAAGGGAAACAATTCGTTCTCGGGTTTTCGCTCGTTCTTAGTTTTAAAAAACTACAAAACATGAGTTAGCAAGGCGGAGGACATGATTTTTGTGTTGTTATTTGTTTTAATGTAACGAAACATTTCATTAACAATTGTCATGGTCATTGCGAGACAGTGAAATGAATGGAAAGTTATAAATATACTTGGAGTTGTGTCTGAAGAGTTACCATCAGATAGTCACTCTTAATGGCCAAAACTTTAAGAATTTTGAACACTGTTCATAACAGCTTATATATAATATGCACAGCATAATAAAATATGACGGCAATTATTATTCAACAAAAGATCATTAATAACATTGAGATGAACAGAATTTATTCCCCCCCCCCCCCAAATTCTTTTGACAAAAAACAAAACACAACTGGGTGGCAATAAGGAATCTCAATTCGCACTGCATTCCACAAACTCACGTAGAATAGAACTTCACACAGAATAGAAATAGTTTTACAATAAATAGTTTTAGAATAGATAGTTTTGGAAAGGATAGTGTTAGATGCATAGATTTAGAATAGATAGGCCTATATTTAGAATAGATAGATTTAGAATAGATAGATTTAGAATAGATAGATTTAGAATAAATTTAAATACTGTTTCTAAATATACAATATTAAGTTACAGTGTGGACTAAGTGTAAGCCAGTGTTTCCCAAACTGAGTTCCGCGTAGCCTTAGTGCTCCGCGAAGCCTGAATAGGCGTTTCACGAAGTACTGAAATAATTATTTACATTAATTCATCTCATCTCATCTCTGCCTGTGGTCCCTTCTGGGGCATAGGTCACCAACCAGCTTCCTCCAGGCATCTCGGTTCTGGGCGAGTCTCACCAACTGTCCCCACGTCTAACCTCTCTAAAAATAAGCATAATGTTCCTCTAAATACTCAGAATGTGCGAAGTGTTCCCTTAATGAAAAAGTTCGGGAAACACTGGTGTAAGCTGATCATTGTATGTTGCAGAAGTAATGCATCTTGCAGTGTGGACTTTACTTCAGCAAAACGTAGTCAAAACAAGCAATGTCGCAATATGAAGGTAGCACCAAGAAATATTGCAAAATAGAATCAAGACAATATGAACCAGGCCCTAAGTCGCAAAAAGAATTAGGTAGCATCAAGCAATGTCGTAATATGGACTTAACTAGCACTAAGCAATGTCGCAGTATGTCAGCTTTTAAGAATCATATTTTTTTTTAAAGTTTTACTTTCCTTTTTTTCTCTTCAACAGATCTGAGTGCCTCTCCCTTCCCTTGTAATGTCCAAGTGCGAGGCGTTACACTGAAGCCTCGTAACCTTCAAAAGAAGTCACATTTGTGTCCTTGTTCATTCTTGACACGTAAGCAACAAAGGGCCCGGCAATTAGTATCATTGTCTTTGTCAAGGCCATTCTCTTGAAATTCTAAACAAAACTGAACCACTCAAGATAATGATATTTATTTTAAAAAAAATATCTATCGGTTATAATTTAATGGAAGATATTTTTTTAAATCTTATAAGCACTAAACTTCTTTTAGTGAATTGTGTTTTGTGTTTCTTTAATATAGAAATTCCATTAAATTAGTTTATTAGACTCTCTTTAGACATTCGTTTAGTGTCTTTTGTACTGTCTTTTGTTCTCTCCATTTTTACAAAGCTTATCACTCTGTCTGTCTGTCTGTCTGGTAAAATGTTTGAACATGTTTTTACTTCAATTTCCAATTCTCGGATCCAGTTAAAACATTGTACAATCGTTCGTTTAACCTGACATGACAGGAATCATTAAAAAATTAACCAATCAGTGAATTTATTGCTGATAATATATATTATTGTTTGATATCGAATTAAGGGGAAATAATTTCGGGATCTTCGGGCGCCTCTGAGTCCACCCAGCTCTAATGGGTACCTGACATTAGTTAGGGAAAGGTAAAGGGGATTGGTCGTTGTGCTGGCCACAAGACACCCTTGTTAACCGTAGGCCACAGAAACAGATGACCTTTACATCATCTGCCCTATAGATCACAAGGTCTGAAAGGAGAACTTTACTTTTTTTTTTTTAAGGGGAAATAAATGTTACTTAATGAGAGATGTGGATACATATTTGGATTCAATCAACTTATTTATCTTTTTTATTTTGTTTTTTATAGCATGAAGGGAGCTAAATCCTGTCATTTTCAAAGAAATGGCAGTAATTATCGGTTCTTTCCCTTATATATGTTTGTTTTTAAACGTATTCTTTTTTTCTGTTGCTTTTTTTTTTTGTTTTGTTTTGGTCATTTTTTCGTCTTCTCAGTTTGTCTTTTAGTCTGTGTTTAAATGTTTTTTAGTCTGTGTTTAAATGTTTTTTAGTCTGTGTTTAAATGGTTTTTTAGTCTGTGTTTAAATGTCTTTTAGACTGTGTTTAAATGGTTTTTTAGTCTGTGTTTAAATGTCTTTTAGACTGTGTTTAAAGGTCTTTTGGTCTGCTTTAAAAAAATACGAAATCTGTGAGATATTTCTATATAGACTGCGGCCTTTTGGGGAAATACCGAAAATAAAATACAAAGGTTTGATAGAGCTTGCAGTGTTTTAGCGAATAGCGGTCGTCAGGTTGCGAATATGTTGAATCGTATTCTTAGTGAGAGTCTAGGAAGTAAAAGGAACCTGTGTACGAAATGTCATGCGGATACGTGCGACAGTTTAAGAGATCTCGTGATCAGTCTAGTTTGACAGTTATAATTTTTTGAATGATTATCTTCTCAAATTAAATTTGGTCCTAAAATCTTTATCTAGAACAGACACGACGGTGAGTTTTTCCACTTGTGGGCCTTATACATTAAATAATTTAATAAATAAAAAGACTTTCAGGAACATTTTGCGCACCCTTTTCTAAGTTTCGACCTATGGTCCTTTCATTTAATTTTATAAACTCTGACTCTGAGTAGATTTATACATTCGTTTAACCAGAATTTTTATTTGCGAAAAAAAAGGGGGGGGAGGGGGGAGAGCATGTTTCATTTTTTTAAAGCGTATTAACATGATTTTTTACGAGCAAAATAATCGCTCTTACAAAGGTTTGTCAGCTGTATAAAGGAGAATTGTGTTGTTTTTTAATAAAATATTTTATTTTATTTTACTTGTTTTGTTGTAATGTTTGAAACTTAAAAGTCAAGTATTAATTATTTTAAGTGAACTTAGGGTTGTCATATCTCTGGTCTCATAGCGTCATAGTAAACATCTGACTGAAAACATGAATTATGATTTAAACGTTAAATGCCTTTGTTGGTTTACACTAACCCCCCCCCCCCCGGCCCCTAAAGAAGCTTTTAAAATTACAGTCATGTTTTAAATTTTGTTTAAATTTCAAGACACGCAAACATTTTTTTTTTTACTGTGTCGTTTTTGAAACGTTTTCCAGTCACGTGATCTATTTTGGCGGGAAATGGAAACGTTTCCTTTTCTGTTAGCGCTCAAAACAAATCCAATAATTATACACTTATCTTACCCATCGCAATAACAGATTTCAAAAGACCAGTAATAATAATCGATTTGCGCTTAGGGCTGCCGTCTGTGGTTCCCAGTTCCAATTCTTGTCAACCGTCATCCCTGTTGTCCCGAAGGAAGTTTGGATTAGGGCATAATTATGTCAACAAGTCATGTGTGGTGCCCCCACGGTCCAACAGACTAAGAGATAGGCGAAGGTGATAATTATGTTCATTTCTGAAATATACCTTGTTTTAGCTTAATATAAAATTACAAAAAAAAACCCAAAAAAAACAAACAAATAAACAAACAAAAACCCAACAACAACAGAACTTGCAATGTAATTAGAAATATAAAAGGAGGAAAAACAGATTTCTTATCCCATTTCCTAGGACAAAGTCACATAAGAACTCTTTTTCTAAGTGCATTTCGAACATGGAACGAGTTGCTTAAACCAGCTAGGACGACCAATGGTTTAAAATTTAAATCTTTACTTATATTGCGGAAACATAGATAGTCATATGCATGCATTAAACGCGAATAACGCGAACATATAATATTATGTAATTCTGTGGTTAAAATGAACCTTGCTTGCTTTGGTCAAGATTTGGAGTTTTATAGTTTAGATAACAGTATTACGTAAGTTTAGTTACAGTAACTAAATACAACGTATATTTCATGCCAGGACTTACCTAAAGTGAAACATCTTTTGATCTGGCCAAAAAAAATCCGCTCCAAATTTTTTTTTTTTTTAACTTTTACGACAATGAAAACTTTTTTTTGTTTCCAAGATATGAGTGAAGTCCCTTGCCTATGTCATGGTGTCTCGCTGGCTCCTTACTGACAGGGCCACAAGGAGGCGGACCAAAGCCCTGAGAAGACAAATGATGTCAACATATGGAGTTGTAGGCTTTACTCTCCGTCACTAGCACGAGGCTGTCAGACATGGAGCGAGGAGGAAGGGAAAGGAAAAAAAAAAGGGGGGAAATTTTTTTTTTGGTTAAAATACAGACTTCACGAAAGTCTTGTTCAAGTCCTTGTTGAAATATTGTCTGAAAGTTCAGCCACTCTGTACTCGACATGAATGAATGTAGATCTCTCGATAAGGGTCGCTTTTTTTTGTGTGTGTGCTTTTTCTTTCTCTAGCAAAAACAAAAATTTCTCCCCCTTTCTCTATTTCTCTCTCTCCCTCTATTTCTCTCTCTCCCTCTATTTCTCTCTCTCCCTCTATTTCTCTCTCTCCCTCTATTTCTTCCCCCCCCCCTTCTTTTTCTCTCTCCCTCTATTTCTTTCTCCCCCTCTATTTCTTTCCCCTTTATTTCTCTCTCACTTTTACCGTTATAATATTTCAAAATATAAACATCTTAAAAATAATTAGACTACTTGAACCCGCTTTCATCGGGTATTCCCGCACTCGACTCTAATGTTTCTTTGTATTTAGTAAAGAGTTCAATAAATGATTAGACGTTCATGTACAGTTTGCGCAGGCGACAGAGATAAAAGAAATTGATTGTGCATTGCATGCTCACTGGAAAACTTGCAATATCTAAGAATTATAAGAAATTCAAAGATATTGTATATTCAGAGAAATGCAGTTCACCATCAACTTCATATAGGAGGAATTCATGGAACTTATTTTAGTCCCTTTGAACACAATGTGAGATTTCTATTTCTATATTTCGTTAATGAATAGACGAGGCAAATATTACGTCTGTGGTCTGCATCGGTACACAATTGCGGCTTATGAACAATTGTTCACATTTTGATGTTCAAATCTAGAAACCATCCTTCAATATTTATACCTTGATGAGTATGGTGGGGGAGAGCTGTGATGGTACAAGCAAGCAAAGTGGGGGAGAGCTGTGATGGTACAAACAAGCAAAGTGGGGGAGAGCTGTGATGGTAAAAACAAGCAAAGTGGGGGAGAGCTGTGATGGTACAAACAAGCAAAGTGGGGGAGAGCTGTGATGGTACAAACAAGCAAAGTGGGGGAGAGCTGTGATGGTACAAACAAGCAAAGTGGGGGAGAGCTGTGATGGTACAAACAAGCAAAGTGGGGGAGAGCTGTGATGGTACAAACAAGCAAAGTGGGGGAGAGCTGTGATGGTACAAACAAGCAAAGTGGGGGAGAGCTGTGATGGTACAAACAAGCAAAGTGGGGGAGAGCTGTGATGGTACCAACAAGCAAAGTGGGCGAGTGTTGTGATGGTACCAGCAAGCAAAGTGAGGAAGTGCTGTGCTGATACCAACAAGCAAAGTGAGCGAGTGCTGTGATTGTACCAAGAAGCAAAGTGGGGGAGAGCTGTGATGGTACCAACAAGCAAAGTGGGCGAGTGCTGTGATGGTACTAACAAGCAAAGTGGGGAAGTGCTGTGATGGTACTAACAAGCAAAGTGGGGGAAGTGCTGTGATGGTACTAACAAGCAAAGTGGGGAAGTGTTGTGATGGTACCAACAAACAAAGTGGGGAAGTGCTGTGATGGTACCAACAAACAAAGTGGGGAAGTGCTGTGATGGTACCAACAAGCAAAGTGGGGAAGTGCTGTGATGGTACCAACAAGCTAAGTGGGGAAGTGCTGTGATGGTACCAACAAGCAAAGTGGGGAAGTGCTGTGATGGTACCAACAAACAAAGTGGGGAAGTGATGTGATGGTACCAACAAGCAAAGCGGGGAAGTGCTGTGATGGTACCAACAAACAAAGTGGGGAAGTGATGTGATGGTACCAACAAGCAAATTGGGGAAGTGCTGTGATGGTACTAACAAGCAAAGTGGGCGAGTGCTGTGATGGTACCAGCAAGCAAAGTTGGCGAGTGCTGTGATGGTACCAGCAAGCAAAGTGGGCGAGTGCTGTGATGGTACCAACAAGCAAAGTTTTCTTCTCCTCCTGATCAAAAGTTCAGCCGCATTCGTGTATCGAGACACATCTCGTTTCTTTCTTTCATTTTTTCCCTATTACCCTACACGCGCGTTTGCTATAGAGTGGTATCTGAGTCAATAAAATGTCTTTAATAGTGGATCCATTTCCAGTCACTGGTTTTCGTATTCTTCAGTGGCTGGAAAATATGAATATGAAGTGTTCGATTCTTTGCATCTTCCTCAGCGTCCCTCAAGGGGAGCTAGATTCTTGCAGATAGTAAGCAATGTTTGTATTTATGAATATAGGTGCATTATGGTTTGGGTGACATGCGATATGTGTAATGTAATAGCTCCTGTGAATCATATCACTGGAGTAAAACATGATTTATGGCAGCAGGTTCGGATTTAATGGACGGTGGGCGGGGCTAAAGCAGAGGAGCCTCCATAAGAAAAAGGCCCTCACAATAAAGAAAAAAAATCCATATTTCGATGGTCAGTAACTTTACTTTTCTATGTACACATTATTTTTACAGTTGGCAACACTGTCGTGGTTGAAAAGTGTCCGCTTATAGTTATCTCGTAATACAGCTCCTGATTTAATACATTGCGTAAACCCTGAAACTTCACATTTTTAGCGGCCCTCGAAAGGGAAAAAGACGCTATTAGTTTTGTGTGGTATGTTTGTCCGTCCGTCCCGTTTAAATCTCGTAAACTAGAAAAGATACAGAAAATCGGAAAATTGAAAAATTTAATTTTTAAAATCAACTCAAGAAGTTTTTTCATAAAAATACATCATTTTAACAACTATTCACTATTAATAGTAAAAGCACGGGAGGCTATTTAGTAGGGGAGATGACTATTTACCATATTTTCAACATATTTATGCAAATGGTTTAGATTTTTTGTCATTTTTTTTTTACAGATTTATTGCTAAGTTAAATAAGTTCTGTCATAATAACTATTACATTTACAAAAAAAAGTTTACTTTTGTTAAAGAGAAAAAATCTATTAAATATGCATATAAGTGGAACATAATTTAAAACAACAATTAATAAGCAATTTATCGTGTGACACGCATTGTAGGATTGCACAGTGCACCCTCCACCGAAATATTCTTTGTTTTTTTTTTGGTTTTTGGAGACTTTTAATAAGAGATTGAGATTGACCCTTTACAAAACTATTAGATCAATTAGATAATCATTATATGACACCAGTTAGGTCAGGGTCACATCTAGCTTCACATTCACTTTCACCTATCCCATGGTCTGCTGGATCGTTGGGGCACCACACAAGATCTTGTCAACCTTCTTTCTCCATTCTTCTCTGTCATTTGCCTTTGATATAATTTCATTCTGATATTCTTTCTGAAAATATTGAAACCTGCCTTTTTACCTGCCTGCGTGGACCATTGGGGGGGGCGATTTTGAGTTTGTGTTTCCACACAAACTGCCTTTGTAACCTTGTTTGTTACTATGCATATTGAATAATTTTTTTTTAAACGAAGAAAAAAATCAAATTTAATCTTTCTTCTGGGCTGGTTAATAGATGACAGTATGATTATTAATCAGTGTTAAAAGTGGATGTTTGTTAAAGCTTTCGAAAAAAAGTGTTGGGGTCTCCAAAAAATTCTGTCCCGGGGTCTCCGCATACTTAAATCCGGCCCTGTGTAGCAGTTCCAGATTCAAGAAACTGGAGACATCTGTCCTCTTGCAAAGAATTGTATAGTTAACTCTCATTATAATTTTTGTGAACAATATATTTTGGGAAAAGAAGAAATGTGTACAAAGCTGATATCAACAATATCGGGGTGGAATCTCGAACACGTAATTTTTCCTACTCCCCCATTCTCGAATCAAGTTGAAAATTTCCACAATTATTCCTCGTCGATGACAACACATAGTCTAGATCTATTTAAACAATGAATTACTTGATTGATTGGAAATAATCGATGCATTGCAGTCAATGTAAGCTTTGTTTTTTAAGAAAGTATTTATTTTTGTCGACTTGTTTTAATCTTTCAAATTGTAGTTTAGAAGTTAGACCAGCATTAAGAAATGTTATTGGCTGTTGTAGAATCTAGAATAAAAGTTGTTTAGCAATTTCAAATTCAAAGCTGAAAACAAAAACCGTTAATTTTTTAATAATAATAATAATAATAATAATATCAGCTGACGTAGTGACAACTGAAACCGCAGACACCTTGAACTCACTCTATAGATATTCCCATAAACTTGGGACACTGGAGTAGACTCTATGTATAGTATACTATTATAAGGGAGATTAACTAACATTTTCATTATGATTCACGATTTACCTGCAATAGCTTCCCTTAGAATATAATATTTAGGTGATGTTTGTGGTGTTAAATATAGACTAAATGGGATTTCTTTGACACCTTTTCTTAAAGTTCGATTCTCTAGATCAGAAAGTAGTAAAGTTCCTCCTTTCAGACCCTGCGGTCTACGGGGCAGATTATGTTTAGGTCATCTGTTTCTATGGCCAACAGTTAACGAGTTATATGGCCAGCACAACGACCAACCGCCTTTACTTTCCCCAACTAAATTCAGGTACCCGTAAGAGTTGGGTGGACACAGGGGCGTCCCAAAAATCCCGAAATTTGAAATCCCAATCTTTACCGAGATTCGAACCCAGGACCACAGCTTCGGGAGCCAAGCGCTTAACCACTCAGCCACTCTTGAGATCAGAAAACCCGCAGTCTATTTTATAAAGTTTGGTGTGTAAACTTTCTGACCAGCTTCGAGTCGTAGTAAGACACCTGAACACGTGTTGTCTGGTTAGGATAGCTGCTTTCATCATCTAATAGCTGTCGTGCGCGCGTGAAGTTTTCGTTACATTTAATATTGGTGTTTTAGCGTATAGGAAGTAGTTTCTTTCGAGTGCGTTTTGTTGCCTAGAATATTGTATGTGTGTGTGTGTGTGTTTACCCCCCGCCCCTGGAGTTGTGCCGTAACTATTGTTGTTGAGGTGTAGAGAGTTGAGGTTACGTTGGGCGCCGAGATGGAGTGTGAGCGTGAAGGTGTGTTATGGAAACTTATTGGCGTGATATTAGACTAATTATTAATTCAATGATGACTTCAATGATAGTGATGTATATGTAAATATGTTGATAACTTATAATTAATTATTATTAACTATTGTTCATGTTGACAACTGTTGTTATTCACTAACTGTTCAGTTGGAGAACTGTTATTCGATGTTCGTATGTTACATGCCATCCCTTTTAGGTTTTCGTGTTATTCTGTTCAGGCTGGGGATACGGGACCATCATATCATACCCTACTTAAGCGACTAAACCCACCTGACAATATCTGATGTCTGCTTGGTTGCAAGGAATAGGTTTACCAGGGCAGAAGAAAACAGGACAAAAACATGAAAAGGGAACGTTAAGAAAATAAGTAAAAAGTAAAGTAGTAACGTACTCCCCTTTCAGACCTTGCGATACATTGTAAACTTTAAAAAAAAAAGGCTAACAATATATTTTATGAAGCATGACAGAATAACGTTTGGTTTAAAATGACTTCATTAAAAGTATGATAAATTCTTAGTTGGACGAGACTCTTAAAAGTTGTTCATTATTTTACCTAAAAAAAAACATTGTTGATAATGAATAGGTTTTTTCAAATAGAAAAGGGAAATAGAGTCTACAATATTAAGAGATACAGTTATAAATGTGGAGTTCTTGTTGTTGTTTTTTTCAAAGTATTTATATATTTGGCTCAGTGCACTATGGCCTAATCTCTTTTGTGGGCGGACCAGTGGGGGTGGGGTTTCTGGGGGAAGATTTTCTGTGTTGTCTTTAGTTGATTACCAAACACAACTCTGCTCGAGTCAGGTTTCGTGCTCAAGTCTCCGCCCCGTTCCCCTTTTGATAGATAAACTGATAAACATATCCCACAATACATCTCAGTGGAAACAATTAAAATCTTAATGAACAAAACTTTGATGGACTTACGTAAACACAAAGAAGTGAAATTAGGTTTCAACGAGACTTCGTACAACAATGAGCTAGGTAAAACCTGTCGCGTAAGCGTAAATGTTTTTTTTTTCATAATTGTGCTTTTTACAAAGCTTATATCAGCTCACTCTGTCTGTCTGTCTGTCAAAAAGTTTGAACACGTTTTTTTTAAAATTCCATTTTTCATTCTCAGATCAATTTAAAACTTTGTATACCCCTAACACGAATCAACAACAACAACAACAAAAATAAAACCAACAATTAATTAATAGTTGGTGATTGATTATTTTGTTTGATATCGAAATAAGGGGAATAAATACTACTTAATAAGAGATGTGGATGTATATAAGGATTGAATATGGACTGAATTAACGGAGCTAAATCCTGTAATTTTCAGTAAATGGCAGCAATTAGTATTTCATTCCCTTAAATAAGCTTTATTTTTTTAAAGTATTTTTTTTCAATAGCTAATTTTGGTATATGACCTAGTTTTCTGTTTTGCGCGACGTATTGTCAAGAATCTTGTGAGTGTAATACGTCACGCCTTAGTCTCCTGTACTTCCTCTTGTGAAGAAGATGAGTGCTGGCCGTGGGTTCTTTCTGTGTCCACTGTTTCCTCGTTGTAACGGGCTGCTGCGCATTAGGTGCTAGGTCAGACGTTGGGCCGTGATTGAACCAGGTCTTGGGCATTCTTACTATATGAAATGCCCAGTCACGTTTGTAAAGTGATTTGTACGGTATATTAACAATCCTATTTCAATATTAAATGTTCTATTGTGACGCTATCGTTGACCATTTTTTCAAACTTTGTTTTACATGTACTCTACGCTTGGTGCCGTAGTTTACTAAGACAATAGTCTGCTGAGGTGGGGACAACCCGATTAATTATATCCTCCCTTAGCTAAACCAGTAAAACCCACCTTGAAAATCTCTCTCTCTATATATATATATATAATCACATCAAGTGTTTGTTGTTCTATCTCTATTAAGCCTCCAAACTTGTCGACATTTCTTGATCTTTCAATACGAGGCTTTGTGTTCGTCTAGCACGCAGTACATTTGAAATTCGATCAGATGAAGTTTTGACCCCCCTCCCCTCTCCCCTTCCACCAAGTTCACATTCACCCTGCGCCATTATTTATGGCTGTGATGTTTTTGTCTGTTAGCTTCTTTGATGTGCTGTTTAGGCCGTCTGCCAAAGTCCTCTCTCTCTCCCCCCCCCTCCCCTCCATTTTTTTCTTTTTTCCAAATCGTCTATCAAACTTTCAAAGAAAGTTTTTTTTTGTAATACTCGGAATCGATGAATTAAAATAGTCTTATTTACGTCCATTATCTTGTATGTCGGTTAACAGGTATATGCCATTAGAATCACATTGTAAGTTGGTATTTATTTACATATTTTTTAAAGAGTGTATTCGATTTCAAAGGAATTTGCGTCGTCCTGTCTTAAAAGGAGTGCATTTACTTATTATACAATCCAAAAGAATGGATCAATTTACTTTTATAAACGTCTTTCTTTTCTGGTAAGCCTTTCTCTCTGTCTGTCTGTCTATCTATCTATCTATCTATCTATCTATCTATCTATCTATCTATCTATCTATCTATCCGTCCGTCTGTCTGTGTGTCTGTCTGTCTGTCCGTCCGTCCGTTTGTCCGTCCGTCCATCCATCTATCTATAACATAACCAGTTAGAGAAAACTATAGAACTAGTGAAATGAATTTAGTGATGAAAGAATTTACCCCCCTTTTTCTTTATATCGTACCTAAGAAAATCTTGAAGACATGGATAACTAACAGACACTGAATCTACCCATCAGTGACTAAACTCATTGGCAAGTTGTTTGGTGTTGGTGAAAGCAGACTTTTAACCAGTTTGTGGTGAGTGAGTAATGACTCTACGTGACCTAAATGGAATGACTTTTGCAGACGACAAGTTGGTAGGTGTAGTCATCGGTAAGAACTTCTGTACTTCTGAAATAGTAAGCTTATGAACTGGTGAAGTTGTGACCTGGTGAAATTGTGAGCTTATCAAGTTGTGAGCTTATCAAGTTGTGAGCTTATCAAGTTGTGAGCTTATCAAGTTGTGAGCTTATCAAGTTGTGAGCTGGTATTGTAGGGCTCATTATAGGTGGACAACAATGACGGATATTATTATACTTAACCCTCATGGCTGGACATTACGGGTGTAGGGGACGACACACAGATATATATATATATATGTGTGTGTGTGTGTGTGTGTGTGTGTGTATGTATGTTTGTTAGTTCTCGAACTGGATAAAGTAGAAAGGAAAATCAAATAGAGGTCTAATATATGGCTCCTTATGTCTCGAAAGACTATGGTTTCGCTGTGACTATGGGTCATCTCTACACAGATTTAAAAGAGAGCCTAGGTTGTGATCATCATTAAGACTTATCGCAGGGGTCCTGTGAATAAATTACGTTGAATCTTCATGTTCATTGGTTCTCCTTTTGAATAGAAAAAAAATGTTTTCGCAACATAAACCTGCTTAAATCTAAACAAAACTGAACAAATACCTGCAAGGGAACAATGTAGTCAATAAAACAACAAACTAAAATGTCTTCCTGAACACTTTGATGACATTTGCTTCGATTTAAAACTAATCAACAATGTCATTAGTTAGTTTTTCATTTTATTGAGTTCATGGTTGAAATATGCATACACACAAGAAAACAAAACATTCTAACATAGTTAGTACTAGATTAACTCTACGCCGAATGTCATCGGATTGATTCCTTAGTTGGATAAATAAAAAGACAGAAAGAGAACTAATTGAGTCCTTTCTAACAGTGACGTACCTAAGGGGGGAGGGGAGGGGGGAGAATATTAAGATCCCGCCGGGCCCCCACCTGGGTGTCCGAAATTTAGTTGTAAATACATAAATTAATATATTGGATTTAATTTGATTGACAAATAGTGTCAAAGGGTGATTTTTTTTTTCAACATTTATGGATTAAATTAATAACAAAAACTAAACCTAGATCTAGGTCTATCAGTACGTTGACTTTGTTGACATTTTAAAAATATTTTTTCCCACAGAGATCAAAGTTGTTTTTTTTAAAGTAAGTTTTACATTTTCAACTTTGTTGCCACGAATAAAACTGCATGATATACAGCGAATTCCAGGTATCTTGTTACCTTTACTAATAATAGATCTAAATGGCGAGTATTTTATGGCTACACTAATTACACCTTGAAGCAAAATTTACAGAATCGAGTATAACAGATCCAAAAGTTATTCTTAATAATGCTAGAATAGTGCATTATTCGGGTTTGGCGTCTATAATTTCAGAATTAAACTTCACACTCGAGTTAACAACATTAACAACAAGAATCAATGCTAGCAGACAATAACCGAGTCCTTCCTTGCGTTCTCAGAGCTATCGAAAGCATTCACGCCGCGATGCACCATTTCACTTTGCACAAAGGGGTGCAACTTAGAGGCGAAACTTAAAGCCTAAAACAAAGACACTCGCCATAACTTCGCCAGCCCATAGCTTCCTGACAGTGCCGGCTTTATGTATGTGGAAGTCCCAGGGCAGAATTTTGGTGGCGGCCCCTACACTTTTTTGAAAGCTTTAATAAAACGTCACTTGTTTAAAAAAATACTAATATCTAAAAGCATGCCATAGTATAAAAGAAAGGTAGTATTTTTAAAATTTTATAATTAATTTCATTGTCCTTCGTTTTAAAAAAAATATTTGATATGCATATTTTAGTAACCCCCCCCCCCAAAAAAAAAAAAAAAGACAATTTTTAGGGTTCAAGCAAAGTCGTAAATGAGGAGCTACTGTCATAGAATGAAAGTGCACTCTAAGTGGACACCCCTTTGTAATATTTAACCTTAACACTGTGAAATTTAAAGTTTTGTCGGTAAAAAAAACAACAACAAAAAACATGTAAAGTTGCTTTTGGCTCCTTAAAACAGTGTTGTGAATAATCAGGGGCGTAGCTAAGAATTTGCCATCATTTGTGGGCCCGTGGGGGGGGGGTAGACCTCTATGGGGGCCCTGCATTTTGCGTAAAATGTAATATTCAATGTAAAAAACACTCATTTGGCCTCAAGTGGGGGCCAGGGGGATTTTCAAATAGTCCCCCTCCACGCTAGCTACGCCACTGCGAATAATGCCATTATTTTTTTTAAAAAGAATGTGACCAGACATCTTTGTAAAATCGCGAATGGAAAATGTGAAGCTCAAAATATACTGTGTAGCTATGCGTTTGTGCATATGTATGAGTATATGTGTGTTTGTATGTGTGTATTTCTAGAAATTTTTATGCAGTAAATTAATTCATTATTTATTTATCAATGTCTCATATATATATATATATATATATATATATATATATATAAAGCCTGTGTTAGGATTTTCTTAAAATTGTTGCTAATTCTTAGTCGAGATGTTAAAGATAGAAAAAAAAAGCAAATTACCAGAAAAAAAACAATAACAACACAAAACTCTTGATTTCTTATCCTTAGAGCCAGTCAAGGGCCATCGTAAGAGAACTAAATGCCATACATTACGTAAAAGTAATAGACTTCTGTAAAGAACTGTGTAGAGACTGTAGATCTTATCTAACGGAGAGTTTCGAATGTAGATCGTAGAACATCATCACTGGCATTTGCCTTGGATATAATTTCACTCTGATATTCATTCCGAAAATATTGAAAACTGCCTTTTTACCTGCCTGGGTAGACCACTTAGGGGGGCCGATTTTGAGTTTGTGTTTCACACCAACTGTCTTTGTAATCTTGTTGAAAAACTTTCTGTTCTTGAAATGTTTTTTTTTAAATAAATGTTAAACCGAATTTGCTCTACAACAAAAAAAAAGATACTAGGTGGTGGAATGCTGGGTAGGGTGAGTGCTAGAATAGTTTTGTAAAGGATAGAAAGACAATGGGGATATTAAATTCAAACATAGTTATACTTTTTGTTTTCTTAAAATTTATGTAATGGGCAGACGAAACTAAAAATGAACTTAACTAAACTCAGTGCAGACAATGGCTTTCTCTGCGTCTATAGTGTCAAAATATCTAGGTCAAACTGGGTCTACCTAAGCACGTGAAGTACATGTATTTTTCCTTTATCCTCGGACTCAAAAGATATTCGCCATAGTATTAGTATATTGGAGCCCTAAAAATAATTAACGGTTAATGTTTAGATTGTTATAATAGTCTTGTTTTTGTTTTGGTAAAATGTAAATTTCCACTCACAAATTCTAGCAACAATCGAGTCTAATATTCTAAAGCAGTAAAAATGGCGAATGCAAAAATTATATGGCGGAACAAGGAAGATGACTTTCAAGTCACCAACGTACTCTCCCCTTACATTAACTCTCCATTTCCTGTCTGAAATGGGCAGACGGTAAGCTGTCAGTGATCTATCCAAACTGTAAGTGCCACTGACTCTACACGCAAGGGTTGGGTCTTTAAAAGACATATAAGGAGTTCGCATAAATGTGGTCACTTGAGTATTGACCCTTGAATTTGAAATAAAAAATGCTTGTTGTTCTGTTAGAAATACGGTCATCAGTGAATGGAAATAGTCAACTACATGTACACAATTGACTTGGTCCAGTGATGGGCAAATATCTATATCTTTATCTATTTCTCTATTTCTCTATCTATCTATCTATCTATCTATTTATCTATCTATCTATCTATCTATCTATCTATCTATCTATCTATCTATCTATCTATCTATCTATCTATCTATCTATATTTTGTCCCGCTTCTAAAAAGTGTTGTGTTGATTAGGTCAGTTCTAAGGCTATGAGATGACATAAGGATTGACTGATAGAATGATAGATTAGAATAAGTCATTGATTGAAGGTCTATATGTGTCGACTGATTAATACTTTTGAAAATATAACGATTGACTGGTTGATTGTTTATTCTTCTAAAAACAGAATATTGATAAATTGATACATTCTTAAAGATTATCATTATTGATTGATTCATTCACAAATATTGATTAATTGATTGAGTGATTCTTTCTATAAACATAACAATTGATTGAATGATTGATTGATACTTTGTAAGACATAATTATTTGATTGATTTATTAATCCTAGGTACTTAAAAGGTTTTCTATTTACTTAAAAATGCTTTCAATATAATGTGTGAGTGGTTGATTAATATTGATTGATTGGTGGATTATATATTTTTTTCATATTCATATGATTGCTTGAATTGTTTTTTTTCATTAGCAGGAGTGTATTTGCTCATTGAGTGATAGTTGGAAAAATATAGGTAAATAAATGGTCAATTGAACATTATACAATGATAGAACTAAAAGAATAGAAAGCTAAGATTTCTGTTCGAAGAGTTGTTTTTTTTTTACAACCTACTAAAAAGTCGATTGGGATGGACTTCAACTAGGAAATAAGACGAAGATATATATACATAAACACACACACACAATAGCACATGTACATGAATTAGAAAAAAAAACACATTAAAATCATTTGTGAGGTCATCCACGTCCTTGACAAGTATTGAAGATTGCAAATACAAGAACAGAACTACCCAGAGTCGTTAAAGCTGATTATTGTGCATGGCCACTAAATATATCACATTTTTATAGCCATTGAAAATATCACATTTTTTAATACTAATTACTAAGTCTATTAATAAAGTTAAAAAGTCATTAACAATGGGTTACCATGGTAAAAAAAAAAAAAAAAAGCAAACAGCTAGTAACGGGTTGAACTGTGGGAAGTGAGCGGGATGTGTGTATCGGTAATAATGAAAAGATAACCCAATAAATGCATAAAAAAAAAAATTGGGGAACGTGTGTATGAATAATGTGTAATGAATTATATGAGATAATTGCGTTAGCCAAATGTTTCAGTTTTATTTTAGTCTCTGAGAATTCATTTTGAAGCTTAAGAAATTTTCGTTTAAATTTTAACTAAACCTGAAACGTAAACCCTGCAATGCAACCACAAGTATAGTATCTAATGGTTCATCTGCTATATGGTCAAACGAGTGGTACTATTCAAGTGGATCCTATTACACATAACGTGACATGCCGCTGCTTTGTAGGTCTCAAACCTCAACAGCAAGACATAACAAAAAAATTAATTGTAGCACTGTTACTAATTCTAGCAAGTTTTTATTCCGCCATCTTGTCGGTATCAACAGTGCAGATCACGTGACCATGTCATAGAATAATTTTCTATTAGGTTTTTCTTTCCTTATTGCACAGGCGCAAGTCTAAAAAAATGAAAAAAATAGAGATCTAGTGAACGAAGAAATTTCGTTTCACGTTTGCAGCCATTGGAGAATGATTTCACTAAAGTGTCTAAAATCTAAAATACTCTAAAAAATAGAAAATAATTGAATTGGGATTCCCCGCATCACAAGCCTATTTAAAAGTTTAAACACCTTTAAACTGTTTTATAGAGTCTCCAACAATCTCGAAATATGCATTTCTTTACAAAGCTTACATTGACTCTCTCGGTCTGGTACATATTTTAGACACGTTTTTTCTCCCATTTCCAATTCTCAGATAATGTTGAAATTTCACACAATTATTCTTGGTCGGTGACCATACTTGAATCAATAAAAAAATTACAATTAGTTAATCAAATAATGGTAATAAATTAATTTTATTTTATTTAGAAAAGGAAGTTAAATCTTGTAGCATTGAAATATTTGGAAGTGATTGTGCGGTTCTTCCTCTTAGATAATCTTCGTTTTTTTTAAAGTATTTTTTTTTATAATTTGCTTTTTTTTTTCGCAATGTGTTTGGAAGACTAATATTTAGCAATGCAGTATAGGGGATTTCTAGCATCCTTTATTCTAAAAAGTTCATCTATCTACTCAAAAATGCCTTCAATTCTTCCAAGTTTTAGAAATTAAAATTCTATTTCACATTTGCTAAAACTATTTTCTATTTGCTCATTCATAAAAAAAAAAGATTTTCCATTTTCTCGTGTAGGCTCACTAATAAGATTTGCAAACTAAAATGATTTTTTTTTAAATGTGTTTAATGAAACAGCCATCCTTTATTTCTGTTTTTATTTTGTCAGACTATCAAAACTTTTGCAAAAAATAAAATCAGGAAATTCCGAGTTTTTTGTGTGTTTCAAACATGTGGGCTCAATTTATTCCTGAAGTTTTGACCGTTATCAATGCGTTTCAGCTTCATTTATAATTCTTTTTTTTAGCAGACGTCTAAAGGAATAACCACGTGACTAATCTATACATAAACATGAGCTCTAGGGTGAGGTATTTACATAAGAAAGCAAGTCCTCACTTGGCGTGACGAATAACACTAAGTCCCAGAGTCACGTTGTCATAAGTTAAGCCTGCATCACAAGCGACATGAGTTCATCACAGAAAGTCCTGGACTCATACCACAAAGTCTCGAGACTGTACACGTATGAGCAGTAGACTATATTGTGGTGGTGGTATGATGCCAAATGCGATGGTAAACCATAACAATATACATAATATAAATACTATTGCACATAGTTCAAGAAAATAAAAAGAACATATAATAGCATCACAGTAGGTGGCTCTTCAATTATTTATAATAACAGTCGCTAGTCTCAATGTAATGACATTTTTTTGAATATCTCCGGAACATACCGAACGTAGCGAGACATTTACCCTCATTCTGTAATAGGTTTGTATTCCGATGTAAGGTTTAGGGTGTGTAAACATTAAAAAACATGGACTAGAATACACAACAGCTATAACGAAACGTAGCCTCGGTGAAAATATTTGCATGCTAAATTGATTCACTGAGCTCTATGATGAGACATTTCTCTGTCATTGGGCATGAGTATTAGGTGACGTAAAGATCTCAACATATTGTTGTAGTTGACAGGGCCGGCCTTAGGCATAGGCAAACTAGGCCCTCAGATTGGTGGTGGGGGGGTCTCACATAGGACTAAAATATTTTTGCTTTAAAGAGAAAAAAAATTGCTTAAACAATGATCAAATCTCAAACATAGCAAAACTCTACTAACCAAGAAATAAGTATTCTATGATTCAGTGTGTATCCACGAATGTTTAGATCTACCTGTTAGACTACATATGTTAGAAGATAATAACAAGACCATTGTTTCTGCCTTCAGGTGAAATGTGGAAACGTTATTTCTGGTCTAGTGATCATGAATCGTGCATGAAGCCCATTCTTTTAACAGTGTTATATTTGTTGATAAAGATATAATGCAGGAAGGGTTTTAATTCATTGCGTATTTTTCGGCTTTGATATTTTGTTTATCTTGTTTTACTATTTCAATGGGGGCTACCCAATTCACTTTGTCTAGGGCCTCCAATCGCCTAAGGCCGACCCTGCAGTTGTAGTTAGGTCTCATGAGCCTTGGAAATAACGTGTTACTGTGCACACTGTTTTGTTTCCATATTCATTAATGTTAAAGTCAAATAACAACGCTGGTATCCATGGTGATTACAAAACAAATACTCTTGGAAAGTATCATGCCATAGATCAACTCCAACTGGAGTCAAGAATCTGATGTACGGCGTAGCGCCACGTAGCGTCCATGAAGGTTTAGGGACAAAATCTTCCCCCTCATAAGCTATTGCAATAGGAAAAGGGGGGGGGGCACTCATATAAGATGTGCGCGACTGTTTCCTCTGACCACCTGCAGTGGCAACACCGTAGTAATACTAGCATCATAGAGCAAAGAGTTCACTTTTGCACAAACAAGTCAAGTTACAAGGTCGTCACTATGGTAAACAAACCTAATGATGTAAGATGACCACCCTGATCATAGGTCAAGCAAATGACCAATTATTTGTTGTCTTATATCTTTTTTCGATAGCTCCCATAATTTGATTGGTCCATTTAGAGCCATATAACTTGATAGTACTTGAAAATACGTTCATCCACATGTTGGATTAAGATTACAAGAAGTCGATCTCATGGAAATAATATCACTGCAATTATCACATTGTGTTGTAAGCAATGTTTTAGTATTAGAATAGAGTATTACAAAATGGCTTTAATTGTGAATCTAGGAAGATGATTTTTATTTTATTTGCGAGCTTTGCTACTTCGTTTCTTACTGGCCATTCTCAATACTCTGAGGCTTCGTGCCAAGACCAAGACTCCTGCAGTACGTTCTAGCATGTAAGCAGTGTGTCACGATTAATCCAATATCGATACCAGTTCTGTACACGATACCAAAAGTTTACTATTCCGTCAAGAAAAAAGAAAGTGAGTTCACAATTTTTTCTGAGAAGGTCTGGACGATACAATGTAGTGCTAAAAACTTGTTTGTTGCGGCCGGCTTTTTAAAGCGAGGATTGGACTTTACAGTCATCTTCGATCACGAAGGAGGAGCTATATATGTTGTAGTCACAAACTTATATTTACTATTTATTTTATCTCTACCTGTCCCTTAATCTGTTGGACCGTTGGGGCACCATGTAAGACTTGTCGACCGTCTTCCTCCATTCCTCTCTGTCCTTTGCCCTAGTTAGAACCTCTTTCAACGGCAGGCCCGTCCATTCCTTTATGTTGTCTTTCTTTGTCTGTGTCTTCTTCTTTTTCATGGTACTGTTCCCTGAAGGAAGATCTTTGAGAGCCCCGAAGACCTTGTAATATGGCCATAGATTACTTTAATCTAGGTCCTAGGACAATTCCATGTGAAATACAAAACTATTGTTTTATTTCCAAAGAATTATTTTAGCACAATTTACTAAGATATAGTTTTATGAGTCCGTGCCTCTTTGAACTTAACGAGTCATTGCCTCTTTTAGTTTTACGAGTCCGTGCCTCTTTCAGTTTGTCTCTTTGCCTCTTTTAGTTTTACAACCATTAGGTCATAATAATAACATTGAAGGTAATTTTGTCTTCTCAAAGTTTGTGCGAATTTTTGAATTCGCAATTCAGATCGACTACACTGTTGGCCTTCATTTCATATTAAAAAGGATGAAATAATAGCAGAGATATAGACACACAAGTCACACATACATTTGTAGAGTAGATATTGCTGAACGGACTATGTATGTCGACATTGGGGAATTCCCATAGTTGGGGAAATTCCAAATCGTAGAACCACGGAAATTCCCATGGTAAAAATAGATAATTCTCTACTGAAGATCAGCTACTGGTCCAAGATGTGCCCTTCCTCCTATGGTTCAGCCATACACATTGGCTGGGTGCTGGTGGTTGGGCTTGACGCCGTGGGCTCTGACCTTCTTCCTCCCCGCAGCGTCCGATTTCCGCTGACGTCATATACTGGCCATGGTGACCTCCTCGGTGTGGCAGTTGCTGTAGTTGCTATTGGAGAAGGTCATCGTAAAGGTATGATCTCTACGGGCCCGAAAGGGCCGAGACCGCAGACCATAAAAACAGCAGAAGCAGGCGGCCTTGAACTCTTTCCTGAACTTGGCTGTAGAGGTAAGGGAAGCGAAAGGGGAAAAAAAAAATTAATTGATAGATTTGATAACAAATAGAAAACATAGAAATAGTTGAGCTGCGTTAAAATAGAGGCACATTTTAGGACGAGTTTTGTTGGAGATTTTTTAAATCTATGGCGTGTAACTATACATAGTTATTTGGTGTATCTGGTGTACAGACAAATACATTGGAAGTGTAGATTGGCGAATGTACTTTAGAACGTGAACGTTAAGTTGTGTACATTTGTTGAGCTCTGTGTACAATCACGTTTCTTAGCTCTTTCACTTGTAGTACAAAGTCATTGTTATTTTTTAGTTGTCAACTTCAATTTATTTTTGTGTATATTCTAAACTTCTTTCTTTTTTTTCCCCACATTTTCCTGGCTAGCTCAGGCAACCCATCCCTGCTCTAATAGAACCAGGGAAGAAGGAGCATTTGTACAAATTTGTCCTAGCATATGGAACAAGGAAAGTGCCTTTATCTTTGTGTCTGAGTATTTTATTAGGTGCCTCCATTTTCTATCTTTTTTTTCTTCGCTACCTCTCTCTCTCTCTCTCTCTTCCATTTTCTCACCCCCGTATCTTTCTATCTGTCCCTTCCTCCATCTCGTTTTTCTGTCTCTCTCCTCCCTGTATTTCTCTCTTCATCCCCCTGTATTTATTCTTTCTCTTCTCACGCTCTCTCTCCTCTCTCCATCCCTCCTTTCTAGCCTCATTCTTCCCACTCTCACTCTTTCTGCCTCTCGCTTTTTTCGTCTCTCCTCCTTATTTAAGTACCCCTTGTCCCCCCCCCCGCCACCCGCCCATCACTCCCTCTTTTCTCTTTCTTATTATTTTCACTCCCTCTCCCACTTTGTACCGTCACACCCTCCCATTCTCTCTCTATCCTTCTCTCTCTTCCTCTGTTCAACAGTTCAGTTTTCAAAGGTATGCAAAGACGGCAGAGTGCATTATTTCCCCACTAATTAGCTAAATGAAAGGATGGCCTCCTGATGGTTTGTATGTAATCTAGTTCAGTGCACTCTTTTTGTTCTGAGGATAAAAGAAATACTTCTCATTCTGTCTCAAACTAACTTCATTACAATTACATCTGATGGGAACAAGGAACGATGGGTTCAAAAGTTCACATTCAATGGATACCTGTTCCCAGGAACTAACTGATAGTATTTATTTTTCATTATTATTTGATTGGATAGAGACATAGAGTTGTTCATCTTTAGGGAAAGTTCCTTGGATAAATTACAAACAACTTTTATTTAAAGTACAAGTAAACAAAAAAGTAAAAGTACTCTTTTCAGACCTTGTGATCTATGTGAGAAGATGATGTAAAGGTTATCTGTTTTTATGGCCAACTGTTAACGAGGGTGTCGTGCTGCCAGCACAATGCCCAAACAGCCTACATTTCCTCAACATAAGTCGGGAAGCAATTGGAAAATATTTGGCTTCAGAGCGTCCTAGAAAAATCACGAGATTCAAAATCCCCGTCTTCACCTGGACTCGAACGCGAGACCCCTCGTCACGCACTTTATCACTCATCCACCACCCCACCTTTGATTTACCTTGTCTTGAGCGAAAACAGTTTATTTGTGTGAGTGTAGGTAAATACTTTCAACACTAGTCTATTGGGGGAGTATTACCGATACAATTAACACTGTCAACTGCGTTTTGTTTCTTGAACTTCGTAGCTCTCAACTAAACTCTCAACAAAAATGAGCTACAAACCAACTGAGATTCTGTAGCTCTAAGAAGTGACCACTAAATATCAAATAACTTTTTAAAAAACAAAGTTTATCAACACTTTCCTTTTTTTTTTTTTTGTACACCGGATACGCCAAAAAGCTAGCAATTCCTAGTTTCTGTTCAGACAGTTTAGCGTCACTGACATCGTGAAGATTCGCACTATTACATGAAGCTACCTTATTGACTAAGGACTATGACTAGTATTGTAATTAATGTAAACATAGTACAACGGAAAGCATGAACGTACCACTCATAAAGTTGTAGATGACTGGATTGACAGCTGAATTGAAATAGGGCAGCCAATGACTGATCAGGGCGTAGACGATGTGGGCGTCACCCTCCGTTGAGTGTTTGGTGTCTATTACGCCAAAATACCTAATCAGCAAAAGAATAATTATATTAATAATTGAGACAATAAGTCAACAGTTTCGATTCTTATTGTTGTCAACTTAAGGGAAGTAAATTTATGATATAGCAAGGTTACAGGATGTAATGTATTTATATAAAAGAATGTTATGTTGTATAGATGGTCACAACAAACACAGAACAACGAAATCAGATTTCGGTTCGCTTCTGCCACAAACCAGGCTAGTTCTACCACAAGGTTGCACATAATTCGTAGGTTCAATTCGATCTAACAACTTTCCAGGCACCCTGTCGTACATCACCAACAATACATCCTCCCAAGTGACCAGGCAGGATTTGTTCTTCTTCCTTGTACTCATTACTATATTGGAGTGTTCAGGTGACTGGTATAATATATGAGATGAACTGCGCAGTGGTTTCCAAATCAGGGAGCTCTTCAAATAGTTTTCTTTCTGTTGGGGTGTTTTTGGGACCAGTGTCTTGTTCGGGCCTCTTAGTAAAGAGAGCAGTTTTTATTTACATGGTCAGCATTCTCTGGCGACACTCCACATGGGCAGATTTCACTAATTCCAATTTGAGTTTCTGGAAAGTCGCCTCTTTCCTCTTGTTCCAGAACACCAGACTCAGTAATTTCCATCTTTTTGCTCTGAGTGGAAGGAAGCTTCTCTTCATCAACAGTGATGTCTCGGCGCTGTCCTGTACAGTGCGCTGGTACTCACCTTAAACGCTGGTACAAAGGCATATTTCCAGCACTATTGTAGACCCTCCCGACATGCATTTAAATAGAGCGTGACGCCATCAGTGTCCAGGTAGATTTTATAAAGGCTACTTACCTAATGACATTCTGAATGTGGACTGGAAGGTAGCAGATAGCAAACATAATAACGATGGCGATCAGCATTCGGGCCGCTTTTCTTCTGGACAAGATCTGGTCCTCCTGAGTGTTCTTGTTACCGTCCAGCATGGGCTTGCGTCCTGGACAGACAGAGAGACAGAAGTAAGACGTCAGTTAGCAAGATGTCAAAGTAGTGGTGGAGGAAGTAGTGGGCATAACAGGAGGGGTGTGGGAGTGCTTCTATGGCATCCTGTGGTGTGACATGCAGATGACAAGACAGATTTGTATGTTGTGGTGTGGCATGTAGATGACATGTCAGATTTATGTGGCACATTGTGTCAACAGGACATATAGTGGATATTACGGAAGTTCGTATCACAGTTCATAAAGACATATGAGGCACGCATTTTTTTTAAAATATAATTACACTTGATTATTAACTCATATGTGGGCGCACTACTGGCTCCACTGGCCATCCCCCAGCGAGAGATGTTATTTTCTTAAGCTGTACCTCTACCGAATTGTAACACCAGGCCACCTTCATTTCTTTCTCTTTTTCTCTATATCTCTCTTTCTCCCCCTCCCAATCGATCATCTCCATCTTTTCCTTGGCTTTCCCCCCTTTCTCTTATTCTGTGTTTCTAATATCAAACCTGTGCTGGTACATTATATACTGGCGCACTCACACACTTTAATATTAAGTATTTTTAAATTTCAGATTATAGATGACAAAAAGGTCAATGTTTATTTGTATAAGATGAATGAATATTCAATTAAAATAGTTATTCTTGTCAGTTTTGATAACGTCACCAAAAGCTCATACCCTTAACCCTTAGGATAAAATATACGCAATGAAAAAAAAAATATCTTCAAAGTTAAAGTCGCTATTGAAGAGTGCCTAATTTTCCGGTGCCTAATTTTCCTCTAGTCAAAAAGTGCCCTATGTATCGGTGCCTAAATTTTCGGGTGCTTAAATTTCCAGGTGCCTAAATATCGGTGCCTAAATTTCATAGATTGCCATAATAGAGAGAGGTGTGTATTTTTTATTCCTTAATGAAATTTAAAAAAATGCCTCTTTCCAAATTCCGTGGGGACTTTAAAAGGAACAGTGTGAAAGTCCTTGTTGTTCAGAAACATTTAACTTCATTCAACTTGTGAGAAGTTTTGAACACACACACACATAAAAGTATGGAGTGGTAGTGAAATAGTCGGGGAGTACGATAGCCGATTTTAATCCCCCCCCCCTTTTTTCGGTCGCTTTTTTTTTTACACTTAAAATTTTATATTTAAATACGACTTAAATGCGATACATGACGTTCATTGTAAGTAATATGACCATAGGAATGGTTGATTTAGTCTGAAGGCTCACTCAGCATAAATCAGTAACACGGGATTGAAACTCGAGCTCGCTATCAGGTGGCTTTTATACACCATCCACGCATCCAAACTGAAAGGCAACTAGGAAACAAATTTGTTAAAACTTGTACTGAACGTGCCTTTAAAATTCAAAGTTATGCACACTGTCACAGATCACATTATAGAATTGTGTGTACATTTCTTATTTGAAAGAAATATAAGCCCTCGACATGAGTCTCGGGATTTAATCCTCAAATTTAGACACTTGACATTCAAGTCAGGATTTACCCAAGGGACTTAATTAGTATGTTTGAAATCTATTGGTTGATTTGAATTTAAACAAAGACATTTTTGAAAAGAGTTAGCGCCAGAGAATTGGCGGTAGTAAGAAAGTAAAGTCAGTCGATAATATTAAGTCCTTGTAGCTAGTCACGTTTCTAAGAGCTCTGTTTGAAAAGCCTTTGTAATATGTTCCATGCTCTTTGATTTGTAATTTGTACATAACTGTACTTACGTTGTGTTTAAATAAAGTTCCAGAGTTTTGTTTTATCAAAGAATTGTCAATAGTGATTCTAGATCTTCATTTTTTGTTAACTATTGAATTCAAATAAAATCCCCGGCATCACAACACATCGTGACGTCATACCATCTGAATGTTGTGACATATTTGGCACTCTCCGACTAACAAAAGTTCATGGACAACTTTTAACGAAATTTATTCAAGATCTAGATCTGGGACCAATTTCTAAACTCTTCAAAGGAACTTCATTCTTATTTAACGGAGGACAGAATTTCTGTGTTTAACAGGTCAGTTGGTTATCGATAATTCTTTTATAAAGATTTTCGCTAGAGTTACGTCTAACTCACGAAAACTATTATTATATGTAATTGGCAAAAGGAATAAGACCAATATACATAATAACTGGCATTATTAAAAGACCAGTAAGTCAAATAACTGGCATTATAAAAAAGACCAGTAAAGTAAATAACTGGCATTATAAAAAAGACCAGTAAAGCAAATAACTGGCAATATAAAAGACCAGTAAAGCAAATAACGCGTTATAAAAAAAGACCAGTAAATCAAATAACTGGCGTTATAAAAAAAGACCAGTAAATCAAATAACTGGCGTTATAAAGAAGACCAGTAAATAATCATATGTGCAGCACAAAGTAAACAGAAGACCAGATTTAACCAACTGTTAAACCAGTAAAAAGTACATCGGCTCAATAGATCTATATATCAATCATACGACTCCAGTAACTACAAGTCTACTGTCAAGAATTTATTAGCAAATTGAGGCTTCAAGAACTTTGTCACTAGATCTATATTATTATTACATCTGAGATAAAGCCAAAATCCAGATATCGAACATTTTGCTCCAATACAAGAAACTAACAAAAAAATTAAATATGGCTTCCAGTGCTAGAACAAAACGATTCTTCGAATTAATAGAATTTGCCAAAGAAAAGCAAATTTCAAAGCCAGACCAGTGGGCAGAGAAACAAGAAGAGAAAGAATATCAAGAGCAAGAATCTGAAAAACAAAGGCAAGAGGCTGAAAAACAAAGGCAAGATTCTGAAAAACGCATACAATTAGAAGAAAAAAAATTACAAGAATCTGAAAAACGCATGCAATTAGAAGAAAAAAAAATTGCAAGACGCCGAGAAACAAAGGCAAGAAGCCGAGAAACAAAGGCAACACGAAAAAGAAAAAATGGAATTCGAAAGGCAAAATAAAGAAAATAAAGAAAGCATTCCAATTCAAGGTCACTCAAGTATGTTTGACAAATACAGATTAATGAACAAAATATCGGCTTTCAACGAAAACATTGACAATATGGACTCGTATCTCATAAGATTTGAAGAAATAGCTACAACATCCGGTCTACCTGAAGCACATTGGTCGAGCTCACTCCTCACCCTTTTGACTGGCAAAGCTGTCAACATTTGCTCACAACTGTCCATCAATGAACGCAGCACTTACTCTGATATCAAGGAAGCTCTACTGCGCCAATACGGAGCAACTTCAGCCAACTATAGAAAGAAATTCTATAATGAAAGGCCACAGCAAAATGATGATCCTCAAATTTTTGTAGCTAATATGTCAATGTGGTTTGATAGATGGGTATCCATGGCAAAAATAGAAGAAAGTTACCAAGCTCTTCGTCAACATATTATTATCGACAACATCACCCATGCTCACTCAGAAGATATTCAATCCTACATTATAGAGAGAAATCCTACTGATATACAGACATTAACCAAGATCATCAGACAATATAGAGCAGCCTATCCAAACAAGTCAGTCAAACCATCTGTTGAAGAAAATTTTGTCTGCTTTGCTCAAGACAAAAATGCAAGATATAAGTCAGATGACAAAGTCAAATGCAACAAATGTCATAAACTAGGGCATTTCACGTCTCAATGCCGCAGCAGAACCACAGAATGTTCATTTTGCCATAAAAAGGGTCACCAAACTCATGAATGTTGGAAAAAACAGGCAGTCTCCAAAAATCAAAATTTTGATAGACCCACATCACCAACTCAAAGATACAACAATAGAGAGCAATACAATCTCAACAAAGCACCTGGAAACAATAAACCAGATAACAACAAACCTCGCTACAGAAGTCATTCACAGGACTCCAGACCACAATATATGCCAAACAGAAGCCCATATAACAGAAGCTATTACAATGAGCACTCAACTATGACAGTCATTGCAAAGTCCAATGGTCTCAAATTTTATCCAGGCTTTGTAGGAGACAAGAAGGTGGAAGTTCTTCGTGACACCGGAAGCACGTCCACATTAGTACATGAACGCTTCATACACGCAAACCGTTTCACAGGCAACCACGTCCAAGTCACTGCATTCAACGGAACTGTCAGCAAGTTACCTGAGGCCATCATTTATGTTACCACACCATTCTTCAGTGGTCAAACAAAAGCATTAGTAACACCCAATCTACCAGTGGACCTAATCATTGGAAACATAGAAGGAGTTACAGAATGCACCCCTCAAGAACTTACTGAATGTACAAATGCCATAGAACAAGGTCAAAAATGTTTGGCAGTAATGACAAGATCCATGTCCAGACAACAAGAACATTTGGCACCTGAACAAGTTAGCCAAAATAATCACATGGCTACCTCATTTACTCAAGTTATGCAGAATGCAACAGAAACAATTACTAGTCCAGTAGCCAGCAATAATCAAGAACATTCAACATGGACACCCCCAGTTACATCAAGCCCATCCCTACCGGTCATAAGTCCACCTCCAATTCCCGAATGTCCATTGTTGAACTTTGAAGAACAAGACGATATGCCCAGAGTCTCTAACAATGATACAAGAACTCTAACTAGTCAAACTGAAGTCCATCAAGACAAGTCATATTTCACACATGATGACTTCATGCATCAAGACTTGAATAAGACTGCATCTGCATCATTATCTACCAATACTATGGTATTCATTGAAAATTCTTGCTACTACAATCAAGACAAGTCTCAAGAACCAGAAGCAGAAAATAAAGAAACTTATACTCAATCAACTTTGGCTATACCAGACAAAAGAAAAACTTTTCAACTTGACTCTACCACTCATACAAGTATTCCTCATTTGAAAGAATGTGAGTCAACTCAAGAAGCCATTACAACCAAGAACATTGAAAGTCAAAGAATATTACATGAACACATGAAATCAAGATATTTTGCTCAAGGAGATCAAGTCAATTTACTGTTACCAGATTGGAGTAACAAGCTATTCTACAAATGGCAAGGTCCATTTACCATCACCAGAAAGATTTCCAACCTGCTTTATGAAATCAATGTCAACAAGGTTACCAGAGTATTTCATGTTCATATGTTTGAACATTACCATGAAACAGATAATGAAGACATCAAAGCAGAAGTTGAACATTTTACAAGATTAGCAACTATTCCTGAGGAAGAAGAAACATCATCAACACCCATTCCTGAGATAGATGTTTCATTACCATCAAATAACATTGACATTCCCAAGGTCATCACTCTGAATGACATAGCACTACAAACAGTGAAGAACATTAAAGTGTTTCCAGACCATGCAGATTTCTTTACCAGTGTTTCTGACACATTTCCAGTACTGCAATTTGAAAGAAACTCAGAAAGCAATAACATTGACAACACCAAGTTTCATCCTCCGTCCACTCAAGGGGCAACTTTTCTTCAGAAAGGAACAAATGAACTTCTTCAACATTGCTGTATCGACCGATTGAACTCAGACATGTTCAGTCATTGCTCTATTGAACATTATAACGCAAAGCATTCTGCTACCATTGTCCTACAGCATCAAAGTTCATCAACCAGAAAATTGAGTTTTGGTTTCGGACAGTTCTTATTTTCACCAAACTCAAACGCGGTTCAATCAGACATTATCTGTGAGATCATTATGACATGGAGACAACAGCTTCATAAACTGAAAGACCTTTTCTTCAAGTTTAGAAAACACACATGCACATTCATGTCGGCAATTCAGAAGGGTTCTGAACATCACACTTACATTTTATATATGTACTATACCATATTTAGTGTCACTTGATCCATTATCATTCATACTCGTCAAGGAAGAACATTATCCAGTTATATTTAATTAATAAATTAATTTGTTTACTCACTTTTTCCACAGGAATTCTATATCAGATGTTACATTTATTTTAGCACCAAGCAACCCACTGAGGAAGGTCACTCATTCAAGATACTTTTTAATTATGTTTCAGCACCTTTGCATATGACATACATCAGACATTTTAATTTTTAAATCATGAGCATTTTATTTCAGGTATATTATTATTGCATATATCCTATTATGATAGTACAGATACACGACAGACAATTGGAATTTTTCATGTTGAGATTTATATCACATTTAGTATTATTTTCTCAGAAGATTGTCATGTACTATCACAATTATTTTTCTATGTCAATTTTTCATATGCAATATATTTTTTCCATGTACACATTTTCACAAATGAGTTATAATGTCATATTTTAATTTCATCATGAAGCTTCATAACTTATTCAATTCAAGATTTATGCTTTGTACAACTTTTGATATTGTTCATGACAAGCATTGTCTCATTTTCATAACCACTTGTATAGTGAAACAGGTGTTCAAAGTCATCAATAATTTTATTCACTGCATTTACATATTTTTTATCTCCAAGTTGACTTTATTTTGTCATATGTTACCTCAACCATTTTTCTATAATTTCATGTATGGTATTTTGTGTATATTTAAATATTTTTAATACATATGAGCATTTCTATTACCATACAAATGCTAAATGGAGGGGGGGGGGTAATATGTCACAGATCACATTATAGAATTGTGTGTACATTTCTTATTTGAAAGAAATATAAGCCCTCGACATGAGTCTCGGGATTTAATCCTCAAATTTAGACACTTGACATTCAAGTCAGGATTTACCCAAGGGACTTAATTAGTATGTTTGAAATCTATTGGTTGATTTGAATTTAAACAAAGACATTTTTGAAAAGAGTTAGCGCCAGAGAATTGGCGGTAGTAAGAAAGTAAAGTCAGTCGATAATATTAAGTCCTTGTAGCTAGTCACGTTTCTAAGAGCTCTGTTTGAAAAGCCTTTGTAATATGTTCCATGCTCTTTGATTTGTAATTTGTACATAACTGTACTTACGTTGTGTTTAAATAAAGTTCCAGAGTTTTGTTTTATCAAAGAATTGTCAATAGTGATTCTAGATCTTCATTTTTTGTTAACTATTGAATTCAAATAAAATCCCCGGCATCACAACACATCGTGACGTCATACCATCTGAATGTTGTGACACACACCTAAAAAAATTTGATAACTTCTACATTAACATCCCCCCTTTCCGGACCTCTTCGCCCGCAAGGGTTACTGAAAGTGAAAAATGAGTACTGAATAAAAAAAAAAAAAGAAGGTGGGAACTTGCCTCTACCTTTCCCCAACTTTCAACCCCCCCCCCCCAACACAACGCATTCGTCATAGGCATAAGTGGTACATAAAACAGCCAAGTTCTTTGCTAGGTCACATCTGTGACATGTTGGATTTGAGCTCTTCTTCTTTCTGCTCATTGAAGATTTAAGACTATTTGAGAACAGAGTTATAGTGATCCAAGTGTGCATTAAAAACACTAATGCGAAATACACATCTGCATATCTGATATACAACTTGAACCTTTTTTTTTAATAAGCAAAACGTGATAATAATATTACGAAAGTCTCAAGATATGACAGGAACAAGGGATTTAACTAGTCTTGAACCTATTTACAGTGGCAAATTCAACTGGAATGACGTCATCGGCTTCTAAAAATTAACGCCTCGTTCTCGAATATCTATCTAATAGAGTGGCTCACACTATTCATGTGACGTCAAAAGCTTCTCTAGAAACGCCGGAAACTGGCGGACTGTGTAGATAACTCTGCAAAGGAGTCGCGAAGTTGGTTAATATAATTTGATTTGTCTTTTATCTTAATGAATTCAGGATATTTGAACTGAATATTGTGTCATGCAAATATAAATATACTTGTTTGATTGATTAAAAGTTTTCTAATTTCATGTTCTAGTCCCAGCTGCGACCTACATGTTTTGCCGCAACCAGCGCAGACATAATAATAACTGATAGTAAAAAGTGCTTTTAACTATTCGAATGTATACTCCCTGTGTTTTGAAAAAGTAACAGACATAAAACAGAGTTCAAAAGTTCAAGACCGCTATTAAAAGTGTACATCATACAGTTTAAAAAAAAATAAACAAGTGAAGCCTGTAAATTTGTCAGAGTTTAATGGAGAGACACTATTTTAACAGGACAACTTCAAATAATTGCCAGTAAGTATCAAATCTGAAAAGTTTTTTTGTTTTTTAAATTTCACTTGGATGATCCAAAATAACTCAGGATATTAATTGTCAAATTAATCTCAAGAATGTGGATGCATTTTAACATATTAATTACTTTCCTAGCGCAAAACCGACATTTGTAGCATTTAAAAAGAATTCGTTTTAACTTCTTGCATTAGAAGAGAACGAGCCGACCTGCAGCGTAGCATACCCCCCCCCCTTTTTTTTTTTCTTCTGAGCCTCGCTCTCTATCACCGCGAAAGTTACGTGGGGTAACTCTAGTCCGACTTGCAGAAATAAAAGAGTTATCTTTCCATGACTTTTTCATCATGGATGAGCCACGAAGAGAATTATATATATAGATAATAAAAGTACTTGAAGGAAGACAGAATCGAACTAAAACAACATAGAGCTGACAGACAAACAGCGAAATGCCGCCACCCATCGAAACCAATGATCTACTCATACATACAAACACATGAATCACTCCCCCATCCCCTTTTTATCCACTCCCCCCCCCCCCGCCCACCACCCACGAAGCACGCGTCTTCGTAATTAAAGTGTCGGCAAGGCCGGGTGCTTAAACAGTTGACGCCTGAAAGATACAGACATCATTTTTTGTTTAATAGCTCAAAACCACTTGCTGGCTTGATTAAGTGAGCTAGTAACGCAGGTTTAGATCAGCGCCTCTCATTTTGTGGTACGCGTACCTTTGTCGGGCACTCGGAAAACTAATTGGATGTACTGCAACAAAATGTTGTTAAAGCATACACCAACTTTCAATGTTAACATCTTTCTGCGTTTGTATAGTATTAAGAGAAGCGGGGGGGGGGGGAGAGATTGTAGATCTCTTTAACATTAACTCCTTTATTAAATGGCTATTCCGAAATGAAAAGTCTACTAAATAGTTATTTGGAACTGAAAAGTCTGTTGAATGGCTTTTTAAATGAAAAGTCTACTATTTTTAAATGTTTACTTGGAAAGAAGAAGTCTATTAAATAGCTTTTTGGGAATGATAAGTCTCTTAAATCGCTAGTCGGAAAAAGAGAAGTCCGTTAAATGGCTTTTTGAAAATTAGAAGTTTGTCCATTGATTTTTTTCGGAAATGAAAAGTTTACGACGTGGTTATTTGGAAATGAAAATTCTGGCTTTTTGGAAATGAAGGTCTGTTCAATGTTGTTCAATGTTTTTTTTTTTAGAATTGTAAAGTCTATGTAATGGTTATTTGGAAAAGAGAAGCCTGTTAAATGGCTATTCGGAAAAGAGAAGTCTGCTAAAAAGACTAGTCTAAAATGAAAAGACTGGTAGCTATTGTGAAGGTACCCCCAGTTTACCTAACTTAAAATACTAAAGCTTGTAAGTCAAGGCCAAATAAACAAAGAAACAAAACAAACAAACAAAACAAACAAACAAAACAAACAAACAAAACAAACAAACAAAACAAACAAACAAACATACGTTGTGTTCCTGCAATGTCGTTTTCACATCTGAAGAACAAAACAAAAAGTGCGCCTAAAGCCTAAAGCCTACATCATAAGAAGAAGACCAAATCAAATACCGCCCCGCCCTCTCTCGAAAAACAATGTCAGCAACTTTTATTTGAAACGTTCCGTGTTGATTTGTATGAGATTCATTATGTTCCGACAATTTGTGAGTTTTACCAGATCCCCAAACTGATTCATTCCACAAATTAGAGATGTTTAAAAAAAAAATAGATTGATAGAGATTCAGACAATTGTTGCGTTTTGTCTTGTGTGTTATCGTCTGCTGATATAACGTCATTGGAAAATCTATTAACACGCGCCATCTGGTGGTGTCCATAAAGACGAACAAGAGAGATAACCTAGGGGTTAATCACGAATGTCCGATCTGTCATTTGTATATTGTTTGTGCCGCTCTAATAGATTTCACGGCATATCACCGCATATCACCGTAGTATAAATTGTATCATCGGGGGAAGGGGGGGGGGTCCATAAGTTTATCGATAAGACATTAAATATGTTTTTCTGTGGAAATTATGACATGAATTTAATCAATTGTGCGTTCTTTCTGAAATATTGTATATGTTTATTTATTTAATGCTTTCGGTTTGGATTATTAAAATAGTAAAACTTGCCTTCGAGTCCGAACATTAATGAGGAATACAGTATTTCCCTTGGGTATGCAGCCCCAGCTGCGACCTACATATTTAAATAGGATTTCTGTTCACTATTGACCAATTCAAATCTCCCCGACTACATTTCGTCATTGACCCATCACCCTAACCACTGTTAGGCATTAGAGTAATTTTGGTGTATAAAATTCGGGTTTTTTCTTATTTTGGTTTATTTTTCATGATTTGGCGGCGATGACGTAACTAAAAAATACGGACTAGAAATATTTATGAAACAAATGGTAGTTGGTAGAATAGCGTCTGAGAATGCAGTCAAGTTTTCATTGAATTTTATTTTTGGTCTTTATAGTGACAGCCGTGACAGTGGAAAGATTTCTTTTATTAACTCCTTCTCTCCTAACTGACGATATTAGCGTTGATTCCACCAGAATTTGGTAAATAATTACGGAGAGAAAGAGTTAATGCATTCAATGAATGTAATGTGGGAAGCGTGGTCGAGAGGCCAAGTGAGCTTGAACTTGGCTTGGCTTGGCTACCTAGAAGGGGGCTCGAGGTTCGACACCCAACTCAGAATTGTGTTTACTGAGCGCCTAAAGGCGGCACGGAAAACCAACTCCTAGATACCCCCTCCCCCCCCCAACTGGTCCACAAGTGAGATTGCTATAAGCATGAAAGTAGCGCTATATAAAAGCTATAATAATAATAATAATAATGTTTTGAATTAGATACACACTCGTTATTAACTCATTTAATGTTGGACTGGTCACTTGGATTTCGCTTGTATTTTTCTTATACTTGTTCTTTGAAGTTACATCCGGTATAGGAAGCCTAGCCCAGAGGTTCTCAAGCTGTGTTTTACTTGTACTTGCTCTTTGAAGTTACATCCGGTATAGGAAGCCGAGCCCAGAGGTTCTCAAACTGTGTTTTTCTTGTACTTGTTCTTTGAAGTTACAAACTATAAGAACTTACATAACTAATCTTACGGAATAACTTATATCAAGAGTCTTTATTAACTATCGTAAAAAAAAATACAGAACATTTTTGCTTCGAATAGTTAAAAACTGAAATACTTTTTAAGTTGAGAAATCGATCATATTGAAATAACAGATTCAACTCAAGGGGCGTGGCTTACAGACAGGAAGGACGATGGGAAAGGAAAGCAACATAAAGTTTAGGATTGAGGGTCAGACAACGACACGTAGTGAGACTCTATTTAATATCGTAAATTATCTTGTTTAAAAATTTTCCTAATGAGGCTGTATAATCGTTTGTCATTAAGATTAAGATTTGTTTTCCTATAAAGGATTCTGGAGTTTTATTCAAATTTATTACAGGATTAACAAATATAATCATACGCCTACATCTAGGTCAACGCCTGGGCTAGATCAGTGGTTAACGGTGCATATCAGGAGACTGTGTCGTCTGTAAACGATATTACTTCTGCTCTTTCTTTAACCAGCCATATTGGCGCTCGTCCAGTTCTAAGTTGAAACCACGCCATGACTTTACCAAACAGATGGATGGAGTGATACTAACTGAGAGTAAGATTAACAATCGGTCTGGGAAACCTTCTCACTACCAAAGAAAGAAATGATGAGTCCGCCGCTGTGTAAATATCAGCTCTATGTATGAAAGTAATGGATCTACTTTTCTGTTATGCTTGTGTATCTAGTGCAGTGTAATCATCCGATGGTGATCTTGTGTTTTTTTTTTAATTTGAAATGTAACTCAATTATGATGTATTAGTTTGTACCCAAACCGGCAATATCCACCAGTAGTTCCGAATCCATGTCTGTGTTTTTTTTTTCTTTATTCCCATTACTTCTAATGCAATCCGTCTTTAAGAGAGATAGATGGAGAGAGAGAGAGAGAGAGAGAGGGAGAGAGAGAGAGAGAGAGAGAGAGATACAATTCGTTATAGAAGGACTCAACACTGACCTGCGATGTTGCAAACTCTGGGCAGTGGAGCCCAATAGCTCGTACAGACCTGTGACGTGGCAACGAGCTATTGGTCTAAACTGCCCATAGGTTGTAACGTTGCAGGCCAGTGTTCAAGCCTTCTAAAACAATTGGTCTGGGAGGGAGAGAGAGAGAGAGAGAGAGAGAGCAGTTGGAGGGGAGTGGCCGGAAATGGCGTATTTTTTACATAAAGAGTTGCACTTTTCTCAAGGGAGGTCTATTATACAAAACATTAAAACATTTTCCTTTTTACACCTAAACACTGTTTTCAAATAACCCTTGAACAACCAGGCCAACCTGAACAACCAGGCCAACCTGAACAACCAGGCCAACCTGAACAACCAGGCCAACCTGAACAACCAGGCCAACCTGAACTACCAGGCCAACCTGAACAACCAGGCCAACCTGAACAACCAGGCCAACCTGAACAACAAGGTCAACCTGAACAACAAGGTCAACCTGAACAACCAGGCCAACCTGAACAACAAGGTCAACCTGAACAACAAGGTCAACCTGAACAACCAGGCCAACCTGAACAACCAGGTCAACCTGAACAACAAGGTCAACCTGAACAACAAGGTCAACCTGAACAACAAGGTCAACCTGAACAACCAGGTCAACCTGAACAACCAGGCCAACCTGAACAACCAGGTCAACCTGAACAACAAGGTCAACCTGAACAACAAGGTCAACCTGAACAACCAGGCCAACCTGAACAACCAGGCCAACCTGAACAACAAGGTCAACCTGAACAACAAGGTCAACCTGAACAACAAGGTCAACCTGAACAACAAGGCCAACCTGAACAACCAGGTCAACCTGAACAACCAGGCCAACCTGAACAACCAGGTCAACCTGAACAACAAGGTCAACCTGAACAACAAGGTCAACCTGAACAACCAGGCCAACCTGAACAACCAGGCCAACCTGAACAACAAGGTCAACCTGAACAACAAGGTCAACCTGAACAACCAGGCCAACCTGAACAACAAGGTCAACCTGAACAACAAGGTCAACCTGAACAACAAGGTCAACCTGAACAACCAGGCCAACCTGAACAACCAGGCCAACCTGAACAACCAGGCCAACCTGAACAACCAGGCCAACCTGAACAACCAGGCCAACCTGAACAACCAGGTCAACCTGAACAACAAGGTCAACCTGAACAACAAGGTCAACCTGAACAACCAGGCCAACCTGAACAACAAGGTCAACCTGAACAACAAGGTCAACCTGAACAACCAGGCCAACCTGAACAACCAGGCCAACCTGAACAACTAGGCCAACCTGAACAACCAGGCCAACCTGAACAACAAGGTCAACCTGAACAACCAGGGCCAACCTGAACAACCAGGCCAACCTGAACAACCAGGCCAACCTGAACAACTAGGCCAACCTGAACAACTAGGCCAACCTGAACAACTAGGCCAACCTGAACAACTAGGCCAACCTGAACAACAAGGGCCAACCTGAACAACCAGGCCAACCTGAACAACAAGGTCAACCTGAACAACAAGGTCAACCTGAACAACCAGGGCCAACCTGAACAACCAGGCCAACCTGAACAACAAGGTCAACCTGAACAACAAGGTCAACCTGAACAACCAGGGCCAACCTGAACAACCAGGCCAACCTGAACAACCAGGCCAACCTGAACAACCAGGCCAACCTAAACAACCAGGCCAACCTGAACAACCAGGCCAACCTGAACAACCAGGCCAACCTGAACAACCAGGCCAACCTGAACAACAAGGCCAATCTGAACAACAAGGTCAACCTGAACAACAAGGTCAACCTGAACTACCAGGCCAACCTGAACTACCAGGCCAACCTGAACAACTAGGCCAACCTGAACAACTAGGCCAACCTGAACAACAAGGGCCAACCTGAACAACCAGGCCAACCTGAACAACAAGGTCAACCTGAACAACAAGGTCAACCTGAACAACCAGGGCCAACCTGAACAACAAGGTCAACCTGAACAACCAGGCCAACCTGAACAACCAGGTCAACCTGAACAACCAGGCCAACCTGAACAACAAGGCCAACCTGAACAACAAGGTCAACCTGAACAACAAGGTCAACCTGAACTACCAGGCCAACCTGAACAACTAGGCCAACCTGAACAACTAGGCCAACCTGAACAACTAGGCCAACCTGAACAACAAGGGCCAACCTGAACAACCAGGCCAACCTGAACAACAAGGTCAACCTGAACAACAAGGTCAACCTGAACAACCAGGGCCAACCTGAACAACCAGGCCAACCTGAACAACAAGGTCAACCTGAACAACAAGGTCAACCTGAACAACCAGGGCCAACCTGAACAACCAGGCCAACCTGAACAACCAGGCCAACCTGAACAACAAGGTCAACCTAAAAAAAAAAGCCAGCCTGAATAACCAGGCTAATTTCTCCACTGAGAGCATCTCATTAAAATAAATGAAGTTTTTTTTCCTTCATAAAGTTATCATCATTATCATCTTCATCTACCTCTATTTTAGTGAGGGCTTTAGAGATTCAAAGTCTTCTTTTTTTTTTCAAAAGCCCTGAAAAGGAAACCGTACTGTACCACATAGTGCATGCATATTTCAATACAAGTCAAGAGAAAGTGACTTCCTATTCCTCCTCAGCAGAAGGGACACCATGAGTCTAACGTTTATCAAGATATAATAAGATATTCACACCATTATTTACCAGTTTTAAAACAAGCAATATTTATATTTGGACTATTAGGCCTCAATCCTTTATGGTGCCACCTGATATACTTTCTGTTAAATGCCACTGCCTGATATATTCATGTCATAAGATCTATATATATAACTAAATCTTCCGTATCAGGTTCCTATTTACTTCTAGGTGCTCACAAATATCCCGAAATTGCCAGTAATAATTTTCTATTTCCATAAGCTACTTATTTTAATATGCCTTATATAGTTATATCATTTCCACATCCTTTTAGAAACGGTCTACAATCTAATCCTAATAGCATTAATGAGATGGATCTAGAGGCCTTTTGAAAGAGAGAGAGAGAGAACAAGTAATACGATTACAATTAATTAAACCAAATGCATATTTCTATTTATTTAGAGAACAAAATACCTTGAGCAATGGAGAAATGGAAATGGGAATGTGTACCAAGGACAACCTCTTGTTGTTGCCGGGGGAGGAGGGAGAGATAAGTCAAAGTGCTACTAAAATTAAAGGGCCCAAAATAAGACAGCGTGTATGTGTCGGGGGCGCATTATAAAGCGGGTCTTTCCAAATCAGTAAAAAGTCTATTTGAGAGAAATTACAATGCGCAGGTAAAAAAAACAACAACAAAAATGGGTTCCAGAGAGCGAAAGAAAGAGATAGAGAGAGAGAGAGCGAAAGAGAGAGAGATAGAGAGAGGGAGCGAAAGAGAGAGGGAGCGAAAGAGAGAGATAGAGAGAGCGGGACTTGAAATTTCATTGTAGGAGACAGTAATTCAAGGGGCTAAAAAAAAAGTGCTAGGTGTTATGGCACGATTAGGACTTAGCTATTTGTTTCGGAAATAAGGGACGTTTTGACTTTGAGACAATGACGTGACTAGTAAAAACAAGACTAGGTTTTAGGCAAAGCGAAATATCAGCCGATGTAAACAGATTACTTTAGGACGCCTTAGAGATAGGAAGCTTGTTATGAACGTAGAGAGGTAGCTGACATTCGACGGCTCCCTTCGTCACTATTAGACTGCTTTGATAACAATGAGACGGTCCCCCAATTCCGTTGCCCTTATAGTGTCAGAATGTAGGCGGCGTATGATGTCTGTCAATTGATTGTTGATGCTGTTATTCATAGCTTCTGAGAAAGTTGATCAGCACAAATGACTGACCAGTACGATGCATATTGAAGGAACATTTTAATGTATAAGATGAAAAAAACTTCATGTAGACCTCGACCTCAGGTTTCAAATCCAAAATTCGGACTTTTCATTTATTAGGAATAGCCTACTATAATGTAAAATTCTCGAATGGGTGACTTTCAACGTTCCATATCGTCAGGAACCTAGATGAAGGCCATCGTCGTCACTACTTTTCAAGAGTAGCTTCCCTTGCATTCGCTGCACGTTTTGACGAAGAGATCTAATAAAGTCTTCTATGTGTTCACCTCATTACCTCCCCTCTCCTTAATATTGACACAAAATTGATTTCATTTTTTGTTTCGTTGCTCCATGTTTATTGTTTCGTTTATTTTTTTGAACCGTTTTTTTTAGTTTACACGCGAAACATTTGTATGATATATATGTAAGAAAAATATTCACATCTTCGCACAAGACTAAAGAAAAAAAGAAACACAAAAAAAACACCCACACTCGCCCTCCCCTTTGACTTTACCCCCCCCCCCTCTCCTGGGCTAGACATTTTTTTCCCTATCTCAATTTACTTCCAAGTTATTGGACAGCATCCGAAGTATAAAATTTCGAACACGCATAGGCAATAATTTTTAAGGATGAAAAAAAAAAAAGAAACGAAACGAAACAAAATAATGCTGATGATGATTATGTCCAACAAAACAAAACAAAATAAAAACAAAACAATACAAAAATACGAAAGACCAATTTCATAGATTAGGCCAGAGGTTCTTAAACATAAATCTTGGGTGTGGGCTGGGGTAGCCCTGGAGGTCTCTGTTGACACAATGTTGTAACGTAGTTAATGCTTTGCAAATAGAAGAATACACACACACATACACATACACGCAATCTAAGGGTACAGTCAATGTACAGTCAATACACACACATACAGGCAATCTAAGGGTCCAGTCAATGTACAGTCAATACACACACATACAGGCAATCTTAGGGTACAGTCAATGTACAGTCAATACACACACATACACATACACGCAATCTAAGGGTACAGTCAATGTACAGTCAATACACACACATACACGCAATCTAAGGGTACAGTCAATGTACAGTCAATACACACACATACAGGCAATCTAAGGGTACAGTCAATGTACAGTCAATACACACACATACACATACACGCAATCTAAGGGTACAGTCAATGTACAGTCAATACACACACATACACATACACGCAATCTAAGGGTACAGTCAATGTACAGTCAATACACACACATACACGCAATCTAAGGGTACAGTCAATGTACAGTCAACACACACACATACAGGCAATCTAAGGGTACAGTCAATGTACAGTCAATACACACACATACACATACACGCAATCTAAGGGTACAGTCAATGTACAGTCAATACACACACATACACGCAATCTAAGGGTACAGTCAATGTACAGTCAACACACACACATACACGCAATCTAAGGGTACAGTCAATGTACAGTCAACACACACACATACAGGCAATCTAAGGGTACAGTCAATGTACAGTCAACACACACACATACACGCAATCTAAGGGTACAGTCAATGTACAGTCAATACACACACATACGCGCAATCTAAGGGTCCAGTCAATGTACAGTCAATACACACACATACACTTACAGGCAATCTAAGGGTACAGTCAATGTACAGTCAATACACACACATACACATACACGCAATCTAAGGGTACAGTCAATATACAGTCAATACACACACATACACATACACGCAATCTAAGGGTCCAGTCAATGTACAGTCAACACACACACATACACATACAGGCAATCTAAGGGTACAGTCAATGTACAGTCAATACACACACATACACATACAGGCAATCTAAGGGTACAGTCAATGTACAGTCAATACACACACATACACATACACGCAATCTAAGGGTACAGTCAATGTACAGTCAATACACACACATACAGGCAATCTAAGGGTACAGTCAATGTACAGTCAATACACACACATACAGGCAATCTAAGGGTACAGTCAATGTACAGTCAATACACACACATACACGCAATCTAAGGGTCCAGTCAATGTACAGTCAATACACACACATACAGGCAATCTAAGGGTACAGTCAATGTACAGTCAATACACACACATACACATACACGCAATCTAAGGGTACAGTCAATGTACAGTCAATACACACACTGGCCCTAACCAGTAGACTTGATATGAGCACTTAATATGGGGCAAGTGAGATTTCTGATTCTGATGCAATCATTAGCTAAACTATGGTGAAAAATGTGATTCTATTGGCTGAAGAGATTCTGATGTAACCATTAGTAGGTCCATCGCGGTTGAAGTTGAAGTCGAGGAGACGCAAGACAGAAAGGCGTGTGGTTTTAAAGTGATTCGTATT